>NC_137611.1:19989357-20031857 GCF_963280865.1 Gymnoscopelus braueri | reverse complement strand
TGGCGAAAATAGCTACAAGCTCACAACACGCAAGATTTGTTTTAGTGTGGACTGTGGAGAGAGGAGGGGGCCTATAATAGAGCTAAGGGTTTAACAGCCCTCAAGTACCTTGAGTAAAAGTTAGAATTCTGGACTTTTACTTGTAACAGAGTATTTCTATATTGCAGTATTGATACTTTTACTAAAGTAAAAAATGTGAGTTCCTTTTCTTATAATAAGCATTAGTATGGACCAATTGAAGATAGGTTGAAAATGGGTTCAGTGGGCCATTAAGTCAACCTGGCGTCCCTATTTTTAGGCAAAAGAAATTCCAAAATTTACCAAAAATGTCAAAGGGTTAGTTAAGGTTTTAAAATGTATACATTTTCAAAAATAGCATATCTACAAGCTCACACTGTGTCCCAATGTGGCGCAGTGTGAGCTTGTAGATCGGGGCTTACCTAACTAAGTGTTGATTTGCGTGATGAGCTGAAGCTATTATTGAATGAGTAATTGAATCGTCAACCGAATTGAGTTTCACTCAAAAAACAACATAATTGCTGACATGCCATGAAACTCACTTCTCAGATTTACTCAGAAATGATCATATATTAGAGCATGCTAATCTTTGAACCACTTGAACCCTATAGCATCCATATTCTGGGGGGCGAACATTTTGCGAAAATAGCAGATCGTCTCTTTTCAGCGAAAATATGTGGTGTAGAACGACAAAATTGGGGGGCCTAGAATAGAGCCCTGGGGGACTGCAGGGTTTAAATGGTTAAGATATGGAGCAAGAGCCTAGTTACTGAGTGGTGTGTCTTCCAGTTGGATCAGTGACTTACGGGAAAGTAGAGAAGCAGAGCTCCAGTCAAGATCGCCTCCAGCAGGATGAGACCGGATGCACGGATCCTCTGTTGATAAAGAGGAGAGAAACAACATGCATTTATCAGTAGCCAGCAGATGCTATAAAAAATAGGCAATTTAATTGAGGGGGGGGGGGGGTCGAAAAGGGAGTTTCCTTGTTATTTCCCTTGGCTGCAATTGAGACGATTGCAAGTCGTTCAAGGTTCCACCGCAAAAATGATCAAATGAATTCCCTCCTGTATGCTCAACCAAGCTGTTATGGAAAATGTAAGGGAAACCAGTGACTTATATAAACTATTATTCCATCCAAGTATCTCAATGTAAATCTAAACAAAGCTGATGATTTACATTGAGTTGTGTTTTAAAAGTGACATGAGAAAGTTCTGCATTGACACAAATATATACTGTATATATATATATACAATTATTCTGCCATGGCAGGCTGATTAATGTATCATATTACAGATTCAGCAGGTGTCTCGATAATATCAAACGACAGTAGCAGCTCTGAAATTGACTGAATGAGTTTCTTTCCAGCTCTGCCTCTCCCCAGACAACAAAGGGAAAGGAGTGAAGACTGGACATTTCTGGGTTAGGTTTAATTACCCATTATATGCTTGGCAGTTTTCTGTCTCATGTAAATTCACGGGGCTCTGGGGACATTTGTCTTATGTAGACCAGCTACTGTAGGTCCCCACTGAATAGCATATTACCATTAATCACGCACGTTGTGCTGTAGTCTACTGCACTGTATGTTGTCATGTGTTTTTAAGTGATGGAACATAATTATCTCTGCCAGCGAAGTTGGTAGGGAGTTAGACAGTATATTCACCCCTTTCTGTTTGTGTGTACTGTAGATGCAACAATGTTAATTTGCTGCTCTGAGGGCAGTTTCTCAATGCTGCTCTCAGGGCGGCTTAAATAATATACATACAACAACATTAATCTGCTGCTCTGAGGGCAGTTTCTCAATGCTGGTCTCAGGGCAGCTTATAGCCTTCTACAGGTATATATATGTATTAAATGGTACATTTACAACATCATTAATTTGCTGCTCTGAGGGCAGTTTCTCAATGCTGGTCTCAGGGCAGCTTGTAATCTTCTACAGGTATTTATATATATATATATATATATATATATATATATATATATATATATATATATATATATATATATATATATATATATATATATATATATATATATATATATATATATACAGTATATATATATATATATATATATATATATATATATATATATATATATATATATATATATATATATATACCGAATTAAAAGTGGATGGTGGTGCTGGACCGGATGGAGTTGAAAACCGGTTTCTTAAGTTAGCTGCCCACATAATTATGTACCCACTTGCCGATTTATTTAATCTATCCTTGTCTACCAGTGAGCTTCCAGCTATTTTTAAACATGCCCGTATCACTCCACTTCATAAAGGAGGCGATGTACTCAATCTTGATAATTATAGACCCATATCTATTATTTGCTCCACTGCCAAAGTTTTTGAAAAATTAATTTATAACCAACTTTCTCATTATACCACTACTAATAACATTTTATCTGAATTTCAATCAGGTTTTAGGCCCAATCATTCCACTACAACTGCATTACTTAAACTCACAAATGATGTATATTCCTCAGCAGGGAATGGTCAACTGACTGGTGCACTATTTATTGATTTAACAAAAGCTTTCGATTTAGTTGACCGATATCTTCTTTTAGACAAGCTTCATGCTATTGGCCTTTCGCAAAATGCCCTTCTGTGGTTCAACTCATACCTACATAATAGAAAACAGTGTGTTGTCCTGCAAGGAAATAAAATCTTCCATGGTGGTTCAACAAAAAGGCGTTCCGCAGGGTTCTACATTAGGACCCCTTCTTTTTTCTATCTATGTGAACAGTCTGCCCTCAATTTTTAAACACTGTTGTTCCCAGCTTTATGCCGATGACACGGTTATCTATACATCCAGTTCAGATACATCACCAATTCAAGCCTCTTTGCAATATGACTACAATATTTTACAAAACTGGCTCTTGCATAACAAATTATTGCTTAATAAATCAAAGACTTTTATCATGATCTTTGGCACTAGACCTAAACTCAAATCCATTCCTGCTTCTTTTATAATAACCAGACTTATATCTCTTATATAGATCCAGAGACTGTTTTTCACTCAATGTCCGTAAGAAACTGGCTACACAATTAATACTTCCATTGTTTGACTATTGTGACGTGGTATATCAAAATGCCTCTAAGAAAGATCTTGTTCCACTTAACACAGCATACAATAGACTCTGTAGATTTGTCCTTGGTTGTCCTTTTCTCACACATCACTGCACAATGTATGACAGACTTCAATGGCAATCACTAAAAGTAAGAAGACACATGCACTGGCTTCAAATTGTATTCAAATGTATTTATTTTAGTTATCCCATCTACCTTAAACGCTTTTTAGTTCCCATTCCCTCAACACAACGTACCAGACACTCTACACAGGTTTACTTTACTGTTCAGTTGGCAAGAAGTATAATTGGTAAACATGCCTTTTCTTTCAAAGCTCCTTCAGATTGGAATAATTTACCAGTTCATATCAGATCCATTTCGACATTCCCACTTTTTAAATGTGCACTGTCTTCTTACTTTGAAGTTGTATGCTCTTGTTATCGATAAACCTGCCATCATACATGATGCCATACTTTATTATTTTCAGTTCTAATTCTCTAAATACTGTTCTTTAGTCACTGTGTTGAACATACCATTTTCAGAATGTATTATATTACTGGATTTTATGCATCTTAAGGCTGTGATGTTTGTCAAGGTTCATAATGTTAATGTGTGTCTGTTTTGTTTCGTTTGTCTAGTTATTTGTTTTGTCTACTTTGTGTACATGTAACAATTGTGACATGTATTTATGTTGGGACCTCCTCTAAAACGAGATGGCTCATCTCAAGGGGTTTATCCTAATAAAGAAACTTGAATCATCATATATATACATATATATATATACAACAATGTTAATTTGCTGCTCTCAGGGCAGTTTCTTAATGCTGGTCTCAGTGCAGCTTATAGCCTTCTACAGTTATACAGTATATATATAACAATGTTAATTTGCTGCTCTCAGGGCAGTTTCTCAACACTGCTCTCAGGGCAGCTTATATGATATACATACAACAACAACATTAATTTGCTGCTCTGAGGGCAGTTTCTCAATGCTGGTCTCACGGCAGCTTATAGTCTTTTACAGGTATATAAATGCAACAATGTTAATTTGCTGCTCTCAGGGCACTTTCTCAATGCTGTTCTCAGGGCAGCTTATAGCCTTCTACAGGTAACTAGATCTAACAATCTTAATTTGCTGCTCTGAGGGCAGTCTCTCAATGCTGCTCTCAGGGCAGCTTAAATGATACATTTACAACATCATTCATTTGCTGCTCTGAGGGCAGTTTCCCAATGCTGGTCTCAGGGCAGCTTATAGGCTTCTGCAGGTATATAGATGCAACAATGTTAATGTAAGCCAAGTTCCCCAATTTCCCCCAGGCACGTTTCTTTATAGTTACATCTTGTGTACAGGCACAGAGTAAATGCTGTATGTTCTGGTTCCCCAGGGATATTACTGTTCCCCCACTTCTTTTCACCAGCCAGTGAGGAGTGTCTCACCGGGAGAATGTAATGCATGCAGAGAAACATGTTTTTCTTCCCAGTTTTGCTCCTCGATGAACAGGTTCCCCGACCAACCTGCCTGTAGACGTCTACCCCCCCTCACCCATGAACATAGTCAATTGTGTTTGTAAGAACGCCTGGCAAAGCCAAATGTACTGGGAGTTTTGAAGACCGGTTTCCGCAGTGTTGTGCAGATACTTTCACTCCATGGCATCCAGCTGCCCCAACATCACACTATTTTGAGAAATGGTTTGCCGTGGAGCTGATCATTTTTCATGCTGGGCGTGCTATAACCACAAAAAGGTGCATAACTTCCAAACTGAAAAATACATCGCATTGATACACGAAGATCAGCTAGCTGGTAGATCAGCTATAAATGATGTACAACAAAGCCTATGGGCAACGAAGCATTAAGTGGTTTACAAGCTAGATTTATATGCATGCCTTTACATACTGTACATACTAATACCCCAGTTACTGGGAACAATCAGAAAATGGCAATTATTTGATTGAAGCATGTACTGTACATGCATAGCATTAGCACGATTAAAGCAATAACATGGGTTTACATGTTTCAATCAATAGTCCTGTTTGTCAGTAAACTCTGGTGAAGTTGTTATGATTTACAACTATCTTCAGACATACACACATGCCATAAAAAGTGACTCCAAAAACAACTGCTTACTTGCCCAAATGCATAAAGCTCACCAAGATAAATTCCTCATATGTGCAAACATATCAAATTTAATTAAATTCTGATTCTGATAAATCCATTAACCATTTCAATAACCGGTATTGCATGTAAATGCACTCGTTGTACTGTAACTGGGCAGTTATCTTAATTATTCAATTAGTTTGCCATGAGAACAGAACAAAGAGATGGATTCACTTCATGCATAACATTACTTTAGCATGCCCTATACCACGTACTGTACTCTGTAAACGTAATTAATTAATGAAATCCTCGGGTGGTACTTAAGAGCCTATATCTGGGACAATAATCTAATTTTAATATAGTCCATTGTGAGATGGTATTTCTGGATGCTATGCTTTCCTCCTTGAGTATAAAGTTACTGGCTAAATAGGTTAACCAAGCTGTAGCTTGAGGTAGCCTATGGGGCTTTTTTGGGCTTACCACTACACCACATATAGTGAGACAATATCTCATAACCGGACGCCCAATGGGCCCCAGACTGAAAGGAAATCCATTCGAAGAGCCTCTCCTCTCTCTTAACCTGACGTCACACAGACCTGGCTCAGACCTCTCACCTTGTTCCTTTTGAAGTGGTAGACTAGCACCATGCTAGCCAAGTCCAGCACCATGCAGAGGCCCTGGAAGGAGGCTACAGCTAGTCGAAGAACCCCGTCCTCCTGGGCCAGGCAGGGCGTGTCGTCCCTGCAGTAAGGGCAGCCCTCACGGCAAGGCAGGCACTTGCTGGACAACTCAGAGGGGTCCTCTCGGTGTGACCTCTGTTCTTTACCTAGAGGGGACAGGTAAAAAAAATAATTAGTTAGTTAGCTTGAGAGCAAAAACATGTCTTCGATCGAATAAAACACAACATAGAAAAAGCCAGGAGTGGCTAAACAGAGTTTCAACAGAGGGGTGTCTCCATACCACAACTGCACATTGGGCATGTCATTTTCTTAATTGTGACCAGTGGGATAAACCACTTAAGCCCCAAACTTTGTGAGGAATAACACTATTTCTGAACATTTTATATATTTATTTTTACATGCAATCACGCACGCAGGCACGTACGCACGCACGCACGCACACACAAACACACACACACACACACACACACACACACACACACACACACACACACACACAGCATATATACATTTAAAAGTCATTTATAATGATATGCTTAAAATAGAGATGCCAGAAAGAAAGCGGAGGGTGAGATTTATCTTATACCACTTCATTCATTAAAATGCAGACATCAATAAAAACCCAGGAGAATGAAGAGCATTGCTCGCATTCCGTATTTTTTCTCGATAATGTATTAATCATAATGACCCCATCTGGTTTGTAATCGCCCTGCAGTAGCTGAATCATTAACCCCATCTCTGGTGATTTGATACATACGCACATAGAGTTCCGCCTATTCTCTGTCTCCCTGTTCGCTGTAAAGTCCTGTTATCCTTCTGCCGAGTGTGTCTGGATGTATTTGATCAATGCCGTTGGCATTAGTCAAATGGACACCTTTCCTTTCTCCGGTCAAATGTTTGGTGTTGAGCTAAAAACAGACACTGACAGACTACTTATACCACTGGCATTATGGATATATTCTCATGGATATATGTGTCAGGGCTCAATGATGGACAGCAAGTTGCTCCCTCTCTCTCCCTGTCTTTCTCCACATGAACACACTCACAAAATCTATTAATCAAACCCGATTCCTACTGTTTGTTGCTGCCACTGCATCTACCTCTATTACAACACCATATGATCACTAACAAGCGATTGTGCATCTGTGCCAAAGAGTCATCCGAGACAAATTCCAGATTGTTTCTTGGATTGTGATGAGAACATGGCCTGCAGTGTATTTCCTTGGCATGATTGCATCACTTAGCAGCATGTGGAATGAGAGACATGTCTTTGATCAAACACTGCTGCTAATTGCTCCTCTGTACGTCTGAATGTAGAGTTAAGACATTATAAAGCCATCTAGGGTCATTATTGGTTTTGTGCCATGCGAGGAAAAGAAGGAATGATTTTCGTTTATTAAACCCTATAACTACCGTATCCCGAATTCAATCAACAGCCATTGAGCGGAGAAGGAGATCTGCTGGTGTCTGAATATTCTAATCTGTCATTCTGTGGTATTCACATTCTACACATGGCTAAAATTCTGGTCTCATCAACAGATGCTATCTGGCACTTCTACAGAATAGTGCTTGATAAGCACAGGATTCCTCAGCATATCCCATGGCTCATACAATATGCATACACTGTACTAAAGTTATGCAGAACACGACCAGAGCAGTACTGCATGGAAATGTGGTACAAGTGCTGAGAGAGACAAGGAAGGAAGGAAGGATGGATGGATGGATATGGATGGATGGATGGATAGATAGATAGATAGACTGGGGGAGCGAGCGAGCCTAGCCTTGACAAGCAACATTATTTTTTAACGTCGGTTAATGCCAGCTGTGTGTGTTGGGTGCGTGCGTTCATTTCAGCACATACAGTACAAAAACTATTCAGGAGATAAAGCGACAGTAGCTGGCTGTCAACTTCGGGGGAACAACAATCGCAGCGATAAATAAATTGCTTTGCAAGCATGGCATGGCATCTCCTGAGTAAAAAGTACAATATTTGTCTCGAGATGTACTGTCTGGAGTACAAGTATAACGTATTGAAAAATGGACATAATAGTAATAGTAAATGTATTAGTTACAGTACTTTCTACCTCTAAAGATCACTAGTTCAAGCTCTTATTTCCTTCAATTGGGTAGTTTACTACCCCCGTCTCTCTCTGTCTCTCTGTCTCTCTCAATATCTCTCACTCGGTCTCTCACTCCTTGATCCCTCGATCCCATCTGGGTGGTGCATGTCTTTTTTCCAGGATAGACCGGATGACTGCAGCCTGCATAACACGATACACAAACCTGACAACACAACAACAACTATTAAAAATAAAAAATTCACATCTTGCGAGAGTGGATGAATGCAAAATTAAGTAGACACAACAAACTGGATGGATCATGGAATTATTCCTCGACCAATTACTCCGGCAGACAGCGGAACAGGAGATTCAGTGAGTTATCTTCCTTAATGCTAATTAAGCTTGCCAACAGCAGTGTGTAGCTACAACTTAATGATGCAGAAACTGCAATAAAACTATTCCTTGATTCTCTCTCTCACATTCTCTTTTTCTGAGTTTATTTATCTGTCTGTCTCTCCGCAATTAAACAAGAGAAAAGCCCCACTAGCATCCCCTAGAGCAAAGGCACTCGGGTTGTGTAAAGCACTTTGCATAAAGGCACTATAGAAATGCAGTCATTTGGCCTGGACCGCTGGCTTAGTGGTGCGGGCACCTAGGCTCCAATGTAGTCTGACAGCGCATCGTGGGTTCTAGTCCCGATCCCGACAGCCTTTGCTACGTGTCCCTCCCCATCTCTCTCCCCGTTTCCTGTCTAACTTCACTTCACCATCAATAAAAAGCCCGTAGAGTTAATCCGCCTGGGAGCATGAATGACCTCCATGAGCTTCATGCCAGGTAATCTGGCCGTTAGATTTTGAAATATCTTGCGTGAGAGTGAATTTTGGCTTAATGGTGATGCTAGAGGAATGGCTATGGAGTCACCAAAAGAGTTTGGAATTCATGAACGTGCACAGAAAATTCGGTTAGGTTAGGTTACCATGGGGCCAAAGTGGTGGATAGACCTACAAACAATACCTGTCTCTCTGTCTGTCTGTCTGTCTGTCTGCCTGGAGATAATTTTGAGCTGACTTACTGGCATAATACGGTACACCCGATACACCCAATTTGCAAACTACTGTATATGTTATCACTTTGCTGAAGTACAGTAGGAGGCTCCATTTGGATATGCAATGTTAATGCCTTGTCAAAACTGTCAAGACAAACATTTTGAGTCTGCAGTGCCATGAAATGCTGATGAAATAGTTGACAACATGGAACCACAACGTCATATTTTATGACGTATTTGGATGACACTGAATAGTTGCTACATTTTGGCTCTTGCCATCCTAGGAATATGTATTAATTTACGCCTAATTTAATGTTCTTACGTGGATACACACGACAGTATCAATTAGTTGACCACAACACAAAGGATCTCCCCACGCCCCGGCCTCACTTGATTCACCCCTAGCCTTTCACATCAGTTGGTTTGGATTGTTACCAGAGAAGAATGAGAACTCTAGGGTGGCATCACAAGACCAAGAGGCAAATGAAAAATGTGATGGCAGATTTGTCAAGAGGCCTCGGCTATGAGAAATCTGCTCCAGGCTCCAATTTTCCTTCAGGGGAAATTCACGAGGTATTTACAAGGTGAGGAGATGAAATCCAATCTGTGCTGTAGAAATCTAATGCCGCGCGCGGCTATTCTCTGTGTGAAACGCCGTCGTGCAACCAAGTATAAATCACCCGTAACATCTCTTTAATGATGGGGGTCATTATATAGGTGTCTGGAAGATGACTCTCTCCACACGTGGATCCAGAAAGCCGGAGGCATCATCACTCTGCATTACAATAAGCATTACTGTCCCCCCCCTCGGGCGCCTGTGCTGTCAGTGTCAGGTACGAAACCACTGCAGTCATCTGCTTATCTCCCTCTCACCGTAGCCTAGCCTTCTGCCTGGGGACACTGCAGCAGTTGACAGTGTCGACAAAACAGTGAGCGTTGGCACAGTCACTCATATCCATAAAACTACAGCTCAAAGTTATTTGAATGACAACAGCAACGACACGAGCCCGTCTCTTCTACAGTATGGTCGATTCAGAAGTCTGTCGTTCTATACCTTTCAATCACTTAATATCTATATTTCCACAAGTCTTCATTCAAATGCTACCAAAATAATTGAAACCAGCAAGAATGATGCTGGATCAGAATTTTCTCACCAATATTTTTGACTGTTTACAAGTTTATACAGACAAAAATACCCCATGATGTAATTGCATCATGTTGTAAGAAGGCGTGTCTCTCCAGTGGAGAAGCCAGTAAGTCACCTTCTGGGGATATAAAGGTCCCTGGTTTGAGTCCAGGGTGCCCAATTCCAACCATATGGCAATTTATGCATGTGGCATGTTTGTTTTTAATTATTCTGAAAGGAATTTCTTAATTGAACTCACTTTACCAGCATACATTAACATTGTCCTTACACTAATGGATATGGATTTCATTAAACTACTGTGTGTATGTAATGTTTGTGCAACTTTCTCAGCTATTTTGGGGTGACTATTGCATGATTTGAGGCATTTTGTTCAAAACAGACCAATCCTGCAAACTTTGGAAGCCAACCCTTAGCCATTGAGGATGAAATCTGGAAAATCGGACAGATCCGGACGGACAGGACACACGGACGGACACACGGACGGACGGACAGGGTGCAAAACATACTCTCTCAACTATAATAGAACACGATATGGTATGAGTGCATCAGAGAATAATAGAGTTTGTTATGAACAAGAGTTGCTCATAGCAGTGCAATAACTGTTGAATAATATTGTCTGGCAACGAACTTCCCAGCATACCTTGGGGCGCACACTCTCAGTTATTGTTGTTCTATTGTTCTATTATTCAGTTATTGTTTGCTATGGGAATTGGGGAGAATGTATGAATTATTAATGTAATTTAGTTATGTTCATTTACCATTTATTTTGTACAGTAGGCCTATGTGTTGTTTGCTAACACCAGTGGCGGTTGGTCTGTATGCTTTGTGCGATGAGTGACAGCGATGCACACCCAATGGGAGAAAGAGAGAGAAAAAAAATATGATTCTACCACCGTGGTGTTACTCCAAAAGTAGTTTCAAACCACCTACTGAATGTCATAATCCAATCAGTGTCAAGAGTTCCACGGGGGCCCGCCCCTTCAGGGCGATCAGCAGTAAACTTGAAAATCATTGAGGTGATCTCGTTGACTTCAATGTTAAGAGCACCCCCCCCCCCTCCTTTCTTTTGTTTAATCCCAGCCATTTCAATGCATTCTCAAAGTGTTCCGGCGTGCTTGCCCACAGCCTAGTACGTCATACAAAACGTGGCTTATCAGTGGTGCTCGCAGACGGCCCCTGGTGAGCAGGCTGGTGCCTTGCATTCAAACTTTGCACTACATTAAACCAACGGGGCTGCAGACCAGGTTTACTGTTTTAACCCATTCAAACCAGGAACGCATCTGTGTCATTTTAGATTTGAGCTGTAGCCATTATTTTATACTTTGGAAATTCAAAAATAGATATTTAAAAAAATATCTTGAAATTTTTGTGCAAATCTTTGAATAAATACATTTTAACTCAAATCTTTGCTTCTGGAGGTCCCTGGAACAAAATATTTTACAAATGTTCACTTTAAAAATATATATTATATTCAAAGATTTGCACACATTTTCACGATTTTTCAAAAATAGCAGATATAACGCGGCACTCGGTAGCTTGTACAGTATATATATTTTTTTAATAGCCAAAGGCATCTAAAACGACAGAGATGCGTTCCCCGGATTGAATGGGTTAATGGATCTCTTTCCAAACATAATGGCCCAGTTAATTATACTGTAGATGCTTTCAACTAGAATAATTACTATAATTTTTAAACCCACTTAATAGAAAATCAGTTAAAAAATTTACCATAGCTTTCCTACACAAACGCTTGGCATGATTATCTCTTTTAGTTACTCCCAGTGCTTCACATAGCCTAAGCCTCTTAACTCAAACTAACGCTAGAAATGCCAAAAATTTCAAAAGCTCGATTGCCAGAGACACGGCCAAAAAAACATAAAAGCAGCCTGATTAAAAATAAATAAATAAAACAAATACATAAATAAGGGAAAACAATACAAACAAAGGAAATAGAATTGTTTTGAGTGAACATTCAACAGCACAGCATCTGTCGTGAGTCTAATGAGATTGGTATGCAAATCAGGCCACATGTGGATATAGTGTATACGTGTATAAAGTGGAGAGTGAAAGGCAAGAGAGAGATAACCAGGTTGCTGGAGGAGACAATAGCGGCGGTGGTTCATTAATCCATTCAATCCGGGAAGGCAATCCGTGTCATTTTAGATTTTAGTCATATTTTATACTTTGGCTATTAAAAAATAGCAGATATACAAGCTCATAGCACGGCACCGAGTGCCGCGCTACGAGCTTGTAGATCTGCTATGTTTTTTTTTTTTAATCTTGAACATTTTGTGCAAATCTTTGAATAATTATATTTTTCTGAAACAACATTTGTAACTCAAATCTTTGCTTCTGGGGGAGGGGGTCCCTGGAACAACAGATTTTGATGGGGGTCAGGGGGGGCCAAAAACTAATAATTTTGGGGGTCCTTGACAGGTTTTGTTCCAGGGACCCCCAGAAGCAAAGATTTGAGTTAAAAATGTCAAAAAATATATGTATTCAAAGATTTTCACAAACGTTCAAGATTTTTCAAGTATAAAATAATGTATAAAATATAATATAATGGTTATAGCTAAAAATCGAAAATGACACAGATGCGTTCGCGGATTGAATGACTAAGGTATTATTCTAGGTAATTCCACTGGGGTGTGGGTTTCTCTTCTCACAACAGACTTAACAAATCCAACAAGTTTCTGAATCAGATGTCACTTGTGGTTGGTTAGACTCTTCCCACCACAGTTTAAAATTTCAGAATGCTCGGGTGGCGCAGGGGTAAAGTATCTACCCACCATCTAGGGCAGTGGTTTTCAACCTTTTCAGGCCGTGACCCCCCAAAATAATCATATTTGAACTGGGGACCCCCCACCCTGACAAGCACTTGGAACTTGGAATTGTAGGAGCTGAGGCATTGCATTTTGTTTAACTCGGTTTCACAGATAAATATTTTGAAAATAGACGATGTGAGCTTGTAGATCGGCTATTGTCAAATCTTCATATATTATTTGACAATTTGGCCAATGTTTGACCAGTTATTTTTTAGTATGGTTTGTTGATTACTTTTGATGCAGTAATGGTCTTATTTCAAAGTATTACAAAGGTCTTAAAAGTCCTTAAATTGTCACTTCACTGTCATCTAGGGACCCCCCCAAAAAAGAAAAGAAATCATGTGGGGACCCCCCCCTGGCCCACAGGTTGAGAACCACTGATGTAGGGGTTTGAATCCAGAAGGTGATATTTGTCACATGACTGCACTTATGCTACTGCAGGCTGGGGGTGGCGCCTGTCAGCGGGGAATGTTAAGCAGGAGGAGTAGGACAAAAGCTCGACTGTATAATATCCTCCCGTCGGGGGCTCCTCACTGGCAGGTGAGCCAGTAGAGTAAAATGAAACAATACATAAATAAAATAAAGTCCTGTTAACTCCAGTTATAGCGTAACACATCACTGCTTTAATTGTATAACCTTGAGTTTCATGATCATGAAATCCAGTGACCATGGAGCACAGGGATTTTCACACTTTTCTCTTTAAATCATGAACCAAACACAGCAGAATCTAGCAATATTATTCAGCAGCAAAAAAAGGAAATCTGCACTCCAGAAAATAGGACAGGTGACAAAGGAGAAAAAAGGTATAGTAAATATATAAATATATAAAAGAATCGCCATGCAACAATGTACTGCAAACACCAATGGTTCATGTTTGTTTTTTTTGTTTTTTTTACAAACAATAAGCTATTATTTGAAATTTTGGACAGCAAGCAAGGCTTTTCTCCAACAGCAGCAATGACAGTTTGTACATCACAGAGAACATACTTGACACCTACTTGTGAAACCATTGAGGGCCAGTCGGCTAGGATGATAGAAGCCCCTTCTACATTGGCACTTGTACTTGTCCAACACGAAGCCATGTCCGCCGATAGGAGTGCACTGGAAGACGAGGGGGAAAGAAACAGAGAGACGGACACAGAGAGAGAGAGAGAGAGAGAGAGAGAGAAACAGACAGAGAGAGAGAGAGAGACAGACAGACAGACAGACAGACAGAGAGAGAGAGAGAGAGAGAGAGAGAGACAGACAGAGAGAGAGAGAGACAGACAGACAGACAGACAGACAGAGAGAGAGAGAGAGAGAGAGAGAGAGAGAGAGAGAGAGAGAGAGAGAGAGAGAGAAACAAAGAAACAAAGACTAATGCTTAATTCATTCTTCACCGTACGATAGTCTCGCTTGACGATAATAGCTGACCTACAAGCTCACAACAGGTTGCGATGCAACGCATTGTGATCTTGTAGGTCGACAAAGTTCATCAAGCAACATTTGTACAACAAAGTATAAACTATAGACTTCATTGAAGCACAGTGTTCATTTAAAATTCAATGGCACTTGCACGTGTTCAACATATGCACATGGCAGACAAGAGGAGCACAAAAATGTGACACAGTTAACGTTAAGAGTGGTGCACAATGGAAAACGTGCTCAAGTATGTCTCTGAAATGAGGAACACATCAACAACAGGACGGAGACGATTAGAAGGTGCATGTGATGACTCATCTATTTCTCTTGTGTTCCTTGTTGTCAAAACAGAGCAGTTCTTAAACAATTCATAATTTCTGGTGTTACGGTGTAAGAAAAACAACACAAATACCATGCAGCACCACGTAAACTGAAAATATATATATATTTGGGTTGGTTCTAAACAGCGAGGTTTGGAAATGTCTCTATCATCGCCCCTCTTCCAATGACCTTGCTCTCTCCTAGCCCAGACGAATCTGCCATTGCAAAAAAAAATTGCCCTTGGCAGATTAGGTCTGGCCCCTCTCAATAGAGATTGGATTTCTCTCCCTCCAAAGTTGTGAGGGACCAATCAGGGCCCAGTATGCAAATATGGGGCGGGTTTATCACCAGAGCCATTTTTTTTATTTGCACCTCGGAAATGCAGGTTCCACACAGAGATTCCAGACTAATATCTACACAGTGATATTAGTCTGGCCATGCCAGGCTAGCTCTCTCCCGCTCTTTGAGAAAATGCCGGCATTAGCAATTAAATTGTCAACTCTGTCCTGAAAGACAAATCATCAGGGATTCATTCAGTGACAGTGTCCAGGTCACTTATTCTAAACCAAATTGTCTTTTATGTTTCCTCCCTACTCATTAAGCTTTCTAAAAGTACAGAACGGAACAGTGACAGGTCCTTCTTTGTGATAATATTAGCAAATACAGTAGGGCCAGACTATTATTAATAAATGATGACAATGTCATACAGTAAGCTAGATTTAAGAATAAAAGAATAAGGTAAAGATTCCATGCAGAGCAAGAGCATAATGGAACCAATAATCTTATTACAGAGAACACGCCAACAACCTCTCCTCCTGTGTTACAGGAGTGTTACATTCTAAAGTCTTGCTCTAACATCCAAAGAGCCAAAAGCCAAAAACGCCTTCCAGAAACAAAAAGACCCTAAACAATTGTCACACTGTTTATAGGGGAGAGGCTTTCCTCCAATGTGGAGATGCTGGCGTTTCTTCAGGTGAGCTAACTCATTGTAACTCTTATTAAAGAAAGACAGAAAGACAGAAAGACAGAAAGACAGAAAGACAGAAAGACAGAAAGACAGAAAGAAAGAAAGTAAATTTGAATGCTCAGTGATTTATTTGTGGTCAGGGTATTTCTGAATGATGTGTAGGCTACTCAAACGCTATCTGATATGCTCCCAGATACAAGTGTCAAGCTAATCCCACCAACCAGAGAGAGAGGCAGAGAAGTCTGTCTGCCTTCTTTTTTTTTTACCGTTTGGCCATGAATTTGTCTTTTGTGATTATCTGTGTAGAGTATAACATTCTTCTTCTTTATTTTTCAGTCAAAGATGGGACAGAACTGGCTAGCTCCGGTTTTATGTCAAAGTACAGTAGACTGCGATCAACTTTTCAGGATGCTTGCAGATCCGGTCTAGAGCGGATACAGAAACGGTTTCTGTGTTTGCAGGTGCTAGATCATATTACATTACATTACAGAGAACAAAACGGTAAATAGAAACCAGGCTTTCCACAGTTACTGTGAAAAGCATGTTGATGCGAGGTTAGTAGCAAAGGCTTCATCCTGCGGTGATCCTTTTGAAAAAAAAAACTATTAACCAAGGCACAGTGAAGCTTTTCATGCAGTCAGGCACATTGTGGGAAAGCTTTAGCGTGTTTGGATAAACCTATTCCCGCAGTGTGGAAAGACATTTAAAAAAAACTTTTATCATTTATCATTGCAGCTGAAAAAGTCTCAGAACACATACATCAAACCACTGGACTGATCAGCACCAAATGTCTTGTGTCTTGTGAACATGGAATCAGAGGTAGATTCCATGTTCACCTTTAGTACAATAAGAGCCGGCAATGATAATTAACAGTTGTCAAGTGAAAATAAAGCCAAATGTTGTCAAACCTATAGGCCTAAGCGGGGTTCGAATTGTAGAAAAAAAACACTATTTATTATTACTAGGACGCCGCTCTTTGGGCTGCTTGACTGGGACCAGGACCCGCCATAGGGCATTATCTTATCCTACTACTTTAATTGAAATGACCTCCAAAATATGTCCGGGGTTGCTCAACACATGATCACTCCATTTGCCCCGAAACTTGCCACAGACTGTTGATCAGAGCTCTGGCTAAAATATAGGCTTCTTTCCCCGCCATCAATGTACTTATATATTGTACGGTTAATAAAAAACTAAATTTCCTACTACATACTAACATTTTAGCCACAGCAGGTTTCCTTTTTTTCTGGCTGCAGTATCTTTTGATCGGGCCTAGATGTGTGGGCCGCAAAGGGGCCCAAACCTCTAGTTCTTATAATTGATAATATACGGTATAGCCATATATCTACCCAGGGCTGCTACTGATTCTGACCCCTTAAACCACTTTAACACCATGGCGTCACTATTTTGGGCATGACAATTTGCGAATGCCCGCTTTTCTTTTCGTTTCCTTCTTTTTTTTTGGAAAACTGACTGACCATAATGTGGCCAGTCTGTGATACATCTATGATGTATCTATGATGTATGACTCCAAAGTTGGGCAAGGTTTCAGTCTGATCTCTCAATAACTTAAATTAAAAGAGGTAAATTATTGGGTAAAAAGTGAAGGTACTTCATTGGCCTACTGCCAGCATGCACAAGACATTTGGTGCTGATCAGTCCAGTGGTTCTAAACCTATGGGTCGGGACTCCCAGCAGGGGGTTGGGGGTTCCCACATGATTTTGGGGGTCCCCAGATGACAGTTAAGTGACAAGTTAAGGACTTAAGACCTTTTTAATACTGAAGAAATAAAGAAAGAAAAATTGCCATTGCTGCATTAAAAGTAATCAACAAACTGTCAAATAATATAAGAGATTTTTTTTTAATAGCCGATCTACAAGCTCACAACACCTCGCTTTGCGAGGCGTTGTGAGCTTGTAGATTGGCTGTTTTCACAATATTTATCAGTGGAACTGAGTCAAACTAAATGTAATGCCTCAACTCCTACAACTCCAAGTGCTTGTCAGGGTGCGGGGTCCCCAGTTCAAATATGATTATTATTGGGGGTCCCCAGTTCAAATATGATTTATTTTGGAGGGTCACAGCCTGAAAAGCCACTGACCTACCTTACTGGAACTTATGACACTGTTTACACGAGAGGAGTTTTTCTCTGATCTGGATACGCTGTACTGTCGTCAAAGACTCTAACCAACTGTCACACTGTTTATAGGGGAGAGGCTTTTCTCCAGTTTGGAGATGCTGGCGTTTCTTCAGGTGAACTAACTCATTTATGTAACTCTTGTTCTCACAATGAGTGACAGTAGTCACAATCTCCACACTGCAGAAAGGTTTTTCTCCGGTGCGGAGATGCTGGCTCCGCTTGAAGTAACCTAATACATTGTGACTTTTGTCACACTCTTTATAGTGGAAGGGTTTGTCCTCAGTGTGGAGACGCTGGTGTCGTTTCATACTGCCTAACTGACTGAAGCTCCTTTCACACCGTGTACACTGGTAAGGTTTTTCACCGGTGTGGAGACGCTGGTGTGACGTGAGACTCCCTATCTGACTGAAACTCTTTTCACACTGGGTACAAGGGAAGGGTTTTTCCCCAGTGTGGAGAAGCTGGTGTCTCCTCAGAGAATCCACCCGACCGAATGTCATGTCACACCGTTGACAGTGGAAAGGTTTGTCTCCCGTGTGGATCGGCTGGTGTGTCCTCAAGTGACTTAACTGACTGAACCTCTTCTCACACTGCTGGCAGTGGAAAGGCTTTTCCCCAGTGTGGACACGCCGGTGGGCCTTCAGGTGACCCAACTCAGTGAACCTCTTGCCGCACTGTTGACAGTGGAAAGGTCTTTCCCCAGTGTGGATACGCTGGTGAGTCCTCAGGTTATCTAACCGACTGAAACTCTTGCCACACTGTTTACAGACGTGGGTTTTCTGTACTATGGGAGTCAACCGACCGGTCTTTACTTCTTCTGGCAGAGTTAACGCATGGGTAAACTGTTGATGACTGAAAGACCTTGTTTTGTCGGTGTCTCCTTGATTCTGGCTGGTTACAGCGGTGTCTGTTTGCTGGCAGACCGGGTTTTCTCCAGTGTGGATAAGCTTGTGTCTCTTCAGAGAGTCTAACCGACTGAAACTCCTTACACACTGTTTACAGTGGTATGGTTTTTCTCCAGTGTGGCTACGCTGGTGTGTCATGTGAGTTAACTGACTGAAACTCTTGTCACAGTGTTTGCAGACCTGGGTTTTCTTTCCTTTGCAAGTCTGCCGATGTGTCTTTAACTTTGGCGATGTCTGCAGAGTTAAAGTCTTTGTAAACGGTTGATTCCTGTAAGATCTAGTTCCGTCTGTGTCTCCTTGTGTCTGGCTGGTCAATGAGCTGGCAATCTGTCCATTTGTCAGCATTTGGCAATAGAGGTCGTTGTGGGTACTCTTCAGATGTTTATGGAGGAAGACCTGAGAAATGAAGGCAGTGTATGGACACTCAGGACAGGAGAAGAGCTGAGTCTGGGAGGACTTCACTCCTTCCATGAGTGATGGGTCATCGTCAAAGCTGGCGCTAGACATGGACAGTGATGGCTGATGGGGACCAGCTGTAGGTCTGATGGGGCTGGAAGATATGTCCTTATATGCTCTCTATAACTCGCTCTCTGCCTCTTCTCTCTCGTCACTGTCGCCCTCGCTCTATCACTATATATCGGTCTCTCACTCTCCTTTGAGGATGCTGCACTTTTCTCTGGGTGGTAGAGGTATGAAGTGGAAGTGTAAAGGCATCTTCACACCTTATATAGGCTGACTAGAGCTCTGGACTGACGTCACACACAACACAAGCCGTTGCCATTTACGCTGTTACGTTCCAAAACCAAAGTCCCAATATAATATGAGGGAGAAATATTGTTAATGTGTCGCGTTCAAATGACGATATCCTGGGCAGAAGTTGGATACGGATGCAGATGGAAACAGACTGTGTTCATTTAATCTTACAGCACGTTGTTGAAAGTTAACCAATGCGAAATGTACGCATCTGTAAGGTGCAATACCGCAGGAAGGGGCAGTAGTGATCCCCTGCCAGATGAACAAATCAAATGGTACACAACGAAGAAGAAAGAAAGTAGAAGGGAGATGAGGCGTTACATTTAGTGGTCTGACAATCCATCCGTGTTGGCACCAATGATGCTTTTTCAATAGACAATACACACACACACACACACACACACATGCACACAAGCGTGTAAACTCCAGAGCAAAAAAAATCCAGAAATAGAACTGCAATAAATTTGACATGAATGTTCATAAATAGTTCATAGTGCTGCATACTTAGAGTAGAGTACAGTACATTGCCTCTGGGATGTTGAACTCTACTAGCTCTGTGGAGACAGCATATTTTTAAACCTTGTGAATTTGAATAAATACAGTAGCAGTCACTGGATATGAAGTGATGTTTGTGTCATTTGTGATACTCTAATTATTAAAGCGATAACAAAAAGTTAGAGTTCATAGTCAATAATGCAAGTGGGATATGCACCTGTCATGAGAAAATCCACACAAAACATCCCAGCTGCAAAAACATTGTACCTTGTATCTCCGTATTTCACCTTTTGCTTTTTTCCCTACATTTATGGCATACATCAAATGATAGTGTTGCACAAAAACTATGGTTAAAATAGCCGATCTACAAGCTCAAAAGCTTGTTTATCAGATATTTTTGCTATTTTGGAAAACATTTCAAATGTTTTCGAATTCTTTGACATTTTTTGAAAACAAGAGGCTTTCACAAACCTCACATCTAGTCCTCACCGCCGATCCGACCGATCCATACATGTGCATCTCCATGTACTGTGTGTATGTGCATTTGACGGGGCCCCTGGGGCCCTGTTGTGTCAGTGCATGTTGAATATCTCCATGTTTTCAGTTGTATCTGACATCAGTTCATGTTGAATGGTTTCTGTTGTGTCTGACATCAGTCTATGTTGAAATTCACCATATATGTGCATTTGACTCCATACAGTATATGTGCATTTGACTCCATATATGTGCATTTGACTCCATATATGTGCATTTGACTCCATATACTGTATGTGCATTTGACTCCATATACTGTATGTGCATTTGACGGAGGCCCCCACGGTCTGCGGTGACGGTTTTGGTTGTGTCTGACATCAGCACTGATGTACGCCCACCCACTGCCCATTATTAGGCAATTTTAATATATCAGAGGTTCGGGCCAACTACGCGGCCCTCACACCTTCGTCGCACCACCGATACGACCAATATGTCTGAGTCATAGTGTGCCCGTGTGTCTGTGTCCCTTTTGTGCCCATATATGGAGATGTCTGTTTCTGTCTTTCTACCTGTGTCCCTTTAATGCCCAACTATGGAGATATCTGTATCTGTCTGTCCATGTCCCTTTTATGCCCATATGAGGAGATCCCTGATGTCATCAGTATATGCCCATATATTGGAATGCCCATATGTGGGGATATTGGTCGGATCTGCGGTTCCGAACAACTGGATACAACTGGATATCCGAACTACTCGACGGCGGGCACCACACTCCCCGCTGCGCGCTCCGAGTTTGAAGTCCGTCGGTCCGATATATGCTCATGACCATATATGGGCATAGCGGTCGGATCTGTGGCTCTGGACAACCGGCTCTGTGTATCTGTCAGTCCTTGTCCCTTTTCTGCCCATATGAGATCGCTGATGTCATCAGTATATGACCATATATAACTCCTTATATGGTTATGGCTCCCATTAGCCAATTTTCATATAGGATAGTATTGTTGAAGTTTTCACCTATAATGACAAAGTGGTTAACTGTCTGTGGGTTTTGTAAATGTTTAACCAATGATAAGTATTAACACGAGGTTGTGACTAAATAATAACTACACTGGATCCATTGGAACATTGCTGGACAGCAGCCATTTTTAAAGCAACCAGATCACGCAACAGCGTAAAAATCTGAGGGTTGCGGAGGGTATGACCACACCCAGGCCCACACAGCAGGCCTCGACCGTGAAAAGTCAAAATGAAGTCTTCGCCCGAAAAGTCAGTTGAATCTTAGTTCTGCAAAATGTCTGCAGAATGTCATGTTGGTCTATTGATGTTATGGGAATGATGGGAAACTACTCAATACCATGCGCAGAATTGTTGAGGGGAATGCAGGCGGTAATAATACTGCCTTCACAGTCAATACAATAAAATAATATAGCCCCTTGTGGCAGACTTATTTGAAATGAAATGAAGATGTCAAGAACAAACCGATAAATCACTCTCGCTTTGCTTGGACGGAGATTAGAGAGAGAGTATTGTGATGTGAGCCTTGCTGCCTTCCATTATTGTAGAGGAGAGAAAGTTAACTATCATCAGCGGGCTTTATAATGTGTTACTTTCAGCTCATGAGCTATTGACTGAACATGGTTTGTATTCACGGCTCGCAACTATAAAGTACAAGGTGGGAATCCTAAAAGCCATCTTATGTCTAGACAATACAAATATTGTGGTGAAGAGAGAAGCAGATAAGACAATTGTTTGGACCGGAACAATACACACTAAGGTTACATTTCCAATTGCGAGGCAGTGGCTCCGTCTGCCATCCACATAATCAACCACAAAGCTGGGATAAGGTGAGCTGAACCTGAGCCAAAGCTCATCTAGCACTATGGCAACAGGTGGCAGAGGCTGCCGTCTCTCTCGCTGGGTCAATACAACTCCAGAAATCTGTCCCGCAGTGCACGGTAAAAGCGGATTTCCTTCCATAGAAAGGCCTAGAGAGGATTCTGGGTGTTGGCCAGAATATCTCCACCTCTTTCAGCAAAAGGAACAGGTGTCACGGACATTCTAGGGAGACAGAATCAGACTCCAAATGTTCTACATCTGGAGAACAGCAGGATTAAATAACATGAGAGACAGAGAAGGAAGCATACTGTACAGAGAGAGAGAGAGAGAGAGAGAGAGAGAGAGAGAGAGAGAGAGAGAGAGCATACAAGGACAGAATATTAATACCTCCCTGCAGCGCAGCATTGGGAAAATAGAACAACTACCAGAGTCCCACTTGGCTTGAATAAATGCACTCACACATTGCATATTGTATACTATGTTCTCTCAGATATACATTCACGCACAGAAGCATAATATACGCAACACCCACCAGCAGCTTTTGTTACACAATTATGTTCTGCTTATGCCAAGTGGAGACTTGGTAATATATGACATACCCATGGGAACACAAGTGATGAAATCTAATGCTTATTGTTGGGCCTTATTTGGCTCTTTCTATTAGAATGGCAACATTTATTAAGCCAATCTGTATCACACTAGCATATGAGGTGTCCCAAATAGTGATTGCTTTTTTTCCCTATAACTCAGTGAAGGAGCATGTCTAGATAGGGACGTGCTGGCCACTGGGAAATGTGGGACAATTCCCGAACGGCCGCTCCATTCCAGGCCGAACCAGGCCGGCTGTTTATAAAATAAAATAAAATAAAAAATCCTTGTTTTTCTTTTTACTTTTCTTTTTTTTTATTATTATTGTATATTTTTCATTGTATATTTATTTTATTTTATATTTATATATATAATTTTATTATGAATACAAATTACACTTATATTTTTATTTTAAATAAAAATATACCGCTCATCGGTTAGTATTTGGGACCTCGCCGCGCGGCCGGAGGCAAAAGATTTCCGGCGCGTGGCCCTTAATTAGGGGCCCAGCACGTCCCAGTAATATGTACATATACACGCTATGTAACGCTATCAGTTTACATACATGGAAACTTGTGAAATGGGATATTGTGCATAACAATTACTTACTTTTAGTCAAAAACATTTTTAATACCAGACTTTTACTTGTAACAGAGTATTTCTACATTGTGGTATTGCTACTTTTACCTAAGTACAAAATGTGAGTATTTCTTCCACCACTGCTCTACGTCTCCTTTGGCTAAAAGGGAAAAAGCAGCCTTTAAATACTTACCTACAGTATAAGCACTGAAGTACTTCACAAGAACAATGTTGGTGTAAAATAAGAGATTCACTGACAAAGTTATTTTTTCTTTCTACATGCATTATGCATAGATTATCAACTATGATCCAATATTCACACTGAGCTTCACTTTAAATTCATCAGGCAATTCTTGGTTGTGCAGACTGTTCTTGCCGCATTCATTCATGGCCGGAGGTGGTTCTGTTTTGTGATGTCATGCACAGAGGCATCATTTCAGAAAAAAATAATTGAGGGTGGAAAAAAGAGTTAACCGCTTAAGCACTATCAAAAATAGTGAAAATACTCAGCTAGCTTGTGAGCTTGTACAGTAGCTATTTTCACAATTCCGGAAAATACAAATGTTTAAAGGTTTTTTCTTTTATGTCTGCCTATAATGACATGCCCAATAAAGGGATTCCAGGTTGAAATGGTTAATGAAAGTATGGTTGCAGATAAGAGAACACGTGTCTATAGCGTGTGTGTACTCTGTAGATGATGGATGGATGCATAAAATGACTGAATTTGAGGTTAAATGCAATTGGGGTTGCAATTGTCATCCTGTGGGACCCCAAATGCCCCAGGTCATGCATGAAGCAGCGTGAGCTGTGATTGTACAATAGTGGTTCTCATTGTCCCAGTGGTCCTTGAGGGTGTTCCAGGGGGTCCCCAGCTAAATGACTGGTAACTCGTGAGAGCATACAAATGGAACCAAATGGATACAGATATAGAAACAAACCTTGCTCTATCTAGACAGCTTGGTCCCCAGCTAAATGACTGGTAACTCGTGAGAGCATACAAATGGAACCAAATGGATACAGATATAGAAACAAACCTTGCTCTATCTAGACAGCTTGACCTTGTGCCAGGTGGTAAAAAAAAGTGTGAAACATGGATGTGATAGGTGGTGAGAGCGAAGTACATCTCAGTAAATAATTAGATGCTTGTCATGCAGATTGACGGAGGACCACGAAAGCATTTCTCCCTGATTTCTTAACGCTGAATAATTTAGCTGCAGCACGTCTGGGGGTCACATGTATGGGACCTCACGTGCACACCTGCTCCAAAACTACTCACCGGCTGTCGTTCCAAACATAATTACTAGGCACTAGGCAACGCACACGCGTCGGCGCACCGACAGACACGCACGAGCGGGATTTTAAACGGTCCCAAGAGCGAGGCCTCGTTTTTTCATCAGAAGCTATGAAAAGGCTATGAAAAGGCTGTTTGATATGTCACACGTTGATGGATCACATTAATCAGAGAGCCGCCGCCCCAAAAAGTGAGGAAGTAATTTGTGATTGCTGCCCTATTTTTGACATAGTGGGGTCTTTTTATTCCACTTTTCCTTTAACGTATTAAGACCTGGAACGCATCTGTGTCACTTTAGATTTCTTTGGCTATTCAAAAATAGCAGATATACAAGCTCATAGCGCGGCACCGAGTGCCGCGCTATGAGCTTGTAGATCTGCTATTTTTGAAAAATCTTGAACTTTTTTTTTTTTTTTTTTTTTTTCAGAAAACTGTTAGGATTTAGAAAACATTTTTAAGAATCGCTTCAGGTCTTAATGGGTTAACGTATTCCTGACAGGGGTTCAAGGCTTCGCTATAAATCACAACTAAAGGGCAAGGGGGAGGACGTTAACTTTCAAGAAGGGTATAGCCTCGGGGCCTTGAATATTGGAGATGCTAGTTGTGAGTTTATGTGGTTATTTATGTGCTTGCAAGTTCCACAGTGTAGGCAGGCAGGGACACCCTTTCAGAAAAGCCATTATGTTGACTTTGTGGTCCTCCCTCACTCACCACGTTGTGTACCCCTACCCGACCCGCCGTGAACCGACCAGAAAGAATATGTTAATCAACAACCCAACCCGATCCGAACACGAACCGTTCCATTGATTTTATAGTGGTCGTTATTGACCCGCCCGACCTGCACCCGCGATAATTGCCTCTGTGAAACGTACGCACCCAACCCACGGGTCAACCCGTGGGTTACGGGTCGACATCACTACAGGCCACGGTGGTAAAAAAACAAGCAAACTAATTTGACAGGCAGCGATGCATGGATTTATTGATTGTCTACAGTGTTCAGGTAATGTTTTGCCTCCACGTATGCTGCACCCACTGAAAAACATTATTATGAAAATGGGTCTATAGACCTGGTCGATGCATTTCACATTTCACATTTTAATGGAAATCTCAGTGTTAATTAAAGATACATTTAACTGACATGCACCTTAGCTAGCATCTACTGTAAATAGTCAACGAGCAGGAAGCACAGACAGGGAGACAAGACAGTACACACACACACACACACACACACACACACACACACACACACACACACACACACACACACACACACACACACACACACACACACACACACACACACACACACACACACACACACACACACACACACACACACACTCAGCGCTAGCCAACAATGGGGGGAGGGGGGGGGGGTGTTCGTCCGTGACACCCGAGACAGACATGACAAGGACGACAGCAGCTGAAGTCCTTGTCATGTCTGTCTGTTTATCAGTCCCTCCTGGTACACACACCACCACTGACCACTTTCTTAACACGCTGAGGATGGCTTGACACCGAAACTCTATTAATTAAAAAGTACCAGAAGGTTTGTTTTTATAACTGGCAGTCTTGACTTAGGGGGCGAGATGGTCCGGTTGAGGGCGTCGCCCCCACACTCCCCCTCACGCCCCCAGGACGCCCCCTCACGTCCTGGATTGTAGCTTTACTTGAATATTTTAGTTTAAAAGCTTTGTATTGACTCTGAAGAAGACGTTATGTGATGTCAAAACATTAGTCCTGCGTGGAATTAAAGCCTGTGAGTAATATTTACAACACACTGCACAGGTCAGTGGTACTCCCACTAGTCTCACCTTTAATTATTGGACGTTTTTTATGGACTGAGGCTTAATTTTATAGGTCTGTCAATGTGGTTGAGATGAGCTCCTATCTCCCTTTTGTTTGTTGTAGTGCAAAGTCAGTCTCTTATTGATAGATTTATCAGCCAGCCAACGTGGCTCAGCAGCGCAGCCCTGCAAACATTACTGTGAAAACAAGTTAACAACATTACAAGAGTGGCTAAACCACCTGACCAAGTGAGACATCCCTGTTGGCATGGTGCTTAGGGAACATGATATCCAAAAGCCTGAGCTCCATCCCTCCATGAATGCTGGCTTTGGAGAAACTGTGACATCAATTTCATGTTCTGCTGAATATGGTTTCTCTAAAGAATTCATGCGTCTTGAAACCAAACAGGTAGACTATACGTGTCTCTGACGTTATTCTATTACCGCAGAGACGCTGGTGTTTGGTCTGCGGCCAACAGCAATTTTTTGACACAAATGCCTGTAAACAAGACACTAAAAGGAGGGAGAGAGAGAGAGAGAGAGAGAGAGAGAGAGAGAGAGAGAGAGAGAGAGAGAGAGAGAGAGAGAGAGAGAGAGAGATGGAGGAGGGGGTTAAAGAGAGTGGAGAGAAAGGGAGGCAAGATAGATAGAAAGTGACAGATATAAACAGGGGAGAGAAGAATGAAAGAGAAAGACAGTGAAACAAGGAAAAACAGAGGGAGGGCAAGAGGGAAACGGAGAGAGAGAGAGAGCAAGAGAGAGAGAGGCAGAGAGGCGAGAGCACTCTGCATTCCTCAGAGATCTATAAATACCCTGAAAGCATTAAACCCTAAAAGCATTACAATCAGTCTCTCCCTTGGGTGCGTGTGGAGGCTGCTGCTGCCACGCAACACAGATGCCGCTTGAAATACTGAGGATGTCTGCAGCGGAGAGGCTCGGCTCGAGACCGCCTGGATTCCCTTTATCGATCCGTGAGCCAAAATAACTGATATAACTGACTATTTGACTGGTCGTGGGCCTATAAACATTGCATTACGCTGTATTTTTCACTGGTTAGAACTAGCCACCCTCTATGGCAGTAAATTGTATGAAATTCTTACTTGCTTCTTGAATATTATAACCCTGCATATTTCCTTTTCTTGTTTTTCCAGTCTAAAAAGTTGTTTCACATGGGGGCATTTCTTATTATTATTTCTTTGTCCAATTAATTTGCCCGAATATATATATTTTTTTGGAACTGCTGTTTGTGTCATTCACATTACGTTCTGTGTACATTCACACAGAACGTAAATGTTATGCGGTGATAAAGCAACAACATTTTTATTTGGATCAAGGTAAATATCCCCCCCCCAGTTTGTTTTTATTTAACCTTTAGTGTTAACTGGCCAAGAGGCATAAATATTACACAGATTGCCAACAATATTTAATTTCCCCTATAGAAAATATTAACAGCAAAAATATTATCTGAGAGATACAGCAATGAAACACATTCTTTGAAGGTTTCCCCCATAAAATATTTGAGCTTGATCCAGTCTCTTCTCCCATTGCACAAACAGCATTCGAACATAAAATTGGAAACATAGCGCTGTTATTTCAGGACCATTGACAGTGCTGTTTGTGTGTTGTCAAAAGACTAGATTAGAATTAACTTTACTTTACTTTATTTGTTTATTTGTTTAGTTTAGACATTTCTGTCTAATAAAGTTTTCAATCAATCAATCAATGATCCCAGAGAGGCAGTAGCAATGATAAGGAAGTTCAACAAACAAAAAAGGAAGCTGCAGCTCAACTGCAGCTCAACGTACTGTAGTTAGCTCAGTTAGCCTTGACGACCTTGCAGGATTATGCAAAGACTAAAATGTAACTTAGATAGCATGTTATGTAGACAGATGCCAGGTCATTGTTGACCTGGCATCCTATAGTGTGTATAGTTTCAATGTAGGCTGATGATAGGTTCTTGGTTTACGTATGTATTAGTTATTATTGGTTTACTTATGTATTACTTTATTATTAGATTACTATTTTTATGCATTTGATGTATTATTGATGTATTATGATGTATTATCTTGTGTCCTTGCTTACTGTAAATCGCTCTGGATTAAGAGCATCTGCTAATTGCCTAAACTGTAAACTGTAAACTTTAGGAGAGGTAAGAGTAAGGGATATGTGTTTACAGTAGGCAATATGCATACAGTAGGGCCGCACAGCACTACAGAGACACTGAAAACTTCACAGCAAAGGTCGCAAAAAGCCAATGCAGGTGGACTTTAATGAACCTGAACATATTTTAGAATATTGTTTCTTGTAGCCTTACATTCTGTGTTCAAATAACCTGAATTGTGTGAGGATACTGGTTCAATACAGGCTTCACCACTGCTGTGAAATAAATGTATTATTTGACTTTGAAACAGTAGACTTTCGAGTCGATCGGATACTTAAATCATGAATAGGTATAACAGAATGATAACCTACTGTTTTATTATATTATATATAGTGGCTGTGGTTTTCAGGGTTATTATGAGAGAGAAAAAATAGAATCTTCTGGTATCCCCTGGACTAAGGGGGGCAATTAAGATCTTGTGGGTGCTGTAACGCTTACAGTCTCCTCAGTTCTGCCATGGAGTCAGCAAGCTGCAGGCTGCAGATTAGACTGTCATGGGGGGTTTAAGCAGGACCCAAAAAGCTGTACAACGTAGGCAGAATTCGGGGGGTGAACCAGGATTTATTCCTCCAGTCAGTCAGAATCCAGGAACACACAGGCAGACGCACAGACATAAAAAAAAAGGGGTAATCATAAGAGGGCAGGACTTACACAGACAGCAAGTCAGAGGTGGACTCAATGCATACAATGAACACAGGAGTAACACATGTAACACTACATACAGTAGACGAGGGGACAGATCGAGACGGGAGGAAAAAGTTAGGAAATTGAGGGACACAAGATATAATCAAAATATATATATAATATAACATAATGACAAACAGAACACCAGGGAAGGAACTGCAGTTAAGGCAAAAAAAAAAGAACAAGAACGTAGCAAAAGGAATTAACATTGCTGGAGCTGGGCAGATATACTGTAGACAACGAGCTACAGTATATCTCACTCAATCCCTCTACTGACGCCCAACCTTCATCTATCTCTCTCTTCATCGTCAATGTTGTGCCGATGTGGAAAGAACATGGCAAGAAGATACAACGCTGGATATCTCCAAAGTCGCTTCAAAGGTATGATTTACATTTGAAACATCTTTGTATTTTGGTGCTGTTGCTCCTGTCATCATCCCCCCCCCCCCGCGCTCCGCATTACATTATTAATCTGGCCAACTAGTATCAGATTTGTGAGATGTGAGATGTGATCGTCTGAGAACGTATCATATCTGAGAAGGTGCTATATCTGTCTGAGTACTGATACACACACAAACACACACTGAACACATTGCACACACACACACACACACACACACACACACACACACACACACACACACACACACACACACACACACACACACACACACACACACACAACGCACGCACACACGCCAAGCCACGCGCGCACGCACACACATATACACACCCACAAATACACCTTGCACAAACCGATTAACTTCAGAAAAGGAGATTGAAACAAACTGAACTGGAATCCTATCAAAAAAGTTCTGCTAAGTGTCCAAGTCTAAACTAGAGGATTTATACAAGTGTTACAAAGGGTTTTCAGCAACAGCAAGTTGATACCAAAAGGTGACATGAAAACATGAAAACATTGCAATCTACTGATTGGTCAAAGATAATCATCTCTAACATCATGCGTCAGAGTCAAGTCCAGGTAAGCCATTACGATGCAGTGGAAAAGCAGAAAAAGTGGCTGATCTACTCTCATGTGAGCGGTGGACTCTGTATTTATCACACCTTTGGAAAGTCCTAGCCCACCCAATTACAGATGTTTTGATCGATATTCTGTCAAAAGGGGCCAAATCAATTCTAATCATTTTGAAAAACTTAGATTTGACTGAATGGAAAATAAGAAAATAGTCTATTTGCAAGCTCGGAAGGCATCGCGTTGTGTGTTGTGAGCTTGTAGATCTGCTATTTTTTAAGTTTCTGAAAACCTTTGAAACACTTTGCCTATAATGTTCTGCCCAAATTAGGGACACCAGGTTGAAAGTGGCTGCATTATTGCCAATACAGATGTCGCCCAAAAAGTCAAATAATGGCCGACATATCGGCTAAACCGATATACAGTATATCGGTCTAGCTCTACTGGTAATAGATGTCTTAAGTCTGTGGTGTCTGTCTGTCTGTCTCCATGGAGGACAAAGCGTCTCAATGTGACACGTTGTGATCTTGTAGATCAGCTATTTTCAGTGAAGAGCTTTGCTGTAGAGGGTAAAATTAGGTGTAGTATAATCTAGACCAGAGGTTCTCAAAGTATGGGTTGTGACCTCAAGTGGGATCGCGGGAAGGAGATAGTGGGGTCGCACATTGACAGCTGAAAAAAAAGTCCATTAAGTCTGTCCACCTGCAATATCCTCACGGCCCACCAGTGGGCCTCAGCCCACAGGTTGAGAACCACTGTCATAAGCTTTGCCTTTGGTGGACACTTTTATCCACAAACATCTAACAAACTATTTTCACAGTGCATTTTCACTCTCTTCCCAGAGGGAGTTGAATCTGTACTTAGCTGTCTCCCATTTTACCAGTTACATATAGCATTAGCACCTTTGCTATCACACAACCTGGCTGTATAGTTTAAGATGGCAAAAGGAAAAGATCTACAGGTATTGTGACTATGAAAGAGGGTTCCTTATTGGGGCAATGGCACGAGCTTCAGCCACAAAGACTGCTCAGACTGGCTACCGTTTCCACTTGGGCAGTGGTTCCCAAACTGGGGGCAGACCCCCAGGAGGGTCCCAACATGATTTTGGGGGGTCCCCAGATGATTAGCAACATTGTTTTCTCACTCAACAGTAAACAAACCAACATACAGTATAAGTGTATACAGGGTATCTGCACATTTCTAAAGTTACAATTTAAGGACTTTTAAGACCTTTTCAATACCAAATTGCCGATCTACAAGCTCACAACGCCTCGCATTGCGAAGCATCGTGAGCTTGTAGCTATTTTCACTATATTTATCTGTGAAATCGAGTCACACTAAATGTAATGCCTCAACTCCTTCAATTCCAAGTGCTTGTCAGGGTGGGGGGTCCCCAGTTCAAATATGATTATTTTTGCGGATCGCAGCCTGAAATGTTTGGGAACCCTTGCACTAGACGAAAGACATCAGTAAACAGAAATTGTGGTCAAAAGCTCACATTCGATGTCCGTGATGCTCGTGCTTTAGTGTGATATGTAATTAAAAACAGAGGAGCAACTCTGGGGCGACTGAAATGACAATGCAGTGCGTGATCAGACTGTGAGCAAGAACAGTCACTACATAGGCAAGGCGAGTTTATTTGTTTAGTACAGGGGTCGGCAACCTTTTTGACATGAAGTGCCATTTCTTTTTGTCTTGATAGTCAGTGTGCCATAACAACATTACATTTAATTATGACACAACATCAAAATTAAAGATTTCCAACTGCTTTTGATTGTCCAGATTCATAGACTCAATAACGCACCTATCTCCCAGACTCCCTCCCCAGTCAGAGTTCAGAGTTTGAAATAACGTAGAATTATTAATTAATTATGTGTAATTTACATACAGATGTGAGGGGACTACTTCTGACTAATAAAGTATTCAATCAATCAATCAATCAGTCAATGTGTTTTACATAAAACACTAAAGGGAGGGTAAAGGGATATTTTTCTGCTAAATGGCTCTATATTCTGATAGTAGTCATTGCTATTAGAATACATAGTGTTCAGTAACAGGGGTCTGCCAGTCTCTTCAACTCTTTAGTAAACAGAAAATGCATTTTCAGGTTGGGACGTCAATTCTACCCAATCAGGAGAGAGAACTCACACAGGATACAATTAAGAAGTGAGGGGACAAAACTGGAACTGGAATACTATAAAAATGTAAGCTAATAAATCCTGCTGAGACATAAATCCTTTAATCCGTGATATATTCTTACGGTGATAGTAGGCTGACTTAATAATTGTGTTAATGTGACTTAAAATTCAAGGCTGAGTCCAACTACAGAGAGAGGGATGTTTTAGTATAGGGTTATGGGCATAAACGCCACTTTACAAAGACAAATTAATATTTGAGAGTTCATTGGTGAAAAAAAGATGTGGGTTGAAAAAAGTGATGAGTCATCCTTCACCATATTCTCAACAAGTATATGTATGTGGCCTGTACACCAAGAGAACGATAGAGGCTTGAATGCTTGACCCCTACAGTGAGGGGGTTTGGTGGCTCTGTTATGCTGTGGTGGGGCATTTTCCTGGCACAGTTTGGGTTCACTCGCCCCCTTAGAGGGAGGGGTCACTGTAAATCAATGTAAAGTTATTACGAGTGAGCACTTTTATCCTTTGACGAAATGTGTCTATCCTAAGGGGAGTGGTCTCTTCCAGACAATTATGTGAATCATACACACGTTCTTGTACGTCCTTCCCTGTCACCAGATCACAACCTAATCGAACATTTATAGGAGATTTTGGACTGACATGTTAGTCTCCACAACCAACATCGAAACATTAATGAGGAAATAACTTTTGTTAGAATGGTGTTCCATCCCTACAGTACAGTCCCCGAGGCTTGTACAGTCTATATAGAGACTAACAAATTTTCTACTGCAAGGCCCTCGTCCATTTTAAAAGTCTAGCTTTAGTTAAATATATAGCAGTTGGTGGTTATTAGTGATACAGTATCTCTGTGTGACAGTTTTGCTATACACATTTTGTTTTGCTTCAGTTTGAGACATGATAAATTCAATGTTACAGTATGAGCAGATTGAGCACAACAGAACAGACTCGCACAGTCTCCTGCTTCCTACGCTTGCCAGTTTGCCAATTTGTCTGATATAAGAGGTTTTGTGTGTGTGTGTGTGTGTGTGTGTGTGTGTGTGTGTGTGTGTGTGTGTGTGTGTGTGTGTGTGTGTGTGTGTGTGTGTGTGTGTGTGTGTGTGTGTGTGTGTGTGTGTGTGTGTGCGCGCGCACACATGAGAGTGTGTGTGTGTGTGTGTGTGTGTGTGTGTGTGTGTGTGTGTGTGTGTGTGTGTGTGTGTGTGTGTGTGTGTGTGTGTGTGTGTGTGTGCGTGCGTGTGCGTGTGCGTGTGCGTGTGCGTGTGTGTTTATGTGTGTGCCTATTTTAAATGCATCCTCGCCTTATCTGTCTAATCCACCTTTCTGTGTTGCACCTGTGCTTTTTCAACATTAGTATATTATACTACATTATACACATTAAATACGGCATAAATCCCAGAGACAAATCTTTTCCTGAATCTTTCATGCCCTCTCGCCGCATAATATCTGTTGATAACCGACTTCAGGAACGTTGAAACGCTACGCCCCCTTTCTATTCTCCCTTCCCGTCGTGTGACGGACGATAAGGTTTTTCACGCACTAAAGCGTACGCAGAAATATTAGCATGTGGACCCCTGCTTTTCACTGAGCTGCGAGGTTACCACTGCAGAGAAAACAGACTTATTCCTTGCATGGCAGAGAGGAGAGTGTTGGGGGTGAAACATTTTTCAGATGGGAGGCACCTGAATCTCACTACTCTACTATGAGTATGGCAGAAATAACTGACCTGGCATGACTGATTGAATGAAGTATGAGTGAATATAGCACGGCCATGCTTACTATTCTATATTATACTGCTATACTATACTGCTATCCTATCCTATCCTATCCTATACTATACTATACTATACTATACTATACTATACTATACTATACTATACTATACTATACTATACTATACTATACTATACTATACTATACTATACTATAGTGCTGTAGTAAAAGTAAAAACTTTCAAGCATAATACAGTTTACAAATGAAGAAAAGTGAATACTGTATACTTTAGTGTTTTCTTTTTTTAATTGTCATGGCTTGGTCAATATCAGTGATTTAATTAATCACTTAACGGATCCCTCCACGTCTGGCACTAAAGCAGCGCCAGTGTTGACAGATGGGGGGATAATTTGATGCTTCTCTTTCTGGCCTCATCTCAAATGTCAAGTCTGGAAAGTGGAGAGAAAGGAGAGAAAATAGGGAAAGACAGATGGAGGCAGAGACTGACAGACAGAGACGCAGACATGGATAGATGGGAGAACAGAGGTGTGCGGAGAGGCGTGCTTCGACTGTCGCGGCAGTTTACGGTCGCTCATAGCGGCGCTATCCCCTTGAAGTCCTTTATCTCCTCTCCACAACGTTTCACATGGTGGCCAGGGAGAAAACACACGCACACACGCACGCACGCACGTACGCACGCACGCACACACACACACACACACACACACACACACACACACACACACACACACACACACACACACACACGCACACGCACACGCAGACGCACACAAATGCACACAAATGCACGCAGAGGCACATCCATACCCGCATATGGTACACATGCGCAGATGCCTTGAAGCATGCAGAAAAATACATAGCCTACAAAAAGGCACACGCTAAACCAAAGAGCTGCAAGCATTCCCAAGTCTTCCACTAATTATATAAGCAGCGACTCCTTATGTAAGCGCTGCTTCCCTTACCACTGCCTATCCATAATGCATGAAGCCTCGTGTTTTGCTTCATTGGTGACTTAAATGCATTCTACCTTCCTCCGATGCTACACTGTATCTGGGCAAAGCCAGACGAAGGGCCAAGTGCGGCTCAGAATGCCATGCACGGCAGCTGGGCGCCGGGACACCTCACAAACTGCATCACATTTACATATGACCGCTGGCCCTGTGGTGGTAATAAGCAACTGGAACTATTCAAAATAAGGCTGCAACTTATTGATCATTTTCTTAGCGATTAGTCAATTACTTTTTAAATTAATTGTATAATATTGAAGCACATTTATACAAATCAATACGTTAACATTTCTAATTTATTTTCTACTAAATCAAATTGACTTGTTTTAAGCCCCATATTTTACTTTGTCAAAATGGTGTCACACAAACATTGTGTATATATTCCATCCGACACACACACACACACACACACACACACACACACACACACACACGTGCGCGCGCGCACGGACGGACGGATGGACGGACAGACGGATAGGGTGCAAAACATAGTCTCGGCCACACCTTTGGCCTGGAGAAGATTATAAATTGATTAGTTCAATTAACTGTTTCACCCCTGATTCAAAATTTGAACCTACAGTATCACTTTTATGAGATTGGGATGGAGGCTACAACAGATACAAGCTAATTGAACACAACACATTCATTTGCATTTGCGTTGCAGCAAATTTCCTGGTGTTTCATCAAAACGCCTGCCTTAGAATACTAGAGTATGTTGTATAACGGCTGGAGAACAAACAACTCAGAGATTACACCTCTCAGACTGAGCTGCCTCATTACAAAGCCAGCATCTTTGAGCCATTAATCAGAACAATGACGAGAGCAAGCAGGGAGCGGTTTTGACAGCACCCAGGACTGACTCCGGAGTACATGATGTTCCATCACATTACAGGAAACTATCTTGTTATTACTGTATCTTTTCTGTTTGCAAGAGAAAGAGATGAGTGCCAGAGGGTGCGCTTATACTTTAGGGAAGCAATGAGCCTCATGCAATCTCTCCACAGCCCATTTCCCCCCCTAAATATATATCAATGGAGATTTTACTGTGAACTGTTTCATAATAATGGGGCCGCCAGGATATAAGCGCCGATGTTTGAGACTTGTGACATAACGATCTCAACATGTTAGATCGCAGCAGAAATAATTTATAGTGTTGTGTATAAAATTCCAACTTTTAACATGAGGGAATGGCCACGCGCTTTCATCGGACATCCATATATTATTAATAGAAAACAGGTTTACTCAACAGAATAAGATCAGCCGTTCATTCCAAGGTCCACACGTGCATTATTTACTAAACCGATACACCATAGAACAGTGATTTTACACCTTTTTCATTTCAAGGAACCCCAGTTTGATATGCATTAGCCCATGGACCAACATTTGATATGATGTTTATCCCTGGGACCCCAATCTAAATCCTCAGTGTTAATTTAACAGTTATTTTGATATAATCTTTCACTGGTATAGTTTTCACATTAACCATTCCACAAAAGACCAAAGTGGGATTCACGAAAGGGTGTGTACAGCCTTGATTTGTGCGCATCAAAGATGTCTGATATCGTGAATTGTTTCCATTTGTTCACTCTTGAAATTACAGACCCACAAGGGTCCATTTGGTTCTTAACTATCAATAATTTAGCTGGGAATCCCCTGGAACCCCCTCAAAGAACCACTGGGGGTCCTTGAACCCTACATTGAGAACCACTGCTGTGGATCATAGAATGTAATGATGAATCTATATGGCAAGTTTTACTTTCAGAATAACTATTCTATAAGCTATTTCCGCAGACAAAACGTTAAAGCTGTGTTCTCCCAGGCAGTACATTGTTTCCGTTTAGGTTTAGAAGAGGAAAGTTTACAGAAACAACAGGGGGAAAGTCCTGGAAGAGAAGCCACAAAGTGTTCAGGAGGCATAGGGCATAGGTTGGTAGCTATTGATTCTAGGAAATGGGGAAGAGGATAAGTAAAGAAAAGTGAGTTGAGGCTCTGGGATAGAAGTAAGGCATAAAGGAAAAACATTTGAGGAAAATAATTATCCTATCATTCAAACTGGACCTCTGTACTGGCACCCAACAATGGGACACAAAAGGTTTACACTTGACCAATACCGCTAACAATGGTGTTAATTGTATTTGTTATGCATTCATCTTCACATATCATTAATGTGATAGTGGTTATGATTAATGCTAGCTTACAGTGGCTCTCAAAGTTCTCCAGGGGTCATGGAGTTCCAGGGGGTCGCCAGCTAAATTAGTTAATATAGCATCAAAAGCTTTACCACTTTAACCATATATTCATTAATTTGTAAATAGTGGATCTACAAGGTCACAACGTGTCACATCACAAGCAGCTGTAGATCTGCTATTTTCAACAACAAAAAAGAAAAGTGAAACATTTGGATCATTTTTGAAACATTTTAACTGCACAAATCTTGCATGGAGGTTCCTGGCTCACAATATTTTCCGATGGGGGTCCGCAGCCAAATACATACTAATTTGGGGATCCTTGACATGAAAAAGGTTTGAGAACAAATGGTGTATTAAACCCGGCTCTGGGCAAACACAGTACATCAGAGTATTGATTACATCTCTGATGACTGCTTTCCTCTGGTACCAAAAGGGACCTCAGCAAGGCCGACTGAGATTTATCTGTGATTGTGAGATGTGACAACCTGGAGCGTGGTTACCATGGATTCCAAACCCTGCGGAGCCAAAGATAATGGTAGCGATGACTCATCCGTTAACATGAAAGAGAGAAAGAGATCAAACTAGAAAAGTGTGCTTGTCTGTCTGAGCACAGGTCATAGTCAATCAGAATGGAATATGATAAATGTGACAGATACGTCTTGATCCCATGACTACAGAGATAATGTATTCCGATTTGTGGGAGGTTTGGACAAAATCTGTAGGAGTAGTAACAAAAACGGTATTTCGCAAAAATCTGTTTCATGGCGTGGCGCTATAACTGACCGATTTGAAAAAAAGAATTGGGTGGAGATTCTTCCTTGGCCTACTGGGAGTGTGCGTGCAAAGTGTCCCACCGATCGGTCCAGCGGTGCTTGTACAGTAGCATGTCGTGCAAAACAGGCCCCTCCAGCAAATTTTTAAAGCCAATCATAGTCATGATCACATGACTACAGAGAAATTAAGTGAGGTTTGGACAAAATCTGTAGGAGTAGTAGCAAAAATTGTGTTTTGCAAAGAAAACGCAACATGGCAGAAAACTTGTCAGGTGGCAATGGGTGTGGCTTATTTGGGGAGTTCCGTAATGATCCAAGGAATCCAAGGGGATTTTAACTAATTAATTCATGTATTTATTCAAAATGTATTTTTGATTGTATGACATATGGTTGAAGAGTTATAGGGCAAAAATAAGTCTCTTGGTGGAGCTATAACAGGCGGAGGTGAAAAATGTGGGGCAGAGGTTCTGCTCTGGCCTCCAGGGAGTGAGTGTACGTGCACTGTTTCACGCCGATCGGGCCAATGGTGCCGGAGATTAGCTGTACACAGACGGGCGGACACACGGACAAAGGGATGGACGGACAGGGGCGAAAACATAGTCTCGCCCTGAAGGAGACAATAAACAGCCAGATGTTCTGAGTAGCAGAGGGCTCTGTCCTTGATAGGTGTTATGCTTCATGAATTATTCTTTGTACAATGGTGTCAAGCAGAGAAAATAGAAGATCTACAAACTCACAACATGCCGTGATGCAACAGGTTATAAGCTTGTACAGTAGATGGCATTTTATGATGAAGTATAAATCAGGTTTCACTTTGGGAAAGACCAGAGACAGGGAAGCCGTCTGACGAGGTCGGACAGCTCTGTCATAAGCTGATACTGTCGTCTAGTATAAGTCTATCAGACAGCCGCTCACAGATGTCTGCATTCACAACTCCAGTGACCTTTTGTGCAGGCAATTACAAAAGAAGAATGTAATGTCATCATGCACAATGTTCAATAAACTAGCCTAATGACGTTGTACCTCTATAGTGACTATCCTACAGTAGTTACTTTGAAGCTCTTCTGGCTATTCTGCAGTAGTTACTTTGCTTTAATTGATTGATTGATTGATTGATTGATTGATTGATTGATTGATTGATTGATTGATTGATTGATTGATTGATTGATTGGTTGATTGATTGATTGATTGAATACGTTATTAGTCAAAGAGCAAAACAGCACAGAGGTACAGTAACACAAAGGGATAACACAAAAAAGTCCTGGGGACTTGTTTCCATTGTGGACCTATGTATTCAATGCATCAACAGAGCTTTAAATATTTATATAATACAAAAAATATTTACATAATAACACATTAATACATCAAGAAATACACATGGTTATATGTATAGTTATTTATATTTAGGAGGGGAAAAAGGAAAAACGGGGCAGCCTGTCCCCTCATGTCAAGGGGATTTAATATCTATCTCCACTTGTAATATTCTGAAATTTGCTTTTTCAAGCCAGTGTTTCACAACTTTTAATGGATGACGTCAGGGCATTCCACATTTTGGTGGCAGAGTAGTAAAATGAACATGTTTGTGTTGAATTTGGGGATTACCAGATCGTAGGCGTGCCCTCTGGTGTTGTCAATGTGGGTGTCACACTATGGAAAAAATATAGTTAGACCGATACTATATGTGGGCTCTGATCCTCTGATCCTCTGAGTATCTTAAATACCAGTCCCATTGATATTAAATAGAAGACAGGGTTAAGCAAATGTTGCTTTAACCTGTCTTCTACCCTGAGCAAGTGAGTTGGTAATAATAGGTGGGTCATGGGCTTGAGGCCGTATCAGTTTGTAGCTTTAGTGGCCATCCTACAATAGTTACTTTGTAGCACATAGCCTACCTGTGTTCTAGCACTCTAATTCCTTGACCCCTTATTTTGTTGATTGACTAAAGTTCATGGCACTTACAGAGCAACTCCAACCTTGCACTTTGCAAGTCACTCTGGATAAGGGGGTGCACTTTAAAACATCAATGAAGACGTGGGGCTTGGCGGACAGTGCGGCATGCAAGTGCGGTGACCCTGAGCAGACCGCTGACCATAATCACCATCTGCCACTTACATAGACCACCCTCGGAAGCCAGCCTCTTCGACCTAGGACCAGAGGTGCGGGCATGGCTACACGACACCAAGTTGGACCTCTGACGTTACACGAAAGAAGAAGGGGGTGCACTAAATGACCAAATTGCATAATATATTTGTTGTATTTATTTATTTTCTTACTTTTTCCTTTATAGAAACTGAGAGCAGAGAGAGGGGGAAGGATATTCAATAGAGGTTTCCAGTCAGAATCTAACCTGGGACATTGCGGTTATGTGGTCAATACACTACTATCCAGTCACCGACAGGTGCGCTCATTAGACTCATATTGAATTTTGTATGTTCAAGAAAAGCGACCGTAGTAAATTGTAAGATGTAATAGATATAACACAGGTATGTAATGTGGTCATATTTGTCGATGAGAGGATGATGAGGATTCTTAGAGCTGTATTTATAGAATGCATTTCAAGGCGCTCAGGTTGCATAGGAGTAAAGTACCTGTCCACCATCATGTAGTCTAGGGGTTCGAACCCACCGTAGTCCATCCGGCTCGCCGAGCCTCTACAAACAAAATTGTCCCTGTTTGGGGATAGAAGCCGGCCGGGGAGGGCGGTCATTGTCAGCCAAGTGGTTAGGACGCGAGTCCCTGGTTTGATTCCCGGGCTGGCCGGACCATTTGCTGAAAGTTATTCCCCTACTCTCTCCCCACACTTCCTGCCTCTCTCTCCACAGTTGCTGCCAATTAAGGCTTAAAATGGACAAAAGAATAATAAATAAACATCAAAAAGAGAAAAAGAAATGTGTGTGGAGGGTTAATTAGCATAACGACTAAATTGAGAGAAAGGGAGAAAATAATTGTCAAAATGTTTAGAAATAAAAAGAGAAAAACTAAGCTTTATGCTGCCAAAGGAAAAAAAGAAACTCAGAAAAGAAAAGAAAAATGTTTAAAGTGTCAGTTCTTTACCTCTTGAAAGGTACAGCATATCATTAAAGAAGCAAAATAAAGTACATTCCTTTAATGTAGTCATTCAAAATGTTCTACAATCAGTCGCCCGTAGTTGGTGAAACCATTGTACAGTATATGCAAAGAGTAAGGCAGAAATTAGATTTATAAAAAAAAAGTAATCAAGTATATTTAAATAGTCACAACGGTTGTATAAGCAAATCTAGTTCTGATACAGCCTGTATCAGAACTGTATCATCTTCTTTGGTACGGAGGTAAAGAGCACCTTCAGTGAATTCATCATAACTCTAATTGGATAATGTCAATTTTTATAACTGTGATTTATAACTGTGATATTGCCAGCTCTCTTTACACAACCTTGCCATGATTGGCAGAAATGAGATATGAGCAGTGAGTATTACAACGGTAATATCCCACACAGTAAAAAAATCTCAGTGGTCATTTAACACCCAATTTTAAATCCGAAATGCACTCATTTAGACCCATTTGGAAATGTGTGGGGAGGAAAGGACCCGTTTCTATACACTTTGAGTTAAATGAACACCGAGGAATTGACTGTGTACAGTGAGTACATGCCTGCCGACTCCAGCTAAATCCTTCATGAACAAGGTCAAGGATGTGTATCTCTCTGGCCCAAAATTTATCATATGGCCCTAATGGGTATCCTGGATGTGTTTTCTGGCTCTATCTTGAGCAATTATGTTGGTAGACAAAAACAGAAAACAGAGAAAATACACTTAGGAACTGGCACAGGAAACTAAATCCATCTGTATGAATACAGCATAGAGAGATTACTAACACGCTGGTTTCTCAATGTGGGGTCCGGGGACCCCCCAGGGGTCCTTGAGGGGCTTCCAGTGGATCCCCCAGCTAAATGAGTGTTAGTTAGGAACCCTAATGGTCTGTGACTCAGAAAGTGTACAAATGGAACCAAATGGCTCCATTAGGACCTTTAAAAGGGACCCTCACGGTTCAATTTCGTTTTTAACCCATTAATACCTGGAACGCATTTGTGTCACTTTAGATTTCTTTGGCTATTCAAAAATAGCAGATATACAAGCTCATAGCGCGGCACCGAGTGCCGCGCTACGAGCTTGTAGATCTGCTATTTTTGAAAAATTGTGAAAAAAATATTTTTTATATTTTTTTCAAAAAATTCAAAATTCACTTTTTTCCCAACATTTTAGAGGAGCCAATTATTTTTACCCCTTTTTTCCTCCCCATTTGGTCGTCATGCCAATTAATTCCTCCCCACCGCTGTTGTACCCTTCTGCCCACCTGCCAGAGAGGA
>NC_137611.1:19824357-19981857 GCF_963280865.1 Gymnoscopelus braueri | reverse complement strand
CTTGAGAGAGATAACTCTGGAAGGGACTTCCAATCATCTAGAGTGGCTTATTCTTTTCTGTTCTGAGTGAACCATGTTCCTATTTTGGAACTTGGTTAATGGAGACCGGGCTGAGGAGAAGGGTCAGGAGTTCACTGTACAGGGAGTAGAGTTGCGACTCATGCTGAAGCAAGCACTTCACCAGCAGAGTGTAACCTGAGATCTGACCTTTGAACTCTCGCACTAAGGCCTTGGTTTCATGTCATCTTTCTTTTTTTTTCTGTAGCTCAGTTCATCACCTGATTCCATGAATCTAACGACATTTTCAGTTAGTGTAAGCTTAGTTTAGAATAAGAAGCTTAGAATGTCTTTAAATTAGTAAGGATGTACTGCACACATAAATGTATAACTATAGCCTACTAGAAAATGTACTCAGTAGAGCACAGGCCTCCACCAAGTGTAAGTTTGGCTATAAGGTGTTGTGGTGCTTCCGGTGTGACATCCCCTTTTGGCCAATAGAGCTTGATAATGCATGTTAGCCTGGCTGGTTTCCAGGCTGAATGCACGTGACCAGTTCATCAGTTGTTCCTAGGACCATGACACATCTTTTTTTCAAAGTATTGTGGCAGTATGTTAAATGTTATGTGCATTTTGTGGCTGGTTTACACCCCACTTTGGCCAATCGGATGGACAGGTTGACATACGTATAGTATACTAAATGTAGCATTGTTCTATCACCAGCTGAGCTGACCTTGCTCTCAACCAAATGAAACGTCCTTTTAATGGCACTGTTGTGTGCCCTTATCGTGGCTTTCCTATATGCCATTTTGGAACCTGAACAGCATATCAATGCAAATGCAAGGTGGATTTAGAAAATAATTGAATTAACAGCATTATTACTGAAGCACTGTAAAGATGTGATCATTCCATGACACAACGTTAAAAGTTAAGGATTCAATCGTAACTTTTGTCAAAATGCCCTCGCCCTACTCCCTCCCACATATTAGTTAACTTCGGAGAGAGGTATCGTGGTATGTATCTGACAGCGAGTTTATTTTAGATTCTGCCATCCTCGCCTCTTTGGCAAGCTGAGGCAGCAAGGATTTGTGTCCGGATGCTGTGCGCCGATAAGGCAGACAGCAATCCAATTCCAAAATGTGTCCTGGGCCCTCGCAATGCGCCCCCAAACAAAGTAGGGAGTGAGAGAGCTAACTGAGAGATGCGGCAATATCAGGTGTTAGGGACAAGATAAACAGGCAACAATTAAAGGCAATTTTTCTTTTTTAATTTTAAACTACAATAGTTCATATACCTATCCTAGGGATGCTCACATTAACTACATTAATCCTGCCATCACATTTCTTTAAAATTTTCAACCAATTTCCACAACATTTTAACATAAAAATGTTCCTATTTGTCATACAACAAAGTACAGTATAGAGCTTAAGTGGTTACATTTCGCAAAGCTTTTTTAATTGTAGTCTTTTTTACACACATGGAAAGCGACTTTGAGTACTTAGAAAAGCGCTATAAATAAAGGCATAAACTGTATTACTAGTTTTGATGGTAAATACTTGTGGGAGATTTGCGTATCGTTTATTGTGCACCATGAGAACCACAGAGTACCAAGTCATCTACTTGAAAACCTCGACAAGGCCTTAATCAGGATCAAGGGGTTGTCAAGGCCTTCCTCTGTTTGGTCATGTTGTAAGTCAGTTGTTGTTGTTGTGGCCAAGTACATCTCAGAATGAAGTGAAGGTTAAATGAAGCTGAAATTCAGAGTGGTCTTGGATACCATTGTTGGATTACCATTGTTTATTCGTGCCTGAATTAGTTTTTCTTTTGAGAAATATGGCATTCTTGCAGTTTGTGTGCCAAACTGCTGCATCCTCTGAGAAACCCTGTTCTAGAGAACATGACTATAGTCTCATGTTTGGATGTCTCTGCCTAAATTCAATGTATGGGCTAGAACAGCAGAGAAAACCTCTGCTCACAAACCTACGCCTATTGCTTTGAAAATCCAATCCTGAACATTTCCCAATATGAGGGACCGCACTAAAGACTTAGCATTGGTTATGCAATGCCATTTGTTTTTACATTTCCAAACAGTTTCCACACACCCTACATTGAATTTAGATACAGTAGACAAGTGTCGGTAAAGGGAGATCTCTGATCGTCTGGCTACACAAGACTATGGAGAGGATGGCCAAGGGACCTCAAGCCTCATTGACTGAGTCATGGCTTCATCTGGCCACCCTGTGCAAAATGCACCCTCACACTGAGTGCAAATATCTGCCAATGAAGTTACCCCCCCCCCCCCAGACATATGCAGCAACATGGCAAAAGTGTTTACTATATTTTTTGTTCAACATTTATCCACTTCCAAGGCAGTGATCAATAAAACTGTCAGTCAAAAAGATAAATGGCAGAATATGTGCAGTTCATTTGATCATTAAACAATAACGCTGTGTCTCATGTTGTCAGTCAAAACTACTTTGGCAACACACACACACACACACACACACACACACACACACACACACACACACACACACACACACACACACACACACACACACACACACACACACACACACACACACACACACACACACACACACACACACACACACACACACACACACACACACACACACACACACACACACACACACACACACACACACACACACACACACACACACACACACTTTATGTTATGTTCTCCACATAACAAAAAGTCTGGTGTGTGCGCGTCTTCATGCATGCTCTATTTCGACATGAGCACATTTGCATTTGTCAGCAAGTCAGCTCAAAACTCAATAAATCACAGTAGGAAAATTATGTTTTCGTGCTGTAAACCTGCTCCAAACTGTAACAACACAGCAAATAAAAACATGTTCTCAAAATAACAATTGGTGTGTGTGTGTGTGTGTGTGTGTGTGTGTGTGTGTGTGTGTGTGTGTGTGTGTGTGTGTGTGTGTGTGTGTGTGTGTGTGTGTGTGTGTGTGTGTGTGTGTGTGTGTGTGTGTGTGTGTGTGTGCTCGCGTGTGCGTGTGTGTATTCCTGTGTGTGCGTGCGTGCGCAATGGGCATTGTGTCATAGATGTATTGCTTTATTTTAATGCATAAGCATAAACATGTCAACTGTGTTTAAAACATAGCTTTCAACCTGTCACTGAGATTCGAAAGCATGCGTCACTGAACCTCCTCTCCTTACATCTGTTTCTGCCATCAACACAACTCTTTGTAAATGTCAGAGGAAACTGAATTTGGAGTAAATCGTGTAAAAATATGGAATATAGAAAATAATTACTTTTTTTATTTATAGGCCTAAAAGTTTGCCTTAAAATAAACTAAGCATTTGTCACTTTCCTGTATCTAGGACAACAGCAACTATTCAAATATTGATGGTGTCCTTTCTGCCACCCCCTCTAGACACCACCTCAGTCTTTAAAAAAATACTTGAGTATTCAAAAGTAAAAAGTACTAATATTAGTATATTATTATTACTATATTTTTATTATGTATTGCTGTATTAATAGATTAGAACAACATCAAAAAAATATATCAAGTGAAAATAGCAGATCTATAAGCTCACAACGCGTTGCGACAAGCTTGTAGATCCGCTATTTTCACGATATTTGAAATAGGGCTTCAGTGGTCAATTCATATTGTAGGCTACTTTTTACCCTCCTAGAAATGTAGTGGATTGTCTTTGAAATGTAGTGAGTGGAAGCCATAAGTAGCCAAATATACAAACACTCAAGTAAAGGACAGATACTCAAAACATGCACTTACATACAGTACTCAAGTAAGTGTATTTCGTGACTGTCCATCACTGGCAGCACTGTCTGGAACTCACCTGAACTCTGGAGCAGAGTTGGCAGTCAGTCCATAGAAGCCGGCAGACAACGTGAGCAGCCAGTAGGGGACAAAAGCCCCGTGCTCGCACTCCAGGTACGGCGCCGACCACTTGATTTGATTCTTGTCCGTCAAGTAGCCTTCGTTTTCCTTGACCGCGGCGTCCGCGCCTGAAGGGGCCCTCCAGTGTCTCTTACGGTCCCTGAACTCATTGAACCACTCGGACTCCGGGGTCCTGCTCTTCAGGTGGTGGAGGTGCGCCGAGCCCGAGAGGTCCTGCAGCACCACCTCCTCCTCCTCCTTGTCGGCCCTGGTCGCCTGCAGATAGACGTGGGGCTGCTTCTGAGACGGCTTCTGAGACGGCGCGCCGTCCACGTGGAAGGTCACCACCGCCCTGTGGATCTTGGGGTCCCCTTCCAGGATGCTCCGAACCAACGCGTGGTACCAGTGGACGTCCCGGTGGACGGTGTGCTCCCTTGACCTTGTTGTTGGTAGGGTTGTCACGATTACAGATTTAAGTTGACGATTGATTGTCACACAATGAATTGCGATTAACAATTTAATTGAGTTGAACATTGGAACATTATGAACTATTTTTTATTAATGTTTTTTTTTTTTGGCTTCATAATCACAAATTGCACAAATAACTTAAATACCAAGACACATTTATAATAATTTTATGCTTTCCAAAACATTTTTTTTAAAATTGCGAAATAGCTGAGACTACAAGCTTACAATAGCTGTAGATTTGTAGCTTGTAGATTTGCTATTTCTGCTATTTTTGGAAAATGTATGAAAAATGTATGAAGATTATGTAATAATTGTGACAGGCCTACCTGTTGGCCTGCATGATGATGTTGAGGAAGTTGGTGGCGTGCGTCACGGTGTCCAGCACGCCGTGCAGGGAGAGGTGCGAGGCAACGTGCGCCCCGCCGCGGCCTCGCAGGCTGCTCAGCTCGTACCTTTGATTGATTGAATGATTGAATATTTTTTTAAACAGAAATGCAAACGAGTACAGTCAATCTACACTTGGTCTAAAATGAATTTCACAAAAAAGACCTAGTGGACTTGTTGTTTCCATTGAGGTCCTATGTTTTCAATTCATCAACATAACATAAAAATAACACCAAAAATTATCACACATATAAAACACTATATGTACAGAGTAGGGGGGAAAAGGGGGGGGGGGTGATTCTAAGGGAAGTGATAATTTACCTCCCCCTTTGGTCTCCTGACAAGTGGATTTTCAGGCCTGTTTTAAAGGAAGCCAGTGAATCACATCTTTTAAGGCAGTGGTTCTCTCAACCAGTGGTCCGGGGACCACCAATGGTCCTTGAAGGGATTCCAGGTGGTCCCCAGCTAAATGATGGAGAGTTGGTAACCAAATGGACCCTTATAGATCTTTTGATTGTGTGTCTACACACAATTAGAGAAGTAGAAGAATTGTTATTTTGATCAACATCTCATCAAATGGTCCATGGCTCAAAAATGAAGAATAAATAATGGACCTTGATATGAAAACGGTTGAAGACCACCGTTTTAAGCGATTGGGGTCAGGGCATTCCAAACTTGGGTGGCAGTGCTGTATAGAAGGAGAACTTCCCCCATGTTTGTTCTATAGGTGGGTGTTACCAGATCGTTGTTTAGCTCCCTCTAGTAGGCCTACAGTGGTCCTCAACCTTATCAGGCCGTGACCCCCCAAAATAATCATATTTGAAGTACTGGGGACCCCCCAAAATAATCATATTTGAAGTACTGGGGACCCCCCAAAATAATCATATTTGAAGTACTGGGGACCCCCCAAAATAATCATATTTGAACTGGGGATCCCCCCACCCTGACAAGCACTTGGAAGAGTTGAGGCATTACATTTTGATTGACTCGGTTCCACAGATAAATTGTGAAAAATAGCAGATCTACACAGTAGGGGGAAAGGGGGGGGGGGGGGGATCAGCCCAGATCTACAAGCTGTGAGCTTGTAGATCTGCTATTTAAAAAAAAAAAAAACTTTCTTATTATTTGACAATTTAGCCAATGTTTGACCAGTTTTTATAGCTGTTGATTACTTTTTCTTTTCTTTCTTTTCTTTTTTTTTGGTATTAAAAAGGGTCTTAAAAGCCCCCCCCCCCCCCAAAAAAAAAAAAAATCGTGTGGGGACCCCCGACCAACAGGTTGAGAACCGAACCACTGCTCATGGTGCTGTGTGTGTGTGTGTGTGTGTGTGTGTGTGTGTGTGTGTGTGTGTGTGTGTGTGTGTGTGTGTGTGTGTGTGTGTGTGTGTGTGTGTGTGTGTGTGTGTGTGTGTGTGTGTGTGTGTGTGTGTGTGTGTGTGCGTGTGTGTCGCTCACTCACTCACCTCCGGGAGCAGTTGACCTGCCTCAGCGCGGAGGAGTCTCCGCTGTGGAGGAACGCGGTCACCACCCTGGGCAGGTCCTCCGAGATCTTGTGCGCCACCACCGCCGTGCGCTCGGTGGCCGCCGGTCCTCCTCCTCCACCTCCTCCTCCTCCACCTCCTACTCCTGCGGAGTGGGTGGTCGGGTGTTGCTGGTGCAGCAGCTCCTTGTTGTTGACGTTCTGTTGAGTGCTGAGCATCGTGGGGTTCTTGTTGTTGGCGCGGATCTCCGCGTCCCTGTCGTTGGGATCCGACCACTCCACGTAGCCATAGTTGGATCCCAAACCCAACCCCGTGTGTAGAAGCAGCATGAGGAGCAGGAGAGACATTATTGATCCTTTTTTATGATATCACTGCAGGCGTTGAGAGGAGACCGCTGGCACTCGACGAAGTGTGGTGAGCATAACCAAAGATCTAATTGAATCAACGCCCACCAGAGGACGCGTTAATATTATCTTCTTTTTTTTTTAAACTAACAAATGAAGGCAACGGAGAAGAAGCTACTCATGGTTTTTCACTTCTCATTCCATTCATATATTCTTCTGTTCTGAGCCGAGACTTCCCTTTACGTTCTCTTCCTTTCTCCTTTATCTCGTGTTGCTTCGCCTATTGCTTCTTAACACCGACTTCAAACCCCTTAACTCATCTAAAAACCCAATTAAAAACGGACCATAACGCCTCCTGGGATCAAGTTGTAACGGTCTCTGCGAGAGCTCCTCCGAGCCGTTCGGCGGTCCTCCTCTGAGCATCCATGTGATGTGAGGAGAGTCTAGGTTGATGCCTGCTGATGGAGAGAGGAGCAAAGCGCTCCTGAACGTCCGTCCCTCCCAATTGAGGCGCCAATAGGCCACCTTAAGTGTCAACCAATGAGCGCGCGGTCCTCCTCCTCCCTGCCAGTCTGCTCCACCAGGCAGGGGGCGGGGTGGCGTGGGTGGGGGGGGTGGTGGAAAAAGTAGCCTACTCACATGTTTTACCAAAAAAAAAGTATTTGTAAAAGTATGAATATTGCAATGTATAAATACTCTGTTACAAGTGATATTCCGGTATACAAAAGTATTGGCATCAAAATATACTTAAAGGACCGAAAGGAAAAGTACTATGCAGTAATATGGAAAAGTAATATGCAGAATGTCCCATTTCACAAGTTTTCAAATGTGTAAAATGTATAAAAAATCTTTTGAAAATAGCAGATCTACAAGCTCACAACGTGTCTGATCAGCTATTTTCAAATAGCCGAAGTATAGGGTGTATACAGGGCTGAAGTGGTTAATGTATGTTTTGTAATAATAATCAAAATCTACAAAGTAACTAGTAACTAAAGTTTTCAAATAATTGCAGTGGAGTAAAAGTACAATATTTGCCTCTGAGATGTAGTGGAGTAGAAGTAAAAGTAGGCTACTGAAAATTGGAAATACTCCAGTAAAGTAAAAATCACACCCAGTGTGAAGTGGGCGGTGTGGTCATCATAGTGATGGAAGCTCACTTTTTCGAAGTGCATAATCCTATTTATAGGTTATTAATGTCATCATGTGTCTCGCTAGCCAATCACAGTGCTGAATAGAGTCAGCCAATAGGGTCAGCCAATCACAGTACAGCTAGGGGTGTACTAATGAGCCAATCACAATACAGCTAATGAGGTGTCCCAACCCCACTTATAGGGGCGGCTACACCGCCCAAAAATACCTCAAAAGTGTACTTCAGTACAGTACTTGAGTACATGTACTTGGTTACTTTACACCACTGGATGGGAGCTGTCCAGTGCTGAAAGTATAGCCTGTTTATAAGAGATAGTGAGGAAGAGGGAGGGAGGGCTATGAAGGCAATTCTCTGTTTGGTGGTATCAGTGTCAATTATATTGAATCTAAAAATAGAATAGAACATAGCAACATATAGAACAAATGCCATGTAGTGTGTGTGTGTGCGCGTGCGTGTGTGTGTGTGTGTGTGTGTGTGTGTGTGTGTGTGTGTGTGTGTGTGTGTGTGTGTGTGTGTGTGTGTGTGTGTGTGTGTGTGTGTGTGTGTGTGTGTGTGTGTGTGTGTGTGTGTGTGTGTGTGTGTGTGTGTGTGTGTGTGTGTGTTGCACATTGTAAAGCGCCTTGGAAAGAGGCGCTACATAGATGCACACAAAGAGAGAGAGAGAGTAAGTATAATAGTCTCAGGTTAAAACAATAGTTTAAACCTCGCCCGGGGTGACTGGCAGGCCGTTGCCATGGCAACGCATATAGTGACGACTGCAGGCATCTCTCTCTCTCACACGCACGCACGCGCACGCACACGCACACGCGCACTCACACACTCACACTCACACACACACACACACACACACACACACACACACACACACACACACACACACACACACATATATACAGGAACATTTAGGCAAGTGAACGGGAAGCTGTGAAGATGACTTGGGGAAAACTGACAGGTGATTTTCAACGCATAATAAACAAGCGAATAGACAGACATGTTGCCAATATACCAGAGCAGACAGATGGAAGCATAGAGCAGTGAACAGAGGGATGAGTAATGTAGGCAGAGGCATTCTGAGTGGGTGAAGTCCTGGACAGACAGTGGAACAGACAGGGAGAGACAGTCAGACAGAGAGGTAGAAAGCTGTGTGTGTGTGTGTGTGTGTGTGTGTGTGTGTGTGTGTGTGTGTGTGTGTGTGTGTGTGTGTGTGTGTGTGTGTGTGTGTGTGTGTGTGTGTGTGTGTGTGTGTATGTGTGTGTGTGTGTGTGTGGGGGGGGGTGGGGGGGGTTCTGTTCGGTGCAAATGTATCTAAGCTCTGGGCTGGGGACAGATATTTGGGCAGAGAGATTCAGTCGTTGAGACCGAAAATCGAGATGACAGCCAGTGACGGACATGCATGAATAACTTCCGAGAGCAGAGACAGCAGCACGAATACACAGGTGCCTATACATAGCATATTATATATGGTATTGTCATTTAATATATCTGCCTATATATCCTATGGTAGGTATCTTGCCTCAGATAGCCAAAGGAAACCCAGAAGAAACTGTTAAAGTGTTGAGAGAGACAGAGACAGAGACAGAGACAGAGACAGAGACAGAGACAGAGACAGAGACAGAGAAAAATAGAGAGAGGGGAAGTCAGAGAGAGAATGGAGCAGAGGGTATAAAAGGAGAGAGAGAGAGATTATTATTATTATTTTTTAGAGAGAGAGAGAGAGAGAGAGAGAGAGAGAGAGAGAGAGAGAGAGAGAGAGAGAGAGCAGGAAGGTAGGACAGGAGTCACAACAAATGAGGAACAAAGGGTGAGAGACCATAGAGAGAAAAACAGACAGTGACTGCTTCTGTTCTGTGCCTTCCATTTCATTGCCTCCTGTAAAACCTCACAACCTCATCTGGCCTGATGAATAATTTGAAATGCATTTGCTGCCTCATCTGAATGCTTTACAACTGGTGGCTCGACAGTAACAGCCGATCCCTCACCCACGTTCACTCTAGATTTCCTCTGAAGAAGGGAACACGGGGGAAGCTGCAAGCTGCATTGCAATCTAAAAATGTAGTTGTCAGTGGCGCACGCAGGGCTCCGTTGCAGTTCTAGTTTCAGGGACACATCTACACACACTACTGTATACTTGTATACACATGTGCATGGATGCATGGTTTATTGAAGTTCTTCTGTCAAGCTCAAACATAGTCTTAAAATCCCCTGGAAAAAGACAGTGATAATTCATTAATTAATGTTGTACTGCATCTTGTGAAAAGGAACTTTGTTCTTCTTCATCTCCCTTGGAGAATTTACCCCAGAATGTAAGTTACAGTGAATGTTCCTGCTTTGATCCCTTCACATACTGTAGGCCTATTATGTAATAAAAACCAAATGTTTTAAAATGTCTATGCTGAAGCTGCAGTTGACTGTCGTCACAGTAGCCTCTGGCAACAAACTTTAACACTTTAATTACTAATGCCCCCATGTTAATTGAGAAGCTGACATCATCATCATCGCAGTTCAGTGGCAGCCGAAGCAAGAGAAATCAAAGCGCTTGGATGTAGGGACACTTGCTCTGCTGTAGCACCTCCTGCTGTGTGATGATGACCCACTTGCTCACTATTGCAGTGGCCAAAATCTGTGCGAAAACCGTGAGTGTTCAATTAAAAGTACAGAAAAATAAAACAGTGCTCTAACAAGCAGTGAGATGTAGGGGACTCCAATTTCAGAGTAGATGTGGTCGAGAAAGACACAATGCCTTTAGTTACAGATAGAATTATGCAGCAAAATTGGAATGTATTGTGTATTATGTATACATAATACAGAAAGAATGTAAAAAGGAAAGAGAACTGGGGAGTTTAGAGAGAGAGAGAGAGAGAGAGAGACTGATGAGAATGATGATGAGAAAAAGAGACAGCCAGGGAGCCAGGGAGAGGCAGACAGTGGAAAAAACCCACCTCCGGGCCTGGAGTTGAGCGTGTCAGCTGAGGTGACTTCCTGTGAGCATTCCACTCAGGCCCACTGTGTCATCGCTCATCCAGGGAAGTGTGCCGATGACCAGCTGGAGGAGTGAAGACCTCAAAGACAGCCAAGTGCTAATTACCCTGCTTCTGACAAGTTGTTGGAGGCCTCATTGACCATGGCACCTGCTCCATGGACACCAAGAGTCCAATTCGACACAGAAAGCTGGCGCTGCCGGGTACCTGCTTCATGGACGCCAAGAGTCCAATTCACCATAGAAACCTGCCGCTTCCAAGGTTTGTGCCAGTGAGTTCAAAGAACAACAAGAAGATGATGAAAAGAAGAACGCTTTACTTTTCTCTCACTGTTTGATCCAAAAAAGTAATTACTGTGTGGAGCGATCCAGGGGATTGCAATACAGACCACAATTTTAGGGGAAATAGAGATCCATCAAGTTTTGAAATGAAACTTCCCCAAACCTGGTAAACACAGTATTTCTGCACTGCCAAATTGTAAGGTTCAACCGAGTTCGAGGGGAAAAAGATGATAATTGGACAACAGATTGGCAACCAAAAACTTGTTTCATTAAGGTGTGCACTGAAGATGTGGCAGCCAAACCACTTCCCACCCCTACTGTGATCAATCACACCTCTAAATGCCAACACAATGCCTACCAGTCCAACAGCAGATGTCTGACTAAAAAGAGTCTTTAAACGGGTTCCCTACCGAGGGGAAAGTAAAGGAACAGTGTGTAGTCTGTAGTGAGATGACAGATTCTGATGACAAACTCCATTTTCCTTGTGTAAATGCAATGTTAAGTTGTGTTTGAATGTGGATTGTTGACATTGCAGGAGACAGTTTAAGAGTCCAAATGCACGTCAGACTTGACCTCATAATGAATTGCTTTTGATTCCATTGACAGAACCATTCATTTACCAGACATCATGACAGGACAACACTGTGCAGATGTAAAAGTTATAATAAATATAGACCAGATTTTCCCACAGATCAGATAAGGTGTTGAGTGATGGTGACAAGTTGTGTGTGTGTGTGTGTGTGTGTGTGTGTGTGTGTGTGTGTGTGTGTGTGTGTGTATGTGTGTGTGTGTGTGTGTGTGTGTGTGTGTGTGTGTGCGAGCGCGCGTGTGTGTGTGTGTGTGTGTGTGTGTGTGTGTGTGTGTGTGTGTGTGTGTGTGTGTGTGTGTGTGTGTGTGTGTGTGTACGTGTATTTGAATGCACCGCTTGTCTTGGATGATGCAAGTGTGAACAGACAGGTGTGAAATCGCAGCTTGTCAGAGGAGAGAATCTTAGGGGAATTTCGAAACTGTGAAAACAAAACACAAAATTGACTTGCAAATGCCCCCCATCTCTCAACACGAGCCAGACACCTCAAAAAGCATAATATCATGTTTCTACTGTGAAATCAAGTTAACAACTTTGAACCCATGCCGTCCCTAATTCGGACATGACATTATTGGAGAAAATGTTCACAACATTTCAAAAAAGTTAGAAATAGCAGATTTGCAAGCTCTTAGATCTTGTAGTTCTTGTGGATCTGCTATTTTAGCCATTTTGGAACAAGGGCATCAGTGGTTAATAAATAATAGTTCAGTATTTTCTGGTTCCCATGTACAGCATGCTTTATTAGTTTGAGCACATCTTGTACTTTTGATAAGATGCTCCTGTGATCTATCCATAGAGTTATAATAGGATCTATCCCATAAAACAATATAGACCTTTTCACACTTAAATATAAACATTCTAAATAATAGGATTAAGTCCTGTTGCTGTGTTTGTGAATATCAGTAGCTGATAGAAAATAAACATGGACCCACACGCTGTTCCCTAGCAACACAATTCCAGGTTAGTGGACTTGCGTTGCATAGAAACAATGCGTTGCGTTGCATCTTATAAATGTGGCATCCCATAAACATATTATATTTGATGATTTGATTGCATTTGATGCATTTACAGTATAAGATTTTGTCAGTTGATTGCCAATCAGATTCAGAGTAGTCAAAAAAACTGCCTTTACTTTTAACTTTAACACTTTAGCACCCTCTAGTGCCAACTAGGCAACTAACAGCAATATGTGGCCCTGACAATCTGCAGTGGATCATTCAAAACAAAACAAAACAAAATATACTTAAAGTACCAAAAGCAGAAAATACTCATTATGCAGAATATCCCATTTCACAATTTTTCAATTGTATAGAATGTATTAAAATCTTTTGAAAATAGCAGATCTACACGGAAGTACTGAAAATTGGAAATACTATAAAGTAAAAATACCTCAAAATTGTACTTGAGTAAATGTACTTAGTTACTTTACACCACTGTATATAACATGCAGATGAAAATTGAAGAAAAGTTAACCACTTAAACCCTAACCTTTCCGCTTTTGTCTTGAGCCCTAATAGGCCTACTTTGTTAATGAAAATTGTGAGCTTGTAGAACAGCTGTTTTTGTTGTCTTGTATTTTTTTCATTTATTTTCACCTATAAGGACATGGCCAAAATTAGGGACGCCAGGTTGAAAGAGTGTTTTACCGGATTGCTGGTAACATAATGAGTCACATTTCATTAATTATGGGTGGATTGGTGAGCCAATAAAGGCAGAAAACATAGGATTACATAGGATTACGTCTTTATAATTTCTTTAGTATTTCTTTCAGACTCAGTGGTTTCACACAGATAGCTCCAAAGATCCTGATTCAGGGTGTGCAGGTGCAGCAGTATTATATCCCACTGAGTGAGTCATAGCCTAAGAATAGAGTGTCAGACCATTTGCCATATACCACAGAACTATTGGCAATTTTATTGGCTCTGCAGTGGATAGAGGAGAAGGAAATAAATAACACTGTTACTTATTGCATCTGACAGCTTTTCAGCAGCATGATCACCATTCAGAAGAATATGATCAGAAAGGCAAAAACACCATCTCTTCTCGCAGGTTTCTTGGGGAAATTAGCATGCAGGCAAGCTGTATTGTCAACATTATTCAGTTAGTAAAAGAAACTGATTTAACAGAACCAGTGGTGTAAAGAAACTAAGTACATTTACTGAAGTACTGTACTGTATTTCCAATTTTCAGCACTTTCACTTCTACTCCACTGCATCTCAGAGGCAAATATTGTACTTTTACTCCACTAGAATTATTTGAAAACTTTAGTTGGTTACTTAGTAGATTTTTATTATTATCACAAAACATAGGCTACATTAACCACTTCAGCCCTATACACATTTCGGCCATTTGAAAATAGCAGATCTAAGCTCACAATGTCGTGATGCGGCGCATTGTGAGCTTATATCTGCTATTTTCAAAAGACTTTTATACATTTGAAAACTTGTGAAATGGGACATTCTGCATAATGAGTACCTTCTTTCTACTTTTGGTACTTAAAGTACATTTTGATGTCCAGCCTTTTACTTGTAACAGAGTATGTCTACATTGCAGTGTTGATAATTAAAAATATATATATATATAAATGAGAGTACTTTTCCAACCATTGAACAGAGCATTTTACCTACGTTTTTCGTTTTTGCACAATGGTCTCCTTTTCCACACTCCTGTCATTTGGCGGCAGTAATGCATCTGTAAGCTGGGTTGCCAACTAGCAAAAAGCCCAAGAGAAGAAGAAGGAAAACGTCAACATTGGCAACCTTGTGTGCAGGGTTGCCATGTCTGCTTATTATAAGCGACTTTGGGCTTCTTTTTCGGTAAAGTTGCTTGTAAATATTAGTTGCGGGTTTCGTTTTGTTGGGCTTGTTTCTAATGTTTTATTTTTTATTATGGTTGAAGCCAGTGGTTCTCAAACATTTCTCATGTCAAGGACCCCAAATTAATATGTATTTGTCTGCGGACCCCCCATTTGAAAATATTTTGTTCCAGGGACCCCCCATACTAGATTTGTGGATTGTGTTGATAGAATCCATATTTTGCCCTTTTTTCCAAGATTTTCTTTTGAAAATAGCCAACGTACATAAAAAGGGCGAAGGAAGGGCTTGTTTTCATAGAGCTGGTTGCTTATTTCTATCGCAGAACCTGGCAACGCTGCTTATGGGGAGAGGATACGAAAATGGCGGAGCGGAAACCCTGGAGTAGTGACGAAGAGGAGATGACGGAGAGCGTTGAGAACAGGCAGGGCGAAATTCAAATGGATGAGGATTCAAGGGGAAACGAAAATAAAAGGAAAAGGGCTAAGGAAAACGGAAATAGCTCGGCAAGTGATGGAAGTCGTGAAGAAACGTATGTAGTAGGAATAAAAACAGTTTCTAAAGTGGACGGGATATTCACGGACCAACACAGCGTGGGAAAGTTTGTTGGGAAAAGTATTGGAGAGGTTAAATCGATCAGGATTGCTAGAAGCGGCATTGTAGTGGTTGAATGTAGGTCAGAGAGACAGATGTTAAACGCGATGATGAACATCAAGAAGTACGATGGTCACAGGGTGATATGTTTCGACCTGGGAGAAAAATCTAACAGAGTAGGAGTGATAACAGGGGTGCCACTGACAATGGATCTGGAGCCATTCCTAGATATTGACGGAGTTAAGAAAGCCACACGAATGAATCGATTCAGAGAAGGAGAAAAGGAGCCCAGTCAATCAGTGTGTATACATTTCCATGGAGAGCTCCCTGAAAGAATATATGCTGAATATGTCACATACAGGGTCAGGCCATATGAGAGGGGTCCCCTCAGATGTTTTTGCTGCCAGGAATACGGGCATGCTGCGGCTGTCTGTAGAGGAGTCAGAAAGTGTGGGAGATGTGGGGAAGTGAACTGTAATGAGTCCTGTAGCTTACAAGAGAAAGATCCAGAGTGCATACATTGCAAGGGAAATCATTATGTAGGGGCATCAAAGTGTCCTAGAAGGATAAAGGAAGGAAATGTGAAGAGGTTTAGAGAAAAAAAGGGAATATCGTATGCTGAAGCAGTGAAGAGAATGGAGAGAAACGACGAAAGGGCAACAAAACACAAAATGGAGGAAACCACAAAGGGAGATGGGCAAAACATTTGTATGGACAAAAGAAAGTTCCTGGCGTTTATCGCCATGGTGATTAACTGTGCGGCAGAAATTCAAGGCAAATCTGAGAGGATAAAGATGGTGTTGGACGCGGCCAGGAGATTCCTGGACATAGAGGACATTACTGGAGAGGATCTTGATTATACGCTGAGGGAAGGGTGCACATCAACTCAGACCACTGGGTCTGGGTAATAGAATGGACTGAAGAATAAAGTGAAGGGGATTAAGTTGGGTGGGCTTTTGTAAATATAATATGATTATTTAGTATACTTAGTCATACAGTAGGTGGCGATATGCACCTCCAAAATTGGTTGCGAAAACGCCATTAAATAAGAGAAGAAGAAGAAGAACGCTGCTTATGTGTTTTTACCCATACCATCTTCATCACTGACGAAGATCTTCTTCTCTGAGTAAGATGTTTACATTATATTCACTTTAACGCAATGCAAATGTTCTTCAATGCAGATACAATATAGTTTGATCTGTCATAATGTTCAACAGGGGAAAGTAAAGCCCACACACACACATTCTGTGGCTAATGGTAGCAGAATTAATTTAACACATGCTGTATCCACGATTGTCACGTTGTGTAATGTAACATTTTTGTTTGTCTCCTTGTTTACCTTTATTTGCTTAAGTTAGACGAGGTTACATGGGGAAACACGGTACATTATTTTTCTTTACACTGTTTAAAGATAATTAACGTTGCAATGAAAACGAACATTTTTGAAAATATGTTTTACGGGTTTTACTGATATTTAGTTGTCCTCATTACGGTTCATTTAAACATAATAGATACAAACTGGAAAGGTCGATGCCAAGTTGCCAACTCCTGTTAGCCTTGAGTTAGGGTTGTGATGCTAATCATATAGCTAACGTTAGCTTAGCCTTAGCTATAGTACAAACAAATCCATCGTTGTCAAAAAATCATGGTTTGAGACGATGATATGTCACTGTGGAATGACTCAACTAACCAGTGGTGGAGAGTAACTAGTAATTGCACTCAAGTACTGTACTTAGCCGATCTACAGGCCGATCTATGCGATGCAGCGCATTGTGAGCTTGTAGATCGGCTATTTTCAAAAGATGTTTATACATTTGAAAACTTGTGGAATGGGACATTCTGCACAATGACTACTTTTACCTACAGTAAGTCAAAAGCACTTTTCCCACTACTGAACGTTGACTTAGCTACAGTACAAATCCATCGTTGTCAAAAACCATCGTTTGAGACGGTGTGTCGTTGTTGTGGAGGTGACTCATCTGACACCGAAAAACATAGTGAACATTCTGTTCTTAATGGGACTCGTCAATTGGCTGTAAAGTTTTACAGTTGACATATCTTTATCTAGCTGTTGCCTAAAAACTATTGTTTTGCTTTTAATAATGTATTATTTTTCATTTAGTTTAACTACAAGAATATGTATTTTTGAATGCAGCCATTTTTTTGAATACATCAAATAGTGGGGCTAACACAGGTGTTACTAATGATATTAATTCAGGTTTTGTTCAATTCAGGTCAGTCAGGGTGCTGCCATTGTGCATGCTGGCTCCCTGGAAAGCTTTCTGCTAAATGGAACACATTTTAATTAGTATCATTGGTTACGCCTACAGTATATGCCAGCTATGAAAAGAGTCTCTTAGTTACTGGGTATATAAATGACCTAATACATCCAAGGGAATGACCACCTACAGTACAGCCCTTCACCAAACGACTGAGTGCTTAAACTGTAGAAAAAAAATCATGATTTTATTCAGACTATGAAAAAAGAATCTGTGACAGTGAAATCACATGAAAAGTTGTATGGTGTAAGGCTGGCATTACGTAAAAGTCATGTGGTCGACAGAGTTATTTAATCTACAACTGAGCTGCCATGTTTAGCTTGTTGGTGTTTTTTGTTTGCAGTATAATTATTCTACCATTAACCTTTTTTTCCCTTTTTTTTTACAGACAAAACATCCTCATAGAAAACCATATGGATTCTCCACGGCAACCTAAGGGGGGTAACCGTAATCGGGAGGCTAAGCGTGGCCAGAACCACTCCATGACTCCCCCTCCGAAAGCGAAAGACGCCTATGCAAGGCTCCTTAGCCAGCACCACAGCAGCAAGTTCAGGTCGTACCTGGAGCAGTATGCACAGGAGTTTTCATTACAGGGGGAAGATAATGGACCGACCACGGCACCTGGAGCCTACAATGACAGACCGGACATACCACAGTGGAAGAGGGACCAGCCTTTAATCGACTTCTCCGACTCTAGTGACATCTCCCTCCCCTCCCCCATGAAAGGCAAAGGAGAGAACAGCTCGCTGGCTTTGTACATGGAGAAGCTGAATAGCCGAGGTGCCTGGCAGGACTGTGACAGGAAGCAACAGGCCATGTCTGGCAACAGCAGACAGAGACACGGGGAGAGGAGAGACACTGCCACCAGTCAAGATGGAGACGTGGAGTCCGGGGAGGAGTTCGCCTCTCCCAAACCACGAGACCTCCAACAGCACCAGAAGCAGCAGCAGCAGCAGCAGAAGAGGAACAAAGACCTCCACAGAGATGGCGCCCCGAGTCACCAGGGCAGCGTATCGCCCATGAAAACCAGCTGTAGCGGCCAGGAACAAGAGAAGAAAAAGTCAAAGAAGAGGAAGAACGTGCCGAAGAATCAGGAGGAGGAGAACAGAAGGGATGGGGTGATGATGAGCACTGCCGTCGATGCTGACATTCAAAGGCTCCAGTCACCTCACAGTAAAGTCAACAACATGCAGCAAGCAGCCCAAGGTACAGGAAGCTGTCTGCAGAGATCTTATCTCTCTCTGGTTGTGAAGCTGAATTAATTCTGTGTAGTGAGTTGCATTATAGCCGACTAGTTTAAATGGATGTCAATCATGAACGCAAATTTAATTTAAATTTAATCGGCTACTTCAGGTCTGTCTGGGATAGGGAATTGAATCTGATTATCAGTCCAATTCTTTATCATTTCCCTTCAATGTGGAAAAAGCGTGGGCCTACACAGGTTTTTAACTGTTTTTATTATCTCTGCATCTGAACACTGTAGAAACGGTTAAAAAATGCATGCATGATGTCTGCCTAATATTATTTGAAAAATGCATTAAAATGCTTTTCCTTTTCAGCAGCATATGCAGGTGACGTCATTGTTTTGCAATGAGCAACTGTCAGAAAAAAACATGCCAGCATTGCTAAAAGGAATAGATAAGCTCAGAGGCATATGATATATTACTTATGGATTCCGATTCTCTAATGATTGCAGTTCTCAAATCTCGATTCCCATTCCTAGTATATGATTTCATTTCCAGTGGGGTTAACACATAACATGTTCCTGATCACGTCATCTTGTTTGAATGAGGATTAAAATGCATGTGAATTTTCTTTCAGCCTGTGGTTCCCCTGCTGACAAGAATAATAAGAACGGCAGAGGGGGCCAAGGGTCAAAGAAGCAAATCTTTGAATCCTACATGACCCCTGAGGACGTTTCCCATGGTCTAAAGAGAGGACAACTCATTCAGGTGATGTTAGACATCAATATCTACACAGTAAAATCCTCAGTGAGAATTTAACTTGCGTGTGAAATTGGGGTCCATGACATGCCTGATCCACATTGACAAAGGGTGTAATTGCAAGAGCCAGTCATTAAATACCTTATATCCTCCTATTTTATTTCTAGGGACCATTAAGAATCAACCCCAAGAAATACCAGGAGGCTTTCCTCCCATCTCCGGTAAGTTGACGCATTTGCAGACATGTTTTCACTTCATGTAGCACACACCAAGGAACCTTTTTGAAAGGAAGAGTCGTGCTGGACGCCGGGGATGCGCAATGACACTCATGGGTGGCAAACCTCGGCCCGGAAGTTCGATGAATTACATTGCAGTGGATGGAGCCGGCTGGACCAGCTCATGAATAAACATTATTACTGAACGATTGTGACCTTTTGTCATGTAATCGGTTCAGGAATATAAAAGAAGACATATCACAGGTTGTTTTCTAATCACTTGCTTTTCGATGTGCAGTGTTGTGCACAGTACATTATTTTATTGAGGAATCTAAACAGCTAGGTATCCTTTCTGCCAGACAGGAAATGGTGGACAGTCTCACGATACTTTGGCCGCTCAGAAACATACTCTGTGCCCTTTAGATGCCTCTAGAAATTTATACAGTGTACACATCAAAAAGCAACACAGCAGAAAACAATGTGTGATATGTCTTCTTTTCTTTGCCTGTAGTATTTTATAAAGGTGGCCAGCCGGCTCTCATACAGTAGGCTCGGTGTGAGTCTGCCACGCACTGCAATGAATATAACCGGCTGGAATTGCAGGATCGAGAAAATGATGCCGGCGTCTCTTCCTTTTTAAAATAAATTCCTTCGCACACACCAGGAAGTAATGTGTCAATCTCGCCTTGGATAATATAACATGATTTATCGCTTGTGTAGCATATAGAACTCCGGTCAAAGAAATGTATTGTCTATGTCGGGTGGAAACTGTTACTTTTCAGGATTCAAATAAAAGAATAGCCGTGTTCTGAGCTTGTAGATCTGCTATTTTTTTATGTGTAACACTGTAGTATGATCAAGTAAGGTATTCATTTATGAAAAAACACAAAGTTAAAATATAGAGATAAGAGCTTTCTGCCCGACAGCAACGATATACAGTAGGGGTTAAGCATGAATGTGGTTTGTAGATTGGAATGGAAAACTTAGGAATGTTGCAGACAAGCAAATGCTATTAACATTTATAGCTGAAAGTCCATGAATATGTTAATGTTTCCCTCAGGACGGCACACGCGATATATTCCTGGACGGGACTGTAGCTCGTAATAGAGCACTCAACGGCGACATAGTGGTGGTGCTGGTGCTCCCACGGGAGCAGTGGAAGGTAAGACATCATAGAAACCTTTATTTATTAATACCTCCCTTGCGTACAGTCGGTGTCGCTGAAAGTGCTTTCCCTTATTGAGAACAACAGACTTTCATTGAACCTTTGGAGTTCATTGCATTAGTTTAACCCTCACAACTCAGAATATGTGTTTCACCCCAGTGTTTACCAAAGGTTACAAATGTAAGCGCAACGTTTGTGGACTCAAACATAATACCTTGTGGTTGACAGAATACTGTCAGACAGACCCTGTGTGGAAAAGTTTATCTTTCAGACTGGGAAAACATCTGTTAAATCAGCATGTCAACAATGCTGGTGTCAGGGCGACACCATGTTCTGTAAACATGTATTTATTAGTGTATCTGCCTCTGCTTTTAAGTCAGTATAATGTACAAGAACATACCAACTGTGATTATATCTGCAGCAGGCTAATGTCTGTCTATTTGCAGGTTGTGAAGTCGGACGCAGACTGTGAAGGTGCCGGCGAGTCTCAGGCGAAGGCGTCGCGGCTTCCCAGCCCCGACGTTATAGTGGAAGACCAGTACGGCGACCACGATGAGGTCATCAACAGGGTTAAGAGCATGTCGCTCGGTGCCAAAGGTATCGTATTGGTCCAGTTACTGCCCGATCACTGCTGAAGGAAAACTAAAATAAACTCTCAGCAGTTAGCATTCACCTACAGTATATGCACACTAACCTTCCTAGCAGGACTGACTTATTAGGTCTGCTAATCAGTTCTCTTCCCATCATCTGTTTCTACACTCCAATCCAGACAACGGGGAAAGGGGAGGACACCTTGAAGACCCTTCAACCCCACGACCCAATGGAGAAATACTCCAAATGACGGCCAAAGTAAGCTTGCTTCAAAAAAAGGACTAAAGCGGGGTTCGAATCCTCCGGTGCATCTGGGCGCTCATAAAACACAATTGACCATGTTCGAGGGTGGGAAGTTGCCAGGGGAGGGCGATCTCTGTCGCTGCACTAGTGGCTCCTACAGGTTGGTAAGGGAACCTCTTCAGCAAGTTGTGGAACTGGGTCGTATAGCTCGTTCCTCCGCATGCGTTATGCTCTCCAGGTGAGACTCTCCCTGTCTAATGAAAAGAAGTGGCTTGCAAATTCATGTGTAGGATGAGACTTGCTCGTCTACACCCACCCACATGACCAAACTGTAGTGGTTATCAGTGATAATTAGCACTACGTGGATGTGTTAGAAATTGGTAATTAGCATAACGAATACATTTCTCATCATCAACTTTACCCTCTCTATGTCCCAGGTGGTGTACATCGTAGAGCAGAAACACTCCAGGGCCGCCACAGGTTTCCTTAAATTCCTTCCCAACAAGCCCATCGCCATGTTTGCCCCCGTGGACCACCGGGTGCCACGGATCAACGTTCCCCTTGCCGACTGTCCCGCTGACTTCAGCGCCCGGCCAGGCGACTACGCCAACACCTTGTTCATCTGTCGTATCACCAATTGGATGCCGGACAGCAACTTTGCTCAAGGGTGGGCACACACCATTATAACTGGTTTAACCACTTTCAAACTGGTTTACCTATTTAGGCCATGTCATTATAGGGTTTCTTTTTCACTTTAAAACGGTTTAAAAAAATAACTATATCTACAAGCTCACAACGTGATGTCATTCGGTGTAAACTTGTAGATTGGCTATTTTTGCCTTGCAAGAAAAACAACTGAAATGTTATGAATCAGTTGGTTGTTTTTGCACCTCCATTTAAAAGCATTCAGTTATTAATTGTTGAAACTAAAGTTGCAATGTATAATAATAAGCAGCATGAATAACTGTTCATCTCTTATCTACGTGTTTCACCCTCAGCCGTCTTGCAAAGACATTAGGGCAGGCCGGAGAGATTGAGCCAGAGACTGAGGGCATCCTGATAGAATACGATGTGGATTTCGCAGAGTTCCCAGACGAGGTGCTGAGTTGCCTCCCCCAGAACCTGCCCTGGACCATCCCACCTGAGGAGCTGCAGAAGAGGAGAGACCTGAGGTGAGACTGTGCAGCTTCATTCATGCTCCATTCCTTGAGAGAGTGTCGCCACAAAAAGAACAGATCTTCAAGCTAACGGTGCGTCGCAACACGTTAACTTGTTAGATCTGTACTTTTTAGACTCTGGCAAGTTATGTTGGTAGAGATATATCCTGCAGTGGCTGCTAAAGGACATTAACCATACTAGTGCTAATGTTTTTGTTGTTGTTGTTTTTTTCTAACAAACATCTACTTTGGTTAATATGTTTTACTTAAATTTGTCTCCAGGAAAGAGTGTATATTCACCATTGACCCGGCTACTGCCAGAGACCTGGATGATGCGTTGTCTTGTAAACTGCTCCCAGATGGTAAGTGTATTGGAAACCCCCTACAAGGTGCCTACTATTTTTCTTTACCAGTAGCATTAAATAAATGCCTTCAGAAAGCACTGATCAGAGCCTGGCACCTATTTGAAGCATGGTTGACTTTGTTAACCAATTAAACCCTGTACTTGGTTGACCACTGGAGTCCCGCAGGGCTCTATACCGCAGAATACAGATGCTGGGGTTTGAGTGGTTAAAGGTTGAAAATGTAAACTTGTATAAGCTTGGTGCTCTGTGTGCCGAAAACAAAATAAGCTCTTAGTGTAACAATGCATGCTTTACAGCAAAATGTAAGAATCCGATAAAAAAACAAGCCCATGTTGATAAAGGTCCCGTTATCGATCGATATCTGGTTAGATCCGTCACATAGAACCTTTTTGTTCTCGGTTTAATTGCAAACCATCGTTTTTGTATTTTATTTTATTTAATGTAACCCCTTATGTAATCACAGGCAATTTTGAGGTGGGGGTCCACATTGCTGACGTAAGTTACTTTGTGCAAGAGGGCAACGCTCTGGACTCCATGGCCAGCAAGAGAGCCACGAGTGTATACATGGTCCAAAAGGTTTGTTCTCCATAACATCAGGATTCTTTTGTTTGATATTTTGTAGCTTTAGAGTTGAAACCGTTTGATGTAAGGATGAGATTTCCCCTGATGTATGTTATTAGACACATTGTGAATGCGACACTCTGTTAGCTTGTAGATCATTTGTTCTTGGCAAGCAATACCCTCGCGCAGTGGAGTATAAATTAAGCTTAACCACTAACCTTGACCTCCCTATTTTGGGTAAGCGATTATAGGCGATCTACAAGCTCACATGGCTATTTTTGGGGAGGGGGTAATTTTGGGAAATGGGACTTAAATGTGTATATACACTATTATATGCTATACAGTATTTTATACGTAGGTATACTATATATTTTGTTGACCGGGGTCCTCCTGGCCTCTATACGTGGTCCCCTCCTTTTCCCCCTCTACATAAAATCTCTTTGCCGAAAATAACTTGTATACCTTCTGTTTTTGTCGATTGTTTGCCCCTTATGACATGCACAGAATAGGGACCTCAGGGTTTATGTGGTTAACTTTGTATCATCCTCTGTCAACATTGTGATCCTCAGGTGATCCCCATGTTACCCCGGCTGCTGTGTGAGGAGCTGTGCAGTCTGAATCCTCTCACTGACAGACTCACCGTCTCAGTCATTTGGACCATCACACCACAGGGGAAGGTACTGTATGCCCATGACTCTCAATCTTTTTTATTTCAAGGACCCCCAGTTCACTATGCGTTAGGCCGCGGACCCCCATAACTCATGAGAGTGCACAAATGTGGTCCATTTGGTTCCCTTTGTACACTCTTGAGTACCAAATAATTTAGGTGGTGACCCCCTGGAACCCCCTCAAAGACCCCTAGGGGTTCCCCGGACCCCACCTTGAGAACCACTGCTTTATGCTCCTCTACGGCTTCATTCTGTTCTCTGTAAAGTCGCTTCTCCACAGCAGGAAACCGGCTCAACTCACATGTTTTGGTTTTCCATTAGGCAAAAGTACCTTGTACCTGGTTCATCTTTTTGACATAACCTCCGTGGAGGTTCCATGTGAGCTGATGCGATACCAAAACGTTAGCATCATTGTGCCACAACGGACTCCTCTGTACTCTTGGAAGCTCCTGAATACTGTTAATAACGTTTTAAACTAGCCTTTGTAAATGTGAAATGAATCAATATTGAGCAACTGCATGACCTATTTCCCGCCTAACATTTTATCAAAAGCTTTTTTTTTATTGGGCTGTAGTGTACAGGTTAAAACGAGATAATGTCCAGACAGTATTGGCGTTAGCTTTATTTAACCTTTAAGCATTCCTTAGCACTCTCCTCCTGACTTATACAGAGTGTTGAACATCGCTGTGACAACAGCTAGAGGGGGTACTGTCTGAAGAGGAACATGAAGTGCCGTAAGTCAGTAAAGGCTGTGTGTCCACCGAATCGTTTTCCCCCAGCTGAAATGCAAGGCGCTCTTCTAAAATGCTGAAAATATTCCAACTCTGTGACCAGATCAAAACTCCAGACGTGAACATATAGTGCAGAGTAGACGCTTGGTGCCTCGTCACGCTGCTTCCGTTTCCAGGATAGCGTAAATATGCGGCGCTCCCTTTAAAAACAATTCAAAACATACGTTGTGCTTGGGAAAAAAACGCCATGGTGGCCCCTAATTACTGTAGTGCTTAGGGAGGTTAACTGTAGCTTGTGTGTGTGTCTGTCTGTCTGCCTGTCTTGTGTATTCTCCACCACTTTTGTGCCTGTATTGTGCCATTTCAACACTTTCCCATTTCTCCCAGATACTGAACGAGTGGTTCGGCCGCTCCGTGATCCGCTCATGCGTGAAGCTGAGCTATGACCACGCGCAGTGCATGATCGAGGCCCCGGACAAGCTGTTCTCTCCCGAGGAGCTGCCGCCCGTGGCCCCCGAGCACCCCATCGACCAGATCCAGCTCGCTGTGCTCAACATGCACGCCATCGCCAAGAACCTCAGAGCTCAACGCTTCATAGACGGAGCCCTTCGGCTGGACCGGGTAAGTTCTGGTTGATTCCAAAAGTTTATGAGGGGGAGGCTGCAACCGCAACGGCACACACAAACGGATGTGTGTTAACCACATGAACCCTAGTAGTTATTCCGGTGTAATTTGAAGAGGCACAGTTGTTGACAGGCCAATTGTCTTGTTTTGGTTTTCATAAATGGGTACCTACTGTGTCTGTCTTGTGTTTCAGCTGAAGCTCTCTTTCACCCTGGACAAAGAGACCATGATGCCGCAGGGCTGCTATGTTTACCAGTACAGAGACAGCAACAAGTGAGTGAGCATCTCACGTCAGTGGTTCTCAAACCTTTTTGTGTCAAGGACCCCCAAATTGATGTGTATTTGGGCGCGGACCCCCATCTGAAAATGTTTTGTGCCAGGGACACCCAGAAGAGAAGATTAGTGTTTAAAAAAATCTAAATTATGAAAAAAAATACAATGCTAGATTATTTTTTTAAGGACCCCTGGGGGTCCCCGGACCCCACTTTGAGAACCAATGCCCTATATCACATCCAATCAGGGCATCGCGTTGATTTGGTAGATTCTGTGACCGTAGTAAAAACAAATGCGTTGCTGAATGGGTAGAGAATCCATCTGGGAATCGGAAGGTTGCCGGTTTGACCGTCGGCCTGCCCAGTATAGTTCTGTTCCTCAGAAAGGCACTATTTTTGGCTGTGCTATTATAGGTGAACACCTTAAACAACTTTCAAATATGGCAAAAATAGCTGAGCTTGTAGATCAGCTATTTTTCAACACACGACACCATGATGTCCAAATACAAAATAGGGTTTAAATGGTTGAACCCTGACATCTTCCCCCCCTGTGCGCTCATCCGAGCCATCTGAGCAAGCTAGCCATCTGCTGGGGTGACTGCAGTAAAGTAATTTCCATCTCTCCGTCTATGTCAGGCTGGTGGAGGAGTTCATGTTGCTGGCCAACATCGCCACAGCGCACCACATCTACCGCTCCTTCCCAGAGCAGGCCCTGCTCCGACGCCACCCTCCTCCCCAGGCCAAGATGGTGGAGGAGCTGCAGGAGTTCTGCGACCAGATGGGCCTCGACGTTGACTTCTCCTCTGCCGGAGCTCTGCATGTGGGTATATTGCCTGAAATTTAGCGTGGCGTCCAATTATGTCTGTAATAGATGTGGAAAGTGGAAGGAAAATTACTTGTCCTGTCAATCGGTGGTTCTTGTTTGGCGCCGTGAGGCCTGCTCATGGATTTTGTGTCTGTATGTCATTAACGTCTATAATGCACACGCAGTGGGTAGCTTTTGCACAAATAGAGCCGTTGTTAGAGGACTCATTGTACACTAAGCTTTGCATGCTTTCATGAGGGTTGTAATGGGTTTTAGGTTAAGTCCTTCAAAATGACATTGCTGTGTGGAACCTCATATGCTTTTTATTTATGTTTTTTTTTATTATAATAAAAGGGTTTCTGGGGCACATAGAAGCAATATCTAATGTATTGCACCCTGCTCTTTAGTAGTGTGCCATGAGACCAAAATGAGTGCTGCTGTAGAGTTAAATGGATGCGTACCGTTTCCTCCTTCCAGGGAAATCGCTAAGGAGGGGTTATTTATACTCGAAAATATGTGTTGTGCGCCGAAATTGTTTTCGCCGCACAACACTTTAGGGACGGTGTTTTCTCCAGAGCCCAATTAAGTACTAAAGGAACGTTTTCACTCAGTCGTCTCATTGGAAGTCTCAATCAGACATTGTTTGTTTTTATTAATGAATGTAATTGTGTTCTTGTCCTAACCCTCAGAGGAGCCTCCGTGATGTCTTCAGCGATGATGAGTATTCCACTGCCAGGAAGGAGGTCCTCACCAACATGTGTTTCAGACCTATGCAGGTTGGAGTATACAAAACACAATAATACAATATGCTATACATACATACTGTGTTTGCATTTTTTCTTTAAAGGAATGTAAAAACCAGGATATTATGCAGATCTTGGGATCCATATAGAAACGGCCTTTCTATGTGGATCTCACTCTGTATGGCGTATGACTCCGAATTTGGGAAAGGTTTCAGCAACTTCCATTATAAATTGAAAGTTTAAGAAAACTTTAAAGTTTAAGATTTCAAAAAGTAAAGCTAACATGCTGGGGAGAAGTGAAGGTAAACCTCTTCAGGAGAGCATACTGTACTCTCCAGAATTCTATCGTCATGCTGCTGTCTAACCCTAGCCTCAGTGTTACAAGAAGATATCGGTCTACTTTTTGGAAACACTGGTATGATTGTCTCTTGTAATAGCTGATGTTTTTATGGTATAGGGGTGTCTTTCTGTATGTATAGTGTTTTTACGTTTGTTTGTAATGGACCCCTGAGTCTACACAGATAAAGTTGAGATATATATATATATATATATATATATATATATATATATATATATATATATATATATATATATATATATATATATATATATATATATATATATATGAAAAATAAATAAATAATGCAGGTGCTACTGCCAGCGTGCATACAAAGTTTGGCACTGATCGGTCCAGTGGTTTTCTAGATTGGCTCCGGAGAGCCACACACAGACTCTATCATAGACAGTTAGCCTCTTGCAGAGCCACGCCGTAAAAACTGAAATTGCTCGTTGCATAAATATTCAGCTGCTGTGGAAGCTCCAAGTTTACACGGATTAAATAAATTGCCCCAACAAGGACACGGTTACATTGGCCTCCTGCTGTGAACCATTAAAGTAACTGTCACATCTTATAGATAAAAACCTACTAATTAACCATCCAATCAACATCAACATAATATGTCATTATAAAGCCGTCCAATCAAAATTGCTGCTACAAAGCCATCTGATCATAATTTGGTAGGCATATAAATCCACCAAAACAGAAATGCTGCGTCACATAGCCGTCCATTCAGAACTGCAGTTAACAGAGCTACACACAAACACATTTTGTGGCATATTCATGGCACAAAAAGAGCCATAAATTGGATTGTTTTTTCTTTGTTGATACATCGTCAACCATTTGTCAGTATAATGTTGTTGTGCATGCTGCCATTCGCTGGGGGTTGATAGAACATCAGTTTCCCCTCTGTGAACCTTTCAACAATAATGAACTGTTATTTTCCAGATGGCAGTGTACTTCGGCACGGGTGTTGTCCAGGACGAGGCTCTTTTTAAGCACTACGCCCTCAACGTTCCCTTCTACACTCACTTCACCTCGCCCATCCGACGCTATGCCGACGTCATCGTACACAGGCTGCTGGCTGCCTCCCTGGGTGGGTTTCAAAATTATTCAAAGTTTTCCAATACTCTCAAGATTTAAAAGAATATATCAAAAATAGCAGATGTACAAGCTCGCAGCGCGGCACGAAGTGGCGCGCTGTGAGCTTGTATATCTGCTATTTTTGAATGGCCAACGAATAAATGAGAAAAGTGGTTAATGATGGTGACGTGACACATTTTGCTGGGGACTCTGAGCAACTAGAATTGTTTTACTTTGTTGGGATGGAGGGGGTGTGTGTTCAGTTTGGGTTTGTATTCGTTCATAGGAATCCTAATTTTCAGTTCTGATCATTTATCTCTATCTGTGAATTTGCCCACACATTATTTAAGTATTACACACACCAGTAGACATTATATATGTAACCACTGGAGCTGTTGTTTCCTTTCCGTGTAATGCCTTGGTACTCTGTTGCACGACAGTGTCACTGGCTTGTTAGCGTGATAGCTTGAATTTCGTCGAGCAACACCGTCGTGCAGTCACCCATCATCACCACTGTCACTTTGTCTACGTTTTTGTATCAATCTCTCATTCTCTCTGAACGCAAATGGTGATTTGCTGCAAAGGGATGAGACAAACGTGTTGTTTGTTTGAACAGTGATTTCATTTGTATCGCTTCAGATACAGAGAGTGGTGATGTGGAATAGCAATGCAGAAGGACAAAGCGACCTCAGATCTCACACTGGGTGGAAAAGTGTCTTTCTCCGTTGTCTATAGAAGTGTGTTGTTTGTGTGTGTGTGCGTAGGTTGTGGCCATCGTGTAAGGCTGACTGGAGATGAGGTCGATAAACAGGCATCCCACTGCAATGACAAGAAGACGGCCTCTAAGAGAGTCCAGGAGCTCAGCACAGAGCTGTTCTTTGGCGTATTAGTCAAGGTATTTCATCAACAAACGCACTTAACATAATCTCGCTGCTGAATGATACCTCTACCATTTTGCTTTGGCTCTTAATCAATTAACACATTGACTGCCAATCACGTAGATCTACGCGAACCGCGTTAAAGCCGCCACGTGCCAATCGCGTAGATCTACGTGAAGTGAAAAAAAAATATATATATATATTTTTTTTTTACTTTTTTTTTTTTCCAATTTCACAAGACCAAGGAGATATGATTAGTTGAAGATCTAGACTCCTATCCACTTCCTTGTTAACTTAAAACTTAAAAATGCTGTATTTCGGCTCCTGAGTACTTTTTTTTTTCCAATGAAAAACTCTGGCACTGGCTAAAAAAATATGAAATAATTCTGGCAGTCAATGTGTTAAGACCGGGAACGCATTTATGTAATTTTAAGATTTCTTTGGCTATTCAAAAATAGCAGATATACAAGCTCATAGCATATCAAACATATCATTTTGGGGGTCCTTGACATGGAAAAGTTGGAGCACCACTGATATAGCAACACACTGTTAGGATTTAGAAAACATTTTTAGATATATATTTGGCTATGAGCTTGTATATCTGCTATTTTTGAGTAGCCAAAGAAATCTTAAAATGACACAGATGCGTTCTCTGATTGAATGGGTTTAGCGACATGGGTTTTAATGCCTTAAGCCAGTGTTGAGACGTAAAGCTGTGTTCAGACACCCTTTGAGTGTCAACTTAGGTCTGTGTGACACATTATTGGAAGATAATCTAATCATATCTGTAATAAATGTCTGGCCTTGTAGCCATTGATTTTACATAGTTCAAGGTTAATGCCCATTTATTTTGTATATATTTGCTCTAAAACTTGTGAAGTGGTAAAATACTGTGACAAAACTGTGAAACAGTATCGAGGCCCTTTTAGAGAATAAACTGTTTTTCTTATCTTTTGGGGGGGGGGGGGGGGGTATTATGGGAGTCTGATTCGATCCCAGGTTCTTGACTCACGCAGTTGTTCTTAAACCATGTCAAGTTGATATGTATTGGGCCGAGACCTCCATCTCAAAAGGTTTTGTGCCAGGGACCCCCCAGAAGATTTATGTTTTTGTTTCAAAAATAGCAGTACAAGCTTGCAGCGTGTTACGAAGTTTGAATAGCCAACTTATAAATGGATAAAGTGGTTAACATGATCTGTCTTGCTCTATTAACTAATTTTGCTGGGGACCCCCTAGGGGTCCCTGGACCCCAATTTGAGAACCACTGCACTGAGAACTAACTGACTGAGCCACCAGCACCAGGCACCTCCCAAACAGAGTCCCTGACTTCAGATGTCCTGCAAACAACAGCAGTCTGTAATGAGACAGAATCTGACAGAAAAATAGTTATACTAAAAGTGGCCAAGGACACGCATAGAGCTATTATTGTTATTATTGATAAACAACGGTAAATGAAGATATTCCAACAGCATTTAGGAAATAAAGCTGAGCAGTGCAGGGCATAAGTTGAAATGAATAATAATAATAATACAAATAAAAACAGGTGTCACTGGATGCCAGTGATTTAAATTGCATTGGTTGTGGATGGAGCAGTCGAGGTAATTACACAGACGGGATGTAATCAAAGTGCTGCATAACTTAAGGCCAAGAGTGAGTGGTCATCTGAGGACTGGGTTAATGACTTGCAGTAATAAACTTTAGCACACCGGTGGATCAGTCTGCCTCTGATGGAGCTGTCTATAGCCAGATTTGTTGCCCATGGTTTTGATTATATATCCATCATTCTTCTTTTCACCCACTACCTCTAGGGGGCCCGGTTAGCAGCCCAGAACCGAGCCAGCCTTCCTCATCATCTTATTTAGTCTGTTTTTATCCACAGCCTTGATGCCACTGCCCCAGCACACAACACAAATGCATAAAATGGTTGACGCTGTAGCCGAGTCATAGATGATCCTCAGTAATGCCCTGCAGGCTCCGAAAGACCCGAACCTCCTCTTTAAAAAGAATGTACTCTTCTCAGATATTGTCCCTATTAGTCCAGCTTGCCAAAGAGAACTGCTTTTGATTGATTCATTGATTGATTTAATACTTTATTAGTCACAAATGTAAACAACACGAGGTACAGTCAGACATTAACCCGTTTTTGGGCGGGAACCCCTATTTGTAACTATACCTTTCAGGACGGGAACCCCTTTGGGGTTCCTGTTGCTATGTACAGTATATAGCAACATACATTTGTTGTAATTTTTGAATAAATATTTGAAGTATTTCAGAAAACTTAGGTCAGGATTTAGAAGGCGTTTTTAGAATCGGCCTCAGGTCTAAATGGGTTAAGGCTAAAAGGATAACACAAAAAAGTCCTGGGGACTTGTTTCCGTTGTGGTCTGATGTATTCAGACCTGGTTAAATCCTGCCCCTGACTAATCCATATTACAATAAAAAAACAAAACTAATAAAAACTCAAACTAAGCCCTTTAAACAAAAAGATATAAATGAAACCCACTTATTTTTTTTAAAGATATTTTTGGGTGCTTGTATGCCTTTATTTGACAGGACAGTAGGCTGACAGGAAATGGGGAGAGAGATGGGGGGGGGGGGGTGACACACAGTAAAGGTCGTCGGGATCGGGAGTTGAACCCACGACAGGCTGTAAAGCTGGATTACCAGCGTACTGTATGTGGTATGCACCTGGACCGCTAGGCCAGCGGGCGCCCCTGAAACCCACTTTTAAAACTAAATTGAAATAAAAACAAAGTCAAAAACGAAATACAAATAAAAACGAAAAAATGCAAAACTATGAGAGATGTCCGGGTGTTGAGTTGACCTGCTGTCCTTTTTGTGTGTGCTGACCTGTAGGAGTGTGGTCCACTGGACTCTGAGGCCATGGTGATGGGAGTACTGGACCAGTCCTTTGACGTACTGGTTCTCCGCTATGGTGTGCAGAAGCGGATCTACTGCAAGGTTGGCTACTGGCAATATTTAACATTTCTGTATTTTTGTCCATCGCTCTTAGTTAATTCTGCTTAATTTGTATTCCCATTACCGTAAATTTCAGACTATAAGCCGCGACTTTTTTTTCCCATTTTTCGACCCTGCGGCTTATATAATGGTGCGGCTTATCTATGGATTTTTACAGCTAACGGCCACTAGGGGACCTCCTAAATCTATGGATTTTACACCCTCGGCTTATAGTCCAGTGCGGCTTATATATGTACAAATCATTCAATTTAGCTGCTGCGGCTTATATTCAGGTGCGGCTTATAGTGCGAAAATTACGGGTAGTTGTTTTGAAATAAATTGTTAACTGCAATGACGCTAAGCCCAGAAAATGGCTGTCAAGTGCACTACTATACCCTTTATTATTTAATCCTTACAGAATGTATTACACCAGACTAAGTGCACTAGACGATGCAAGTCATGATCATGGAATACATAATCATCATACATGTTATGATGACCTCTACTGCTTCCCATACTGTACCTTCCGTTCTCACCACTTTTATTTGAAGTTGATGAAGATGCCTTAATTTTCCTCTTCCATCCCTACATTACTTCTACCATTCTTCTATCACATTCTTCCTTTTTATGGCTCATGCCTACTTTCTGTTCCATTGCATTCGCTGTCTCTCATATTGGCTATGCGGCACAAATGTTACTCGAAGCTTGGCCAATCAGTCAAGCCAACAGGTCGGGTTGGCCAATCAGGGACTTGTACAGTTAGTATGTGGCACTAACGTGACATGACGCTCCGCCAATCCCTGAAGCTGACGGTTTGGGTTGGCCAATCAGGGAAGCCGATGCATACAATCTACCAAACACACAGAGAATTTGTGCATTCTCCTCAGATCTGCGGTCAGACAGATGCAGATATTTGTGGACTTTCGGTTCGGTTCTCTGAAACAGTTGGTCCATCCCAATTATCATTTGGCAATGCACACCTCAGGGTCATATGAGACACACACGGCAAGTTTGAGGCTGTTCGGTCAGACACTTTCCAAGTTACGCCGGCCACAGAATGACACACACACACACACACACACACACACACACACACACACACACAGATTTGGTGGATTGTAGTATATAATATAAATAGATATTAAGATATGTCACACATTCCTCTGGTGTCAAGCTCATCCACACAGCCCTCCCTATGAGTATATAAGGGATATACTGTGTGTGTTTGTCAGATTGAAATGGTCTGTATCTTTTGTCTCCATCAGTCTGTGGAGGGTCTGGAGACATTCCAGCATCACAAGGTGGGCAAGAAGTCGGAGCTCACACTTGTCTGGGCATCAGAGGACCCACAGAAACCCTCAGAGCGCCAGGTAATGTCTAATTTACAGATCTTCACGCATAGGCAAGCGACGCTGTCACGCAATGGAGTATAAATTGAGCTTAAGAACGACAGCTAATAAGCATAGTGAAAGTGGAGATAGAGCCATGTGTTACTAAATTGCATTTGAAAAGTGACAAGCAATAAAGACATTTTTTTTTAAAGCATTAAATACTGAATAGGAAGGTGGCCTATGTTGAGTTAAAAAAAAAAGAGCTTATCAAATGGGGGTCTGTAGCCTATTGCATATTCAATTTCCTTGAAATTAAAATGTTTGAGAGAATCACTGTATTTGGACAGACACCTACTGTACCTTTTACTCCACTACATTTTAGGAAGGGACCCCAAGGACCCAAACTTATGAAAAGATACTAGGAATTAACCTATTTCTATTTTTTTTTGTATTTTTCTCCAATACAGTAATGCATTGATATTAAAAAGAAAATGTACTTTAATTTGTACAATTTACTCCATGACTTTAACTCTAAAGTACAAATTTGACTGAGCAACTCTCTCTAACAGTTAATTAATATTTCACCTTATACTTTGATTCAAGCACTGGGGTTAGTCCACCGCTGAGCGCTGACTATGTCATGTAAGGTTTTTGTTGTGTTCATTACAGATTATTTCACTCTTCACCTTGGTGGAGGTGCAGCTGAGAGCGGACACCGTGGCCATGAAGTACACCGCTGTGCTCAAGAGACCCGACGAGAAAGCATCATAAAGCCACGTTCACATGTGTCATACTCATAGGTACATCAGATGTGTCATACAGTAGGTACATCAGATGTGTCATACTGTAGGTACATAGGTCAAACATAGGAAAAAAAGCTGCAGCAATTTGTCGAAAATAAATGGGTCTTCCTTTTAATACTGAATGAATTGCACATTTTTGTTTTGATATTTTGATTTTATTTTTATTACTAAGGAAAGCAGAGATGTAAGTGAAATGACCACATTCATTTCGGAGTGTTTTCTTTTTTTTTTTTGAGCCACCACAGGCTCTCAGATATGCAGGGAGCGTTCACACTTCTGATCAGATCAGAAAGACTAATTGTCACCCCTTAAAAATACCTTTACAATAAAAAGAAGTGCAATTCCAATGACTAAAAATTAAATAAAAATAATGTACTTCAGTACCTCGGTAGATAAAAAGGCATCCGACACCTACTAAACACTAGAAGAGGGAGAAAAAACTACTACTAAGATCTACTTGTATGCTTAAAATCAATCTTCATACCATCTGCTGTACATGTTCTGGGTTGTTTACATCAGTGGAACACTCAAGTTTTATTTTTTGCTTTTTGCCACTTTTTCTCCCCAATTTATTTATCGTTATGCCAAATAATTCTCCCCACACACATTTCGTGTTGTCTCCTCATGCCCAACACACCCTGCTGACAGGTGCTGCTCCAGCCCGTAGGAGTACGTGCCGTGACATCCCCGACCCAGCTTCCCTCCCCCGAACACGGGCCAACTGTTCGTATATATAGACGCTCGACAAAGACGGACGCACCACGGTGGATTCAAACCCCCAGACTCCGCAGTGGTGGACAGGTATTTTATCACTGCGCCACCCGAGCGTCCGAATTGAGAGTATTTGTAATGCATTGCAAGTCATGTTTGACCCCAGGTCCAACTGTGAAAGCTTGGTAACTTGCTAACTGTGCAATGAATTTGAATTCAAAGGTTGTCTTAGTGACCCTAGTTTAATGTAGTTAAGTGGTTTCCTGGTACCAGTAAAGGCGGAATGTCTACAGATTTTACTACTGGTCAACAAGTCATTCAGAGAAGTCAGTTCAAAATGTCCACCAGTCAGTAGGACAATAATGTGTTAACCACCTCAGAACCAGTGGTGGGTGTACCACAGAACAGAACCTAGTGCTTATCATCCACATAGTTCAATAAATGTGTTCAGTGTATGGTTACCATGTCTACTCTTAAGCCTATTTTATGCTTTGGTGAAAAAGACAACACTTTTAAAATATAAGCCCTTTATGCTTATAAGTAACCCACCAGAAAAGTTACACTTGAATACCCACTTGTATGTTCAAGTGGGAAAACTTGGTATGTTGCTGATTTGCTGAAAAAAAAGAGTGGCTCTGTACTAGGAGGCGAGCAGTCTGTGGGTCTGTCTGTCCAGGGCTAATCTTGCAAACCGCTTGACCGATCAGCACCAGATTTCTTGTGAAAACTGCCAGTAGGGCAAGGAAATACCTCCACATGTTTCACACGTTTGTTTTTGTGAATGGCAGTCTGATCAGGCCGAAACCTTGCCCAAATACAGTATGGACGTCACAGACTGACCACATGAAGTCCAAGCTCCACATGAAGCCATGTGGTCATTAGACTCCATCTTGTGAGTACATGCATCGAGTATAAACCACGAGGGCACTTTGGTGTTTGTGTTGGCAGTTAAGTGTGGAGCTGGCTTGTAGCAGAGGTGTAGGAACGACTTGGCTAGTACTGTAGAACCCATATGCCGGACTGACAGCTTGCACCTGATTGGCTAGTTGTGCTCCATAGCCTGAAGGGATGCTGGGTCTGAGATTATGAATTCACAAAAATAACATGGCTGTCGTTGATCGATTTGTAAATTAAACTGCTGCCAGTTTGACCCTGATCCATGTAGTGGTTTGCAAAAATTGCTGCGGACAGACGCATACAAACACACACTTAACCTCTGCCCTGCCTTGGCCTGGCGGAGATAATTATTTGAATGTTAGTAGTTAACTGGTTGCTTCAGCTTGAGTGTCATTAAATCTCTCAAGCTTCGCTGTGGCAATAGCAGTAGTTGTAACGTTAAAGGTGTTCATTATATAAAAATGTATATTTCTGAACAACCCTTGTTGACAGATACGGTAAAGCCTGTGTTATACTTCTTGCGCATGGCATTCACGCACCGAAAATAGCCCATCTGCAAGCTCATAACGCATTGTAGATCGGCTATTTTTGGTGCGCAACTAAGCATAAATCAAACATTAGCGATTCACTGAAATATAGACCAGTATGTCTACCATATCTATCATCCACGACTTATGCTACTGTATTGCATTTTAGTAGTGTTTTAAGAGTCAAATCCTGTTAACCTATTGTGTACTCCTTGGTTGCCAAGAGGTTGATCCCAGTGTCTTATTTTAAAGTCTAGGAGATTTTATTTCAGTGCTTTAAAGCAGGGTGTCCCTAACCTTTTCACTCGAGACCCAAACATACAAAATTACAATTAAACGCTTTAGCCCTATTTAAAAAATAGTGAAAATGTATGTTTTTTGTGATCTTTTGAAAATGTCTTAAATTCAAAGAAAAAAATCCTTATTTTATCATTTAAAAACAAGTTTTAAAAAGGGATATTTACCAGCGACCCATAAAAATGCATGCATGCATTCTAGACACAGATCCATTACATTACAGCCTAATGAGATATTGGATTATTACTGTTGTATTGTTTTACACAATAATGGGGATGACTTGAATATTTTTGCCTCATTAATGCTGCTGTAAATTGATTGTGGCCTTGTTGTCTAAATGAGTTTTATTTTGAGTTTTTGGTTGCTTGGTTTTATTTATGCTTAACAGCTAAAGTAACCACCATCCACAGTGGAAATGTACAGTATGTGAAGTCGATGCTGAGCCCTGTTTTCTTTGATTTTATATTCATTTTGGCCTACCTCTGTCCTTTGAGTGTGCCTTTCTTTGTTTTAATTCTCTTATGCTCCCACAACAAGTGTCATATGATCCCAACTCAAAAGGGATAATTTATTAGCAGTTAAATCTGCACAGTCAAAAGTTAAACTTCTTAGTTATTTTTGGGTCACACGTTTATTTTTATTTTATTTTTTATTAAAGCATTTTATAATAAAGTATTTTTGTTAAAATGCCTTAATAAAATGAGAATGTTTTCATTATGTTTTTATATTTTATTCTCAAATTAATTTATGGTCTTAATGCAAAGATTGACTGAATTAGACATCAAAGCATGATACGTCAATGTATTTTTAAAACGGCAAATGGTTAAGTTTGCGTTGTTTTTCATAGACTGGAGCAAAACAAAAACGGAAGTTTACTTTGACATAATGTGGGACCTAAAACTGAAGGGGGGGAAATATTTGTGCAGTAGTTTACTCAAAAGTACACATTGGGTCCATTTAAATGTCCAAGTTAAAACAGTTTAATTTGACATTAGTATTCACTGTCACATGTAACCTCTGATCTGTAAAGTACATGCAAGATGTGTGTAACAGTGCTGTTCTTTAACTTCTGTCCTTGTAACCAGATCAATAAATAATAGATCCAAGGGATACATCAAACTGTGATATTTGTCATCTCAATGGAAGTATAGAAACATGTTTCTTTTTATTTTGGAACAGGAGTGTCTGTCTGGGACATGAAAAGATTCTGTTTATGAAAGGATCCCCATTAGAGACACATGAATGAGCCTCTAGTCATCCTGGGGTCCTGATCAAAGCAAAATATAAAACACAAAATGAATACAAAAAGACAGATTAACACGGTAAAATCAAATTAAAAAGTTGTCAAATTAAAGCATTCGATAGTAAACAGGGATGTATCTCTTACTCTACTTGAGGTAAGTAGGTGGTAACTGCTTTCACTAATTCCCCTTTAGACATACCTGAATCTGTTGTTGGCGTGAGGCCCATAGTGGCTAGTATTTTCTATTTATTTATTTAATATAACAGATCCTAAAAATCTTGTGGCTACCTCCTCTACATCAGTGGCGGGGGAAATGGATAAACTCATCAGCCAGAGGACAGTGTCGTAACGCAGAATCGCGGGGCCTCCCCGCGGGAGTTTCACGTGAGGCCCACGCATGTGCGTGCACAACCTCGCGAAAAAATTCTGGTCTAATTCGGTTCTATTTGACCAATATAAATCAACTTTTTTCTTTTTTTTTGCTGTAAAAATATTTGTATCAGCGCAGGCGGGGCCCCCCCTGCTGGTGGCCCCCCCGCACCGCATCACTTGCTACCCCTCCGTTACGCCACTGCCAGAGGAATAAATTACCAGTATTTCTAATGTCCCTCACAAAGTTACTGATTTTCGAATGAAAAAAATAATTCCGGCGAGTTGACACAGTCATATGAGGAAGTGTATTGTAAATTAGGGTCACGTACAGCAGTGACTCCCATTTGTTTATTCAAACGGGTGTTGGATTAATATCTTGGATAGTATGTTCTTGATTACCATGGTGTGTAATTGATAAATCATAAACACACCATGGCAACTGCAGTGAGTGGTTAGAATGCTGGTGATAAACTATTGCTAATCTGTCGAGGTAGTGAACAGGCTTTTTGACCCATTTAGACCTGAGGCCGATTCTAAAAACGCCTTCTAAATCCTCACTTAAGTTTACTGAAAAACTTCCAATATTTATAAAAGAAATTACAAAACATTGATGTAGCTATATACACTGTACATAGCGACAACCAAGGTGGTATATAATAGTTGAACTATACCACCTTGGTGAACTTGACTGGGGGTCAAGACTGATACAAAAACCATCCCTTGTTCAATCTTGGTAATCACATAAGATGCTTTACACATCTGTTATATCTTTGCTGCACGGAATGTTATGAGGTACTGTAGTGAGTCAACAGCATTTATCATTTTGGGATGAGCGCAACACGCCTATATTAGAGAAGATACACCCATCCAGCCTTATCCATATCTGTTTAATTGACATGATATTGATTTGCCACTCCTACAGATTAATGGCCTGTGTAAACTATGGTTCATATCAGTCCAAGAGCCCACCCTTCTCGTGTTTTGAAAGAATTTGCTGTGGTGCTGGTGTGAGGTTATATATCTATTGGACAGCCATCATACACTGTACAATCTTGAGTGTCAATTTAACAGAGTACTTTGAGCTAAATGAACAGGTTTTTTTGTGTAGTACTAGTAAATAGTAGCCTAAATTTCATATTTGACAAGATTCACACGGTAAGCTAATATTTATTTAAGAGTTGGTAACTCCTATTAATGTGTAGCCCAATAATTGTTTCATCAATTTGTCTAATCACCTTTTAGGTTGAACTTATTGCTGCACAGTATTTTCACTTAAAAAGTGGCATATTATAGACTAATAATTGCTCTTTTCAAGAAGATTTGAGTGCAATTCAAAATTATTCTAGTAGTTTGCACAGCCTAGAAAAGTTATTTCACAGTCAAGTGTCTGCACTCAGGGAAATATCCTTAAATACACCTACTATTGCAATACTTTTCATACATTTATATATGCTGCGCAGGAAGCCCATATTAAATAATATTATATTTACGGATATTTCCTTGTGTGCTTGCAATTCCTCTGACTATATTAATTGCTACTCTACTGGAAGGTATGCCTGGTCCTTCGATTACATAATTGTGTATTTACAGCTTTATTGCTGTGATTGTCCCAGAGAGGTCCACCAGTGGCCCTTCTGATTCACACCGCAGGGGTCCAAAGGCTGTTCCATGGTTTCACAAGACATTTTTCAAGGTAAAAAATAAAAAGGAATTGGTTAGAATGTAACCTACAACTATGATGTGTTTCATAATAGTAATGTAGCCAACTACAATATGTACTCCACATGTTACGACTGAAATGTTGGTCTACTGTATTCCCAATCTGATCCATAAAGAAAGTCATTTGATAAGATAACACGAAACTGATGATACAGCATCATCAGTCAGGCTATTTCTATTATGCAAATAGCAGTTGATGAGGGATTCACCTTAAAATCCCAGTAATGGTATCATATGTGTGCACTTAGTGACAAGGAAGACAAGAGGTTTCCCTTGTTCTGACTTGAGTGTGCAGTTCAAAGTCAAAGTCCCATAAAAATGCTGTCACTTTGAGTTTGAGTTGACTGTTTCCACCTTCTGTTAACGACACTCCGCTACTTCTGCTACTGTACAAACATATGATCTCTTTGTGTGCGAATTAAGGACTGGAAGTAGGGTTTTAATGAAGAATCAACTATAAAGTGATTTCAGGTAAACCTCTGATGAATTATTAGACGTTTAAACAAGATATATTTGCTCATATGTTGGTTCAATTGTGTGTTTTCTTTAATAACACCGGGCATTGTCACTCAGTCATTTCTGCTCTGTTGCTTGCATGTGAAATTTGAGCAGTCATGAAGATTGTATGCAGTATATCCCAATTAAATATGATTTATGAATTCATAGAAATGGAGTCAGAAGAAGACATTAGTCTGTTTATGTTGTTGACAACATAATGTGTGTAGGAATGGATGGAAATATGGAATATTCCCTCATGTATGCTTATGTTTTGTTTAGGGAATAGGAAAGCTGTGGTTTGGTGATGCTGAGGAAGGTAAGCCCCCCAAATCTTGATTTCTATACCATGTTTTTGTACAAATGTCTTTAAACTTAGTATGGCTCTTTCTAGGGGCTTTAATGAAGAAGTTATAGCTTTGCCAGGAAATTACTGTTCAGTTGGGTGTAATGACTGGAATTAGAGTTATTATACGGTAGGTTTGTATTTTTAATTCTATTTGATTTTGTTCTATTCATTTTCATTTAATTTTGACTTGTTTCAGTTAGTTTCCAGAGTGGATTTGCTCTTTTCATTTTAGCTTTTGTTTTAAAATGTTTTGTTTTTGATAGTTTCATTATCTTTTTATTTATTTATTTATTATTATTTATTATTTATAACATGGGGGTATTTGTCAGGGGCAACATTTAAGACATTCAGAATAGGTATTACACTGTACAATACAAACATAACACTTTGTGAAGTCAATTGACTCCAGTTTCAATCAACAACAATGCACCTTACGCTTCTTCCGTTGACAAATTTGAACAAATTGACAAAGACTAAAACTAGACCCACATCTTTAAAACATTTATTTTTGTTAGTTTTGTAAGTACACAATATAATTTCAGTTAGTTTTAGTCTAGTTTTATTTTTTATTTCAGTTAAAGCTGCACTATGTAACTTTCCTCTTGGAAATCCCTGGATTTGAACCCGGTTTCCTGCGCAAGTGCTGACATTTTCACCATTGAGCAAATAGAGCCTGCCTGCTTGCTCAGGGGATAAATTAAATCTTGACTACCAGGTCGAAATTCGTGTGTGATCCTGTGTCTAGGTGAGACATGAGACCTTTGCCACGATCTAAATGTCTCAATAGAAGAGCAGGGAGACAAAATACAACCACACCAATTGTATAAGTTATATTGTATTAACATACTCTACCATACAGATTGGACAAAATTGTATTTTATTCATTAAGAAAAAGTTACATAGTGCTGCCTTCACCATTTTTCTTTCTCCCCCACACATAGTTCTTGTTTTTAATTTAATAACCATCCTCTGGATAGTTCACGTTCCAGTATTCAAGGAAATACTGTAAACTGTGTGGTGATGATGACTGAATCATCATAAAACATTAACCCTACTTGTACGGTTTTTAATGTAATAACCTTGCTCTGGATAAAGTTCACGTTCCTGTTTGAAATACAATTCCTTCAAGGAAATACTGTAAACTGTGTGGTGATGATAACTGAATCATCATAAAACATTAACCCTACTTGTACGGTCAACATACTGTTTTCCGTGTTCCCAGGGGGAGTGGGTGTGGGTGGACTCCAGTATTGGGGTGCTCATCGGAGCCAGGGTCAAAGTGACAGATTCTGGTGACCAGATTCTGGTCGACGATGAGGGAAATGTAAGTATGCTGTCGCATATCTCAGTTTATTTGTTTTTCAGGGCTGATTGACTCTGGCCATGTCATAATAGGTGAACATTCTGCAAAAATAGCAGATCTACAAGCTCACAACACGCTGTGTTTGTGAGTTTGTAGATTGGCTGTATTCAATGAGATTTGATGTAGCGCCAAAAAAAAGGAGGTAACCAAGTATGGACTCCTTAGGGACCCTAGTCAATGAAATGAAAATGAAAGTAGGCCTACGTATATGAGGATTAAGTGGTTAATGTGTGTGCATGTGTGTTAAGACCACTGCTGTTAGTGTGTTTTTTTACATACCTTATCACACACACTTTGCTTCTTCAACCTTGTCAGTTAATTTATAGACTTATTTTAGGAATTTAAAAGACAATAGGCGCCCTTTAGAAAACACACACTCCATATCTGAGATCTGTGATCTTTTACATACCGATACATCTGCTGAGTTCAATGTAGTTGCTAACACTGGGTGGAAACAATTCTGAGATTGAAAAAAAAAGGAATTTACTGTAGGTGTTAGGGGTGTGCCGATATATCGTCCCGCGATATATCGCGATACGTTTTCATGACGATATGTATCGTTTTGGGGAAAAATAATATTGTTTAAAAAAATAAAAATAAAAAAATATATATAAATATATATATATATATATATATATATATATATATATATATATATATATATATTTATTAATTTTTTTGCAATAATAATAATGCAAAAACAGAAGTGTTTAAATTTGCATTTGCCCCCCCCCCCCCCCCCATATATTTTCATAATAGAAAAGTGCCATATATCGTATCGTATCGATGTCGTGAGCCCAATATCGTATCGTTTCATGAAATGAGTGTATCGGCACACCCCTAGTAGGTATGTCAGCGTCCGTTTTCGGCGCTGTTGTAGCAATGTAGGCGTAGGCGGAGATCTCCAATCTTCTGACAACTATATACTCAACCTATTTCGGTTCCCAAAGACTGCTTCTACATCATTGTCATTCTCCTCCACTGTTTGATGCAAACCATTCCATAAGTCGGTGGTTCTCAGAGTGGGGTATGGGGACCCGAGGGGTCCTTGAGGGGCTTCCAGGGGGTCCCCAGCTAAATGAGTTAATATTGCATCAAAATCAGTTTATATATACATAGGCTATTTTCAAAAAGTCCTGAAAAAAATTTAATAATCTGGAATACTTTTTTAACACAACAACACACATCTTGTGTGGGGGGTCCCTGGGACAAAATCTGATTTTCAGATGGGGGTCCACGGGCAAAAACATATTAATTTGGGGGTCCTTGACATGTAAAAAGTTGGAGAAACACTGCCATTAAGTTATTGCGTATTTTTATCGTATGCTTGACTCTCCATTTGTTTCCTCAGGAACGCAGCCTCTCCCTGGAGCAGCAAGCCTCGCTCAGGGTCATGCACCCTACGTCAGTGGAGGGGGTGGACGACATGATCCGCCTGGGTGACCTCACAGAGGCCGGACTCCTCCGGAATCTGATGATCCGACATAAGCAAGGCATCATCTATGTAGGTTCCTTCCTCAACATACAGTATCCTGTGAAATCCTGAGTGTTCATTTAAAGGTAGGGTAAGTGATATTTTTTGGTTAAAACAAAAAGCTTTATGTTAAAAGCTTAAAGCTATATATTTTGATAGTATCATTGCTATAGAGTGTTTGTTCAGTCACAGGGGCCTCCCTGTCTCACCAGCTCTTTAATAAACAGAAAATACATTTTCAGGTAGGTGACAACATTTCAGCCAATCAGGAAAGAGTACCCATTTATCAGCTTCATTTTGATAGTGATCCAGTTCCAATTTTGTCTGCTCATTTATTTGTGTCATCACTTCTCTCACTCACTTAATCTGTATCCTGACTGAGTTCTCTATCCTGATTGCTATCCCGACCTGAATATGCATTTTCTGTTTAATAAAGAGCTGGAGAGACATGGAGACTCCTGTTACTGAACAAACACTCTATAGCAATGATTACTATCAGAATATAGAGCCATTTAAAACTTATTTTAGCCAAAGAAAATCACTTAACTCTGAGAGTGTACAAATGAAGCCAAATGGATCCATAAGGCTGGTCCAACATGTACCACAGCATTTGTACATTCTCTGAATGGGTTAGTGTCCATTTGGTTCCATTTTTGTTAAATTAACACAGATGATTTTATGCCGTAAGGCATGGCGAGAGAGTTTGTTTTGCACTCTGTCCGTCCGTCCGTGTGTCCTGTCCGTCCGCGAGCAGCTAATCTCCGGCACCATTAGCCCGGTCGCTGCGAAACTGTGCACACACACTCCCTCGATGCCAATTCAGAACCTCTGCCCCACATTTTTCACATGGGCCTGTTATAGCGCCACCAGGAGGCCGATTTCTGCAAAACCCATTTTTTTATATTACTCCTACAGATTGTATCCAACCGTCATGCAAATCGGTAGACAGTATCTCTATAGTCATGTGATCAACCTGGATCCGTCCGATTTCCCATATTCCATCCTCATTGGCTAAGGTTGGCTTCCAAAGTTTGCAGAATTGGTCAGTTTTCAACAAAATGCCTCAAATCATGAACGCAGCTTGCGATTTCCGTGAAATTTCACACGCACATTCCCACTAGGCCGAGGAAGAAATGCCACCCTTTTCACATTGGCCTCTTTTAGCGCCACCAGGAGGCCACAATAACATATCTGCTCCGAGGAGCACTTTTTCTAGTTTTATCTTGATTTATAATTGTATTCTTATAATAGTTTATAAGGTATGGTTCTTGACCTGTACTGTACCTCTATTGTGTTTCATTCTAACTGCTTTTGTTGCTATGACACCGGAACTTTCCTCCGGAGAGCAATAAAGATTTTTATCTTACTTATAGTGTTATCTTAAATTATTTCAATGGTCTTGTTGGATTACTTAGACCCTGTTTATTGGCCATATTCTCTTGGTGGTCATTTTGCTCTCACGTTATACTGGCGAGGAGTGGCAAACCCCACCCCATTCAGTAGCATGACGTGAGAGCCAAATGGCCGCTGTATGAAGGGTCAATATTACCTGGCAGAGAAATGGAGGAAGTGCACCTGCTGCTCCAAACACTTCATCTGTTCCTTCTTGTCTCAGATTCCGTCGCTGTCGAGTGGAAACCTTGTATGTCCAAAACCATAACCTTTTCAGGAAATGGAAAAAAATGACCTGCCTTCCAATGGATCCAATATAGTTATTGTTTAGTCACAAGCTCTTGTTAATACTTTTCGTTGGTTCATATTAATAAAATCCTGTACAGACAAGACTTAACCACTTTCTTTTATTTTTTATTTTTTTTATTAAATTTAGAGTAGACAATAATTTTTTTAACCCTTTTTCTCCCCAATTTAGTCGTTATGCCAATTGATTCCTCCCCACGCACATTTCTGTGTTGTCACTGCTGTCGTATCCTACTGACTCACCTGCCAGTGAGGAGCCCCCACCAGGAGAACGTAGAGCCTTCGCCCTACTCCTCCCGCCCAACACTCCCCGCTGACAGGTGCCGCCCCCAGCCCGTTGGAGTATGTGCAATGACCGATATCACTCTCCCCGCCTGGCTTCCCTCCCCCGAACACGGGCCAGTTGTGTTCGTGTAGACGCTCGACAAAGCCGGATGCACCAAGGTGGATTCAAACCCACAACCTGCCCACAACCTGTGGTTAAGTGGGCAGTGACCACTGAGCGTCCCACTTAACCACTTTCAACCTGGTTCAACCTTCATTATAGGCGAAAAATTATCAAACCTTTTAAATAGCAAGATAAGCTCGCTCAACGCATCGCATTGTGATTGTGATGTTGTGAAAGTATAACATGGGGCATTTATTTATTTAAAAATTGAATTAAAAGAAACCTGGCAGAGACGATGCAGTATTTCTCTATACTGTAAATGTGACTTTCTCATGAAATACTGAATTTCCAGTAACAATTAATGTTGAAGTATCGGTATTCAGTAATGTTGGTAAGCCATGACGGAAGGACATGTTATTTTACTGCTACCTTGGAATTATATTGACAGCCATCAAAGTTTATTGTCACACTGTTATTTTATCTTTCTTATCAGACGTACACAGGCTCCGTGCTGGTGGCACTGAACCCATACCAGGAACTACCCATTTATACTGGTGACCAGGCAAGTCTGAACCTAGAACTGATACATATTTTCTGCCTTAGCTGACTATAGATTGTTCGAGAAAATAAATGACTGAATTAATCTGATCAACCAACCAACAAAGATGGCGTTTTAGTTTCTCCCTTAGGACGATACAATATTACAAGGGCAGTGATGGAAAGTAACTAAGTACATTTACTCAAGTACTGTACTTACTGTAAGTAAAATCTTTAGGTATTTTTACTTTAATGGAGTATTTCCACTTTTCAATAGTTTTACTTCTACTCCACTACATCTCGGAGGCAAATATTGTACTTTTACTCCACTACAATTATTTGAAAACTTTAGTTACTAGTTACTTTGTCGATTTTGATTATTATTACAAAACATATATTACTCACTTCAGCCGTATACATTTTGGCCATTTGAAAATAGCCGATCTACAAGCTCACAATGCGTCGCGATGTTAGTACTTTTCCCACCACTGTGCAAGGGCCACACTGCCACTCAAGTCATACCCAAGCATCCCTGCATCCTAAACACGAAAGGAAGTTGGGTTTATTGATTCATAATGCTTGTGTTATTATATTGTAAAATACATTGTCAAAGATTTTCAAAAATAGCTAAACAAACAAAACAAAAGGCCATCTATAAGCTCTTATAGATCAGCTATTGTCAGCAAAGACATTTGGAGTAGAGGGACAAAAGGGGGGGACCAAGTATAGACCCCTGGGGGACCCCAGTCAATGAATTATATAGAGTTTAAGTGGTTAATATTGTGCTTTGCTGCAGGTGAGGCTGTACCATGGTCGCAAGCTTGGAGAGCTCCCCCCACATGTCTTTGCCATCGCTGACACTTGTTACCACAACATGAGACGCAACCAGAAGAGCCAGTGTTGCATTATCAGGTAAGAATATCCACATTCTAATCAAATAAGCCTCTTAAGGTTTTTGGTAACACGCCCGACATTGATGGATAAAGGACCAAGTGGTGACTATATTAGTAGTAATAGTGGTAGTAGTAGCAGCAGTAGTAGTATTTCAGTTGTCAGAATATAAGCTCAATCTATTTTATTTTTTGTTTACCTTTGGTTTGGTTCTTGACCTTTACTCGTATTACCTTTCCTGTGTTTCATTCTTACTCTTGCTGTTGCTGTCCATGACATTCCCTCCAGAGATCAATAAAGGTTTATCTTATCTAATCTTATCCTATCTTATCTTATACCGTATATACTAAATACTTTATTTTCTGTTTCAGTGAATTCTTTCCCCTTTGTGCCAGACCCAAGGGGTCGGGCTTACATGAGGCTTTGTATCTGTTTCGTCCATACATGGGCAGGGGCCATTTGTCCTCCGGCCCCAGCCAAAATAGTCTGTCCCCCTTTCGTCCATACATGGGTATCTGTTTCGTCCATACATGGGCAGGGGCCATTTGTCCTCCGGCCCCAGCCAAAAAAGTCTGTCCCCCTTTCGTCCATACATGGGTATACACAGGCTGATACGTCATGTGAAGTCCGGCTTTGCCGTGACGTAGTGCATGTTTTGTACCTGTTTCGTCCATACATGGGCAGGGGCCATTTGTCCTCCGGCCCCAGCCAAACATTTTTTTGTGACGTCCCCTTTCGTCACAAACTATTCATGACATCATGAACTTCAGTTATAAAGTGGTTTGTAGGTGTGTTACATACTAGGACTTCATTTTGGGTCTGGCAGAACCAGGTCTCCTGGTTTTACCCCAATCTCTCTCGTTCTCTCTCTCTCTCCCTCTCCCTCTCTCAGTGGAGAGTCCGGAGCAGGAAAGACAGAGAGCACTAAGTTGATTCTGCAGTTCCTTGCTGCAGTTAGCGGTCAACACTCCTGGATTGAACAGCAGATACTGGAGTCCAACCCAATTCTAGAAGGTACTATAATAGCGGTACAATACACACGTGCATGCACGTACGCGCGCGCGCACACACACACACACTCACACTCTCACACACACACACACACACACACACACACACACACACACACACACACACACACACACACACACACACACACACACACACACACACACACACACACACACACACACACACACACCAAAAGAAAAGCAGTCAAAATAAAACAAATAAACTTGTGTGCGCCCTACAGCTTTTGGAAATGCCAAAACTGTTCATAACGACAACTCGAGTCGATTCGGGAAATACTTGGAGATCTTCTTCAACAAAGATGGAGCCATTGAAGGTGCATGTGTGGAGCAGTACCTCCTGGAGAAGTCCCGTGTTTGCCATCAAGTAAATACACACCCAGTAGTCAGAGCACACTTTTCCTTATCTTTCTATATGGTCAATCCATAAACTACATCAATAAAGGTATATAGTACATAGGTATATAATGTACTTTAGTTATTGCCTGGGCCAAGAGTTCAAAACTTTTAATCCCTATCCGAGTGGATCAGATTTGGATTTTGGGTGTTATTGATATTCTTTGATTAGTCAAATGTATTTATTATTGACATACAGTAATGTTTGTGAGATAATTCTATGATTATCATCACAGATTGGATATCAAAGTGATCCCACAGAATTTTGGGGGTTTTGAACTACACAAAATCCAAATCTGATCCACTAGGATAGGGATTACACGTTTTGAATTCTTAGCCATGGTTATTGCTTTGGTTAATCGTATTCAAAGGGATAAAGGGGGTATAAACTGTTATTGCTATTTGTTGAAGTTGCTGTAAAGAAAACAGACCATGTATGCTTTTTCTCACTATTGTGCAAAAATGTAAGGAAACATGAAAGCAGCTTATTGTTTTACTTGATTTGGTTTCATGTGTGGTATTTAAATCACTTATTTTGTAGTTATTTGTACACAGTAAAATCCTCAGTGTGCAAACGGAGCCAAATGGACCTCAAGGGTCTAGTTGGCTCCATTTGCACACTCTCAGAGTTAAATGAACACTCAGGATTTTACAATAGTAAAAGTTAATTGTTGTTGCACAACCCCAGGCCCAGGGGGAGAGGAACTACCACATGTTCTACTCCATGCTGGCAGGGATGACAAGAGAGCAGAAGAAGACTCTGTGCCTGGAGGACGCCACAAAATACAATTTCCTCACAAGGGTAATTACAGTTGAATTTGGAAACCCAAGTTCTAAAATAAAATTAACCAGACTCCAAAAAACGTTTCTCATTCATGACAGATGTGTACAGAATGTGGATCTGGTATTGCTTTGTAAGAAACAACTGACAATTATAATCAATACTAAAGCATTTAAAAGTATGTAAAGCAAACTCATAGAGCCTTTAAACATAATCTTATTGAATGTCAAGTGGTACTGTACAACCGCGTGTGTCCTATTCCTATTTCCTAATGACATTTTCCACCCCTGATCACTGTGATTGGCTGAGACGTGTGGACGGAGCGGGTCAATGAAGCATGGTGCGAGCGACGTACAGAGGGAGCGCTTGTTTTGGTTCACAGGATAACCTATTCTGGCATTCGCTCACCTAGCTAGCGGCTCGCTGGCCTAGCGGCTTGCTCGGGCGGGACTCATGAGCCTCAAGGCCTTTACAGTTTTTTAATAGTTTTTTATAGTTTTTTTATATAATTTTTTGCTCTGTAAAACACTTGAGCTGCATTCATGTCATAAAAGGTGCTATATATAAAAAAGTTTATGAAGTTTATTATTACTGTTGGCATGCCTGACTGATCTCAACTGATTAAAAAAAATCACACCCAGTGTGAAGTGGGCGGTGTGGTCACAGTGGTCATCACAGTGATGGAAGTTCACTTAAAGAAAAGTAATATTGTGGACCAACCATTGTACACCCCTAACTTAGAAAAAAACATAAATGTGTTTTTTTTAAGTGCATAGTCCTATTTATAGGGCTATGCACATGTGTCATGTTTCACTAGCCAATCACAGTCCTGAATAGACTGTGATTGGCCAATCACGGTGCAGGGTTAGGGGGGTACACTGGTGGCCAATCACAGCGCAGGGTTGGGGGGGTGCAAAATCCAAACCTCACATAAAAAAACGTACATACACAGAATGTTGCGTGAAACAAAACAAGTGCTCCCCGAAAAGAATTGTTGAGAATCACATACATGTAGCACAACCAAACACGAAGAGATATTATCTCCCTATAACTCCTCTCTGATCATTGTGCAGGGTGACTGTATATTGTGTGAGGGACGTGATGATGCCAAGGACTACACACGAATCCGCTCAGCTCTGAAGATCCTGACCTTCACAGAGACCCAGTGCTTGGAAATCCTCAAGCTGCTGGCAGCCATACTGCATCTGGGGAACGTAGGCTTCGAAGGTGGAGTCTCTCTGGTCTTCTCTTCAGCTGGAGTCGATTACACAGCCATACAGTTAGTTTGATGGAGAGGGATTTAAGAAAATTCAGAGATAGTAATGTGGTGGCATGTTACCAGTAAGATCTGATATGAAGCTTTGAAAGCCACGTTGAAAAAAATCACACTCTCACTTTTCCATATTTTCTCTGCAATTTAGTTATTGCCTGTGGTCCCTGTCACTGCCATTCACTACTGTTGGCCTGGGGAGGGTGTAGACTGCCACATGTCACCTCTGATGCACACAGATTTGGCAGCCGTGTTTTGACAGTGAGAAGTTTCACTTAGAGAATTTATTGAAGCGGAGGTTCACTCCATCTCCCCCAGATCCACTCTTCCTCTGTACTTTTAAACAGCTTTCAATCAATTACATTTTCCATGAATCTCCTTCCTCTGTCGTAACCACACGAGAAACCAAAATCAACCCGACTTCATACCAAAGACCAGGAGAACAGAGCAAGATAAATTCAGGGCAAAAAAGTCCCTTAACCAAGATGCCTGGTTGAACCAGACCACTTGGGGTCTTGCAATTAGTGTATTGCAATCTGTTATGTACATGCTCAAGAGCTTAATTAATCAAACAAAATATATATCAGATAATTATCTAATTGTCAAAAATGTTATAGTGCAACTTGACTTTATATTGTTAATTTCTTATGGAAGAGAGTTCTCATCTTTTCATGTTTCCCACCAGCTACGACCTTCAATAACATGGACAGCTCTGATGTCAGCACCTCAGAACACTTCAGCCTTGCGGCTAAACTCCTTGAGGTGAGCCTTTCTCTCCTTGTGTTATTATTTATACCTAGAACAAAAAGTTCACACAATACCTCACATCTGTGTCATCATGGGGGTATGAAAGCAGATGGTACTGTTTGAGTGAAAAGGAATGCTTCTAGAGAACAGTAAATCAGTGTCTATTGTCTCTCTGAAATAAATGAAAACAGTTGAACTAACAGAGTCAGAATCACATTTTTTGCAAGTATTGGGTTTATACAGTACATTCATTGGATTCCGTACTTGCTGAGCTATTTTTGGAACTGAATGCTCCTTTTTTCGGGGTTGAAAGAAAGATTCTCTGTACCAAAAGTAATTGGTACAGAGATATTTGGTATCTCTGTACCTTTGGTCCAATATTACATCCTTTTTCTTCAGGTTCAGAGTGCATCCCTGGCTAAGAGTCTGACCCATCGGTCCTTCCGTGCCAACAGGGAGAACGTGACTAAACCCCTCAGCTCTGAACAGGCCTCTGACTGTAGAGACGCCTTTGTCAAGGTAGCGGTGCCCGGCCACTGGTTATACTATCAGAACAAAACATAACACAACTTGTGTACTCCTTCGGGTGTGATGGCTTTCATTTTTCAACATCTGGGTCCCATGTGCATTACAACTTAAATGGTGGTCTGTGACTCCTCCAGGCAATATACAATAAACTGTTCATATGGATCGTCAAGAAAATCAACAGCGTCATCAATAAGACGGCGGCCAAACGCCCCAAACATGCCTCTCAGTCCATCGGCCTGCTGGATATCTTTGGCTTCGAGGACTTTGACACAAACAGGTGATGAGAGGTCTCACTTCTAGCTGAAGACTATACTCTACTATAGTGGTTCTCAACCTTTTCAGGCTGTGACCCCCCAAAATAATTAAAGTAGGGATACCTGGGGACCCCCCCCACCATGATAAGCACTTGGAATTGTAGTTCAGACATTACATTTTGTTTGACTCGGTTCCACAGATGAATATTGGGAAAATAGCAGATCTACAAGCTCACGAGGGCTTTCAAAATGTATAATACTTTATTTGACAATTTGGCCAATGTTTGACCAGTTTTTATAGTATAGTTCACTTCATTTATTTATTTTTTTGGCATTAAAAAGGTCTTAAAAGTCCATAAATTGTCACTTCACTGTCTTCTGGGGACCCCCCAAAATCAGGCGGGGACGCCCCTGGTGGTCCCGACACACAGGTTGAGAACCACTGCTATACTACAGTAGATTACACCTATAGCAATAATAATAATAATTAACAATAAATGTCACCACTTGATTTGGCAGCTTTGAGCAGCTGTGCATCAACTTTGCCAACGAGCAGCTGCAGCAGTTCTTTGTGCATCACATATTCAAGCTGGAGCAGGATGAGTACCTGAAAGAGAGCATCGTCTGGAACTACATCGGGTTCTGCGACAACCAGCCAACCCTGGACCTGTTGGCCGGGACGTCCTGCAACCTGCTGGCTCTCATTGATGAGGAGAGCCATTTTCCAAAGGTATCGTTCTGTTGCTATTCTCATCAGTTCAAGTAATGATTGAGTAGGATCATTCTAGAAAATGTTTATGCTGCTCAGTATATATTTTGAAGCTTGAATAAATGTAAGTGGGTGTGCTTGTAGATCTGCTATTTTTGATTACCGCTGTTCTAAAAAGAGTTTTCAGAAAAATGGGTGAAATAAGATTTGATGGCTTACTAGTAGAGGGGTTATTGATTATTGTTTTGGCCTGGTGAGCAGGGCACAGACATGACTATGCTGAACAAGATGAACCAGCAGCATTGCAGAAACATCATGTACATCCCCTCTAAGAGCGAGCACGACACAGACTTTGGGATCCGCCATTTTGCTGGAGTAGTTCACTACGAGTCAGAAGGTACACAAAACAAAATCAGTTGACCTTCCTTATTTAATTTTTATTGGACATAAAATCCTGGCCCACAAACACTTTATAACACTTTGACTTTGGGGTTCTTCTTTCTTTTCTTTTTTGTTATTCAAGGATTCTTGGAGAAGAACAGAGACGCCGTCAGTTCTGACATCATGAAAACGATTGAGTCGTCCACGAATAAGTTACTTCATGTGATTTTTGAGTCTGAGCTTAAGATCAATGGAGTGAAGAGCACCGGCAACAGCAGGATTGTCATGACACCCAAGAGTTCTCTGCGGGTATGAAAGTGTAACTTTAATTCTAGAGAGCCAACTCAAAAAGAGTCTATGATCACGTCAGAAACCAGGGTACATGGACATGTAGCCTTTAACAGTCCAACTATGTTACTCCATTATTTGCTAAAAGTGGTATCTGTGTGATGTATTATATCTCGGGGCGTTAGATAGACGACTAATCAATAGATGACTAATAGATGACTAATCATCAACTCGAGTGGTCCGCCACCGCTGACTCTAGACACTCGTGGCTGTGTTTGGGGGAGGGAAGACCTTTTGTCATTGCGCTAGCGACTCCTATGGGCTGGGGCTGTGTTAACAGGGTGTTAATTGACATAACGCCTAAATTGGCTAAAATAATTGGCTAAAATAATTGGCTATTCTAAAACAAATAAATACATAATCATTATTGTATGCGTAATTGAATGATATTATTGAACATCATAATAGTGGTCTTCCTCCTGTGACTTCACAGGGTATGGCTGATGGCCGCAAGCAGATGCCGACGCTGAGCAGTCAGTTCCGCCAGTCTCTGGACTCTCTGATGAAGAAGCTGTCTGCCTGCCAGCCGTTCTTCATCCGCTGCTTCAAACCCAACGATGATAAGCAGTCCAATGTGAGTTACTTCAAGGGTTCCTAAACTTTTCCATGCCAATGAAACCCAAATAGCATAGCCTCTGGCTGTAGCCCCCTATCGCAAAACGAATATAAAATAAAATAGAAATAGTGAGTGTGTAATAAAAAGTGTGTCTCTGTGTTTCCGGAGCTATCCTCACAAACCTATGGACCGCTCAGCGCCAAAATATTTTTGCACACCACCTGTAGGCCAAAGAAGAACCTCCCATGCATTTAATTCACGTACGTTTTATGTATTCTTTGTCTCCGCCGGAGGCGGAGAGTATGTTTTCGCTTCGTCCCGCTGTGTGTTCACCTCCCTCCTAGCCAAGCTAACATTGGTCAAGCTCCACGTGACACGTGTCAATATGTTGACACCAATGCCTTTGATTGGCTAGAGGGACGCATGACGAAATAAAATCCTATAAATAGGTGTGTCACTTCAAAAAACATTTATGGTTTTTGAAGTGAGGTAAGACAGGATCAATCAGTCTTGATTGGAACAGTACCTTCCAGTACAAATCACCCGTCCGTGCGTGTGTGTGTGTGTGTCCCTCTGAGAACACCGGCGGAGACTTGTGCTCCGAGGAGCACATTTTCTAGTTTTAAATTATTTAACTTTAATATTTTATAAAGGAAGTCAAAGGGGCTTGGATCGGGCTGAAGCCTTGCTTACTGACGTCATCAGTATGGCGTCATCTATATGCCAGAAATAAATAATAAAATCAATTAGCATGCATCCTTTATTGTCCTTTTGCCCACAACACAATCCCTCAATACGAATGGAATCATGCAGAGTGCAGACATGAAGTCCGAGATCAAATCCACATGGGATCCATGGCGTTGTTAGAACCCATGTTGTTTATTCTTTCACTGAGCAGTTCTGTGCCATGTTACTGAAGGTGTTACAGTATAATTCATTCATTCATGTCTCCTTCAGAAATTTGACAGGGAGTTGTGTACACGCCAGCTGAGGTATTCTGGTATGGTGGACACCATCCGCGTCCGGAGGTTGGGATTTCCCATTCAACATACCTTCAAAGAGTTCCTACAACGCTACAGAGTGCTTCTCAGGACGACCCTCTGTGACCCCAAAACAGTGAGTCATGGTCTATTCAGCCTTGTGATGATGTTAATATAGACACTGTTTATATCAGTATATTATGTTTATGACACCCTTTACTGTAGCAATAGGAGACTACCAGCCGTTCGATCAATAGGAGACTCAGTAGGAGACTCAAAGAGTCTCCTACTCAAAGAGTCTCCTACTCAAAGAGTCTCCTACTCAAAGAGTCTCCTAAATAGTGAGTGTGTAATAAAAAGTGTGTCTCTGTGTTTCCGGAGCTATCCTTCTAGGTTCAATCCCTGGCCAAATCATACCAAAAACTATAAAAATGGTACCCAATGCCTCCCTGCTTGGCACAAAGTATAAAGTGTTGAATATAGGGGGTAAGTCCCTGCAAAATACTAGTGTCAAGTCCAGGGGGTGCACTTGTACATTATGCTGCTGCCTCACGTTAAGGAAACAGGAGATCCTGAACTATGGCTCATGGCTTGGGAACCAAGTCTACTTTAACTCATTATGTCATGTTCTATCTTACTCAAGTGTCATCTTATGTTCAGATGTGTTTTGTTGTCCTTCTAGGCAACAACTGTGGCCTGTTGTGAAGCCATCTGCAAGGCTACCATAACGGAAGGGGGAGACTGGAAAATAGGCAAGACCAAGATTTTCCTCAAGGTGCAGAAAACTTGCATAATTTCATCTTGTTTTCCAGCCGTTAACACATTGTTTTGTAATTGCATGTGATGAATGGTATGAACTAATGGCCTCATGCTAATTGACAACATTATGATTGTTCATTGGTTGAATGGTGTTACTTAGTAATAAGTATGTGCTAGACACATTTGAGCTATAGCTAAGGTAGAATGTGCAAGAAGCAATTGTAAAGAGTTATGCTTTCAGTTTGACCTCAAATGGACAATTTGATCAGTTCATAAATTGAAACACAGTCTTAGCAGAGGTATAATCTTAATGACATTTCACCCAATTTCAGGATGCGCATGACTCTCTCCTGGAGCGAGAGAGAGAGAATGAACTCAACAGGAAGGCCCTCGTCATACAGAGAGTCATGCTGGGATACCATGACAGGTATGACTGCGGTATGAAATGACATGATGCAGGGGTGGGGGGGGGGGGTCAAAACTTGGAACCTTCCCATTCCCAAGCGGACACTCTACCACCTGAGCCACTGCCACTTAAAGGCACAGACCACTTTGGTAGAGGTTTGGGCTGTGTAGTTACTTTGCCGTGGTGCAACTCCAAACTCCAAACTCAAAAATAATTGTTCCATTGATTAGAAATGTCAACTTCCTGTTGATTTTACTATTTGAAGTTCCGGCTCTGGATCCGTGGATCCAGTCCGGGTTTTCTTCTTAATAAAAATGGCAAAATCAACAGGAAGTTGACATTTAGATAAATAAATAAAATAAAAGTACTGGGTTTGGTGATGTTCTATATTGTCTGAATCAACTTTGTTTGCGTTCATGTATGTGCTAAAGTAGTGAGAGCTGTTTTACTGAACAATGTAAGTCAATGAGGAGCATATTTTGAATGATCAATTTCTAATCAATGGAGCAATTATTTTTTATTTCTTGACCACCTTTGAAGTTACATCATGGCAAGGTAACTACACAACCCAAACCTCTACCAAAGTGGTCTTGCCCTTTAAGTGATTAAGACAGCAATGGGCCGGGCTGATATGGAGTAAACCCTGATATAATACACATAGGTAAAGCACAATTAGAAAGAATGTGACACATGCAGAATGTGCCACTTACGGTATGTGACGCATACATTCCCTGTAGCCACAGTACAGATATAAAGTATTTACATTACTATAATAAAGGGAGGAAAGTAGAAAAGTGCGCTCCTCTGAGAAATATATATATCTGCCAGGCTGCGTTGCCTGGACAGGGGGCGTATAGTCTTCGTCTCCCAGCCTATCGGCCTGGCCGAGATATTAATAAGGTATCTTGCTGTCAAAGATGTTGTAAAGTCGAGCCTTGTTTAGTGAAGGAGAGATTGATGGGTGGCATATAGTTAGTTATTAATTAACGCAATGATGACTTGAGTCTATTTTCTTCTTTTGTAGAAAGTGCTTTGTGAAGAAAAGGAGAGCAGCTGTGGTCATACAGAGACACTGGAGAACTCACACGAAGGACAGACACTTCAGAAAGGTGGTTCAACATCAGAGCTGACATGCAACATGATGGGTTTCACTTTGTTTATTCATAGGGGTCACCCTTGTCTTAACCACTTAAACCCTCTAGGACTCAGGTCCAGTTCACTAAGTCTAGAGTCTAGATGTATTGAACTGGACTTGGACTGGCTCTGTACTTGGGCCGCAAATCTTTTCGCCAAAAATTGCCGATCTACAAGCTCTCAACACATCATGATCCCACCTGATTATGGATGCTGGGGAATGCACAGACACAAATGAAAGTTAATTAAATATTGAAATACAGTACTATCTACTATATGTATGCAATCCCACTTTCAATCATAATTTTTTATCTTTTTCTCCCAATTTAACCATTCTGCCCATTCCCACTTCCCATTGTACAGTACTGCAGTCCCTTGTTGCTGCTGACCACTACTGGCTGGTTTGTTAGGGAGGGTGTAGTACATTTGTCCCCTCCGAAACACGTGAAGCCGCCAGACGCTTCTTTTCACCTGACAATGAGGGATTTCACGAGGTCGTAACACTTGGAGGATCTAATGCATGTGGAGCAACATGCTATTCTTCCCAGTTCATCCTCCCACTGAACAGGCGCTCTGAACAACCTCGAAGGAGGCCGATTCGAACCCCTAGTCTCCGTGGTGGTGGGCGGGGATTACCCCTGCGCCACCTGAGCACCCCTTAATTAGACATTCTAGAAATTACACCCAGTGGTTCTACTCCAAAGTGTAATGGTAATTCAATGTGAAAATGTGCTGTGGTGTTATCTTGGTTCCACTGACCTAGTCCACTCATGACCCGTTCTGTCCGGTGCTCCGTCTAGGTCAAGCATGGCTTTGAACGCCTGGCAGCAAAGGTCCGCGCTCGCCAGCTTCAGTTACAGTACCAGCGTGAGAGAGCAGCGTCAATCACCATTCAGAGCCAGGTATGGTTAGTGTAAAACAATATTGTGGCTTTTGACTGTGGCAGTGTTTTTACTAGTTCTTTGTAATGTTACACAACTTCTGCATTCACTGTGAGTCATGAGATTGCCTAGTATAAATATAAATGTAATCCAAATTGTATTAAAATGATTACCTTATTACCAGTCTCACAAAGTTACCAGTCAGTAATAAGAATAATCTCAAGGGCATGATTACTAACGGAAGGTTGTTACGAACTGAAGGTACGAGGTCACTTGGCCAGGAAGAGCTACAGGCAAAGCAGAGGGGCAGTCACATTGCTGCAGGCTCACACCAGAGGCGTTCTGGACAGGAGAATGGTCAAAAGAATGAGGACTGATGTAAGTGTATGTTATTGAGACTGAAAATAACATCATGAGGTATTCATGCATTTACACTGTTTTGAATATGTCATAGAAAGATGGGGTTCATACATGGGATGCTGCTCTTTTTTCTCTCTGTCCCCTTCTTTCTATCTCTCTCTCCCCCCCCCACCTCCCCATCAGATCTACCTGTCACTTCAGGACCAAGAGGCACAGAAGCAGAAGGCTCTGGAGCTCCAACGGCGACTGGAAGAAGTTCTCGCTCAATCGCGGCTGGCCGCCAAAGAGCCCGAGCCAATCAGTGACAAGGAGATGGTGGAGGATATGTTTGGACTGTTCACAGTGTTGGGGCGTCAAGGGCCAGCGCCAGACGGCTTAGAGGTTAGCCGACAACTTAAGCTTCTCCATATTGAAAAACAAGTTAAATGACTCCTATGTGTCTTCATTTAATAAAAATTTTACTATTAACACTGCGAATATTGTTCTATAAAAGAAGATTAAACACATAATCGGGGGAACTAGGAGGACTTTATGCTTTATTTCAGAGAGGCCGGAAACGCGGCAGAGAGAGGGGGATGACATGCAGCCAGGAGCCTCTAGTCAGAATTGAATCGCAGATGTGTGAAAGACTATATTATAGCTTTATTTATGTATTTATGTGCGCTCTTACTCAGTGAGACACCGGGTAGGGGTGCCCCTGGAGTAACCAAGTTTGGTAATCTATGTGAGATTAGATTGAGTTGACACTAATGACCATGTTGAACTTTACCATAGTGAGATATGGCGAGTGAGTTTTATCCTATTCCTTCCCTCATGTTTACTTTATCAGGACTTGGAGAGGGAGCGCGCCACTCCAGAGCCGGTGGAGGAAACCAACACCTATACCCCAGAGCCAGAACCAGTGGAACCAATAACCCTAAGTCCAGTGCTGACCGTGGACCCGGCTCCGGCTTTGGCCCGGGCTCTGGCCCCAGCTCAGGCCCCAGCTCAAGCCCCATCCCCGGCGTCTGCTCCTATCGTCCCACCTTCTATCCCAATAGATTATGAAGATGAGGAGTATGATGACTATGACGACGACAATCATGAGTTTTCCTTCAGCAAGTTCAGCTCCCTTCACTTCCAGGGCAACACCACGCATGATCACATCACCCAGAGACTCAGACAGTCACTTCTCCCCCACGAGGATGAGGGGGACACGCTGGTGAGAGGATGGACGGCACATGTCATGAACTATGAACTATTCACAAGTGCAAAAATAACTTTTTTTAAATAATTACTTACTATAGAGTTATCACTTTCTTTAAATCACATACATTTCCTACCATATGCCTGTGATGACACATGTTATCATCCCTCTTTTTTCTTGTACATTTATGTCTGCTCCTTCTCTCTCTCACATCTCCCATTGTCCTCCTGTCCTGCCTCCAGGCGTGTCTTACAGTGTGGTGGATGATTCTGCGTTTCATGGGGGACATACCCGAGCCTAAATCTGAGCCCGCCAGCCCCCTCATCAGCCGGTTTAAGAAGCAGGGGCGAAGGCTCAGCAGCCTGGTGGGATTAGACCAGGTGAAACTTGTGTAAACGCAGCAAATATATTTGAAGTGTCTGTGCATCTGAGGAAATTATTTTTGAGTGGTCATGTGTTGATATGAAAGTGGTTTGTATACTCTTAAGGGTCACATATCTCTGTGTTGTGTTCCTCATGCCAGTTTTTTACCATCTGCAAATTAATTCTGATTGTGTGGACTTGTGGAATATTTAAGTACACGCTTAATGATTCAATCACTTTATGATTACTGTGAAGAATGGTACATTTCATTGCCATACACAAACCTTGGCTAGTAAAGAATTCCTGTGATCATTGAATGTACACTTATTATTAATCTTATCTTATTATTATGATATTATTAATTTTATGTTATTATTTTTTATCTTGTTATTAATCCATAAGATGCCTTGTGTCTATCCTGCATTACTTTCCAAACAATTCCTCTCAGAGGTAGAGCAATATTGCAACAGCACTGTAGAACTTTATATAAACTATATTTCTGACAATGTGTTATAGACAACAGTTTAAGGTTCTACCACTTAAGCCCTATATTTTGTAACAAAAACAGCTGATCTACAAGATCACAATGCATTGTGAGCATGTAGATCAGCTATTTTCAAGTAAAAAAAAATGTGTTGAACATTTAGAAGAAAAAATAAATATATATTTTTTGAAAATGTGCCCAAAATAGAAAGGCCAGGTTAAATGTGGTTAAAGTGTAGAGTATTACCCATAAAGCCATCTGGTGCCACAGTATAACGGAATAAGTGTAATGTCATGAATAACAATATGTTGTCAACAGAAAATACTGAGAAAGAACAAGAAAAAATCCGGTGGACAGAGGAGAAGATCTACTATCTTTGAGGAGGTGAGTCATTCTATTGCCATCGTACTTTCAAATAAAGCTGCATTGCTTTTGTATACATGTCAATTTAATATAATGACCTTGTTTGTCTCGTCTGGTGTCATGTATCCTCACCAGGTTGAAGAGGGAGAGGATGGCGAGGACATTATGATCGGAGAGGGGCCTACTCTGGATCGACCCATGTCATCCTTGCAGAAGCTGCATGTCATCGTTGGCTACGCTCTGTCAAGACCAGACATAAGGTACAGCTGGACACCACTGGGAAGGAACACTTGACATTACGATTGGCTGTCAGAGTAGTAGGAAGATTGAAATACACAAAATAAATACTGCCATATGCATACAGATAAATGTATGTAATAGATCAGGACACCAGTGCCGATATCATCATGATAGAGCACAACCTTGAGTATTATTTTTTATTATACCAAAGTTTATTTATTATAATTATAATGATATACAGTAGCTACTATTATTATTCATCTTTATGATAGAAAACTAAACCGACTTTGTTAGTAACAGCGGCTGGCGGCCGCTAGGTTACACCAGGGAAGGCAAACAAGGTGGATGCATTTGGAGTACTGTTATCAGGAGATATAGAATGCCTTCCAGACAATCACAATGTCATAACTAACTGTCATATAATATGTCCTTTATGATCACAACAGAGATATAGTAGACATATATGCTGTTAGGGACATTCCTACATTTATCGTGTTTACCATCGGTTATCATGTTTTGTGTGTTTCCCCGCCTTGGTAGAGATGAGATTTACTGCCAGATTTGTAAGCAGCTGGGGAATAACAGGAACCAGCAGAGCCGTCAGCGAGGCTGGATGCTCCTCTCTATCTGTCTAGGGATCTTCCCTCCTACAGACCTCCTCATGAAGGTTAGTCCATAATGGAGAGACTGGTACAGTAATGCAGCCCTTTCCAAAAGGCTTTTACAGTGATTGCGGTATCAAAGACCTAGACAGATTACTGTTCCAAGCAGTGGTGGAAAGTAACTAAGAACATGTACTTAAGTACTCTACTTAAGTATAATTTTGAGGCATTTGTACTTTACTTGAGTATTTCCAATTTCCAATACTTTTACTTCTACTCCACTACATCTCGGATCCAAATATTGTACTTTTACTTCACTACATTTATTTGAAAACTTAAGTTACTAGTTACTTTGTACACTTTTATTATTATTACAAAATATACATCAGCCCTATATACATTTCGGCCATTTGAAAATAGCCGATCTGCAAGCTCACAATGCGTTGCGATGGGACGCATTGTGAGCTTGTAGATCTGCTATTTCCAAAAGATTTTATACATATTATTCTGCAGAATGAGTGCTTTTATTTTTGGTACTTTAAGTACATTTTAATGCCAATACTTTTGTACTTTTACTCAAGTACATTTTGAATTCCGAACTTTTACCTGTAACAGAGTATTTCTGCATTGCAGAATTGATACTTGTGAGTACTTTTTCCACCACTGTGTTAAAGTTCTCTTCTCTTCCTTTTCTTCTCTTCTCTTTTTTTCTCGTCTTGTCTCTTCTGCCTTCCTATTTTATTCCAAATTCTCACTCTGTTCTGTTTGACAGTACTTGGAGAGCTTTCTCCGTAAAGGGCCAGGTGGCTATGCTGACTATTGCACTGAGCGTCTGCATCGTATCGTGGCCAACGGACAGAGAGGGGAACCGCCCTGTTGGATAGAACTACAGGTAAGTGTGCAATTGTGTGACTTGGCAGCTCTTTTTAAACTTTATATTCACACAGACACATTGACACCTGTAACAAATGATGGACACATGTCCATCATTATCACTTATGTTGACATTATTTCTTTCCGTTTAATCATCAAGTCAGTAGTGTGTCTTTGAATTCAACCTAATCATCTCCGTATGCATAGGCGACCAAATCCAAGAAGCCTACGGTTGTATCTGTGTCTCTAATGGACGGACAGAGTGTCAGTCTGTCGCTCGACTCAGCCAGCACTTCTGCTGAGGTCTGCCAAACGGTGGCCAAGAAGATCCATCTTAAAGACACCTACGGCTTCTCTCTCTACATTGGCATGAATGATAAGGTGAGCTGGACCCCCTGCAGTTGTGCAGTCACCAAAGTGTCTGAGCTCTTTCATTGGACTTTTTTTATTTGTTCAGTTAGTTAGTAGATGGACAGAGTCGATGTCTTATTTCTTTTTAACCAGACCACTGCCGATAAACCTTCCCAAGATTTCTAATGTATCCATTCTGATGACCCTTTATTTTGACCTTTTATTTAATATCGTTATCCTCAACTTAGTGATTTGTGTTCCATCTCCAGATGTGGTCTCTGGGAAGCGGCAAGAAGCACGTGATGGACGCCATCTCCCAGTGCGAGCAGGAGGTGAGGAGGCAGGGCGAGGAGGAGCAGCACGCCCCGTGGAGGCTCTACATCCGCAAGGAGCTGTTCGCACCGTGGCACGACTGCTCGCTGGACCCCGTCAGCACGGATCTCATCTACAGGCAGATCATCAGAGGGCTCAAGTTGGGTGATTACATCTGTGACAAGGTGACACATATTCAATTCTTGCTGGTAGACAATGGAGGGATTTTCATTTCTCATGTTGATTTGTGATATGAGATGAAATAAAACCCTTTTTAATCCTATTGGGGAATTTAGGTTTTCCAGTTGTCAAAATTAAGTACAGCAGCATTAGAAGTAAGATTATACCGTATAGATTACCGCCCATAAAGTATGTATCAACGCTTTATTTATTTTTTTACTTTGTTTATTGGGTTTTTCACAGCAGGATTAAGCATGAAATGCAAATAATCAGGAGTATGTATCAACTCTGAAACTAAACATACTCCAATCAATTCTAACAGGCTCACACTAACTCACTGCTGCTGTACAGTATGTACAGCAGCAGTATAGAAAGTCACTTTGGAAACGGTCATATTTGTTGTCTAATAGAATCATTGTCTAATGGTTTTGTGGATGAAATGAATCTCACAGTATATTCCCTGTGGTTGCTCATTCCAACACAATATCTAGATATTTTAAGTACACATTGGTGAGAATATGGTACTGTGGTCAATCAACAACATCCAACGCTTTAATAATGCCAATTTCTGTAGCATTGATCAAACTAAACGAAATGGTGTTTTGTGTGTCTGGTTTAGCTTAGCCTCGATCTCCAGGCTTTAATTTTTTTGTTTTGCTCAAAAATAAAAGGTTTAGCTGTATCTGGTTAAAGCAGTGGTTTCCAATGTATTTGTCTGAAGACCCTGATCTGAAAATAGTTTGTGCCACAACAATTTATGTTGCTAAAAGTTTTCAAAAATATTACAACATTTTTCAATTTCTTCAAAATGTCTTTTTCAAATAGCCGATGTATAGGGTTCAAAGTGGTTAAAGTGATATTTTTTGCTATATTAACTTATTTTGCTGGGGACCCCCTGGAACCGCCTCAAGCACCACTGGGGGTCCCCAGACCCCACTTTGAGAACCACTGGGTTAAAGGAGTTTACCTGTGTCACTCAGGAGGATGAATACGTCCAGCTGGCAGCCAAGCACTACCGCGTCCAGTTTGGCTTGGACAACAGTCCCGAGAACACACGGAAGGTGGTTGAAGACTGCATCACTATGTCACTCGTAGAGTCCAAGTCTCTGGCAAAATGGCTCCAACTCATCAACTCGGTCCACATACAGGTCATACAGATAGACAAAGTTTCTCTTATTTTTACATTAAAAGAACTAAACTGATCTTATACAACATTATAAGTACCAACAGAATATGCTGTTTTGTGGCTTTACTTTGTGAGGTATGGTAACGAGACAATGTGGTTTCTGACTTAATAAGAGGATGGCTAATGAGAAACGTTGCCACGCAGGATATTAACTACGGTGGCAAGAAGACAGCCGACAGCGTGAAGGGAGAAATAGTGGACTTTGCCTGTGGGAAATGGCCCGTCGACTTCTCCAAGTTTTATGAAGTTATGATGACCTCAGGTTAGCACCATCTCGCCGAATAATATACATACAATATACATACAATAATATACAATACAGCGCACTTTGAGAGAAACTTAATTCTGACATTGCTCATCATGGGAACTCTCCACATTTTGTCCTCACCCATATACAGGGCCTCCATTGCCTAAAAGCAGGTTTGTGGCGGCGATAAACGGCCGTGGTATCTTCTTCATGGATGGAAGAGACAAAAAGTTGTTGGAGCTGCCCTATATTGAGGTGACTGGAACTCATACAACGAGGTAAGCGACATAGGAACTCGAAAACACGAATCAGCCATAGGGCTATTAAGGCTTATCACCCTCTCAGTCTGTCCCCTCCCCAGGGCAAATAAAGGCTGGGCATGTGATAATATGTACTACTGTCACAGCTTGTTAGCGTTAGAGGTGTGAAAAATCCATAAGAAAAGACAACTAAATGTATTTGAGGCCATATTTCAACATGGGAAGGGAAACGACCAGCCATAAAAGGCAATTCAAACAAACAAATGTCAACAACACGAGTGGGTCCAATACTAATTAGGCTATAAGGCAATCTATCGAAGCCAAGTATTTGACTTTTATGAGGTGGTGTTTTGCACCTGCAGATAGGTCACTCGCTTCATGGGACGTGAAGACATGAAGGCAGTACCTATGGGACATGTTTTAAGTTATGTATGTTGAAGCAGACATCTTCAACTACTCCATTTTCACAGATTAACAATGTAATCCTGTCACTTTGTCTCTTGTCACTTTTCTCAATGGTGACGGCTTGTAGAGATTGTTGTTGAGAGCTTGCAGTGCTACAATAGCATCGTTTTAACATTGAGCCGGTGTTATTGCCGGTGTTATTGAACATTAGGTTGCATTTGTGTTTATTTTTGCCTTGCCTCTAGTCTAATGTCTCCTGCAAGTGTGTAGTTATTTTTAACAGAGCTTGTTTTAGATTGATGTTAGGGTTAGGGTTAGGGTTAATGGTAAATGATAGTCGGTTTGTAATTTACAATGCATAAACGTGTGCATGTTAACATGTGTAAATGTTAACTTATTAGACATGGAGGTAGCGCTCTCATCCAAAGTGGCTTCACACTAAATAGACGTTCAGTGCCTTGCTCAAGGACAAATTGACAGGAGGACACACTGGCTGTATTGTAGGGATTGAAAATGGTCAGCTGCTGGCTGACCACTGGCCTCTGATTACATTCTGGTTACATCAATGCATCTATCCATCTCAATCTCCAGCGATGGCACAGCCAGTGGGCAGTCTGTGAGTCTGGACACGGTCGACGGAAGTTATGAGCTGAAGTGTCTGGATGGGGCCGACATGGCTGCTCTCATGTCCCTGTACCTGGAGGGCCTGAAAGAGCGCTCCATATACGCAATAACCCAGCAGGACGCCAATAAACCAGGTAGGACCTTACAGTATATGCAGACACACATGTACTGTATGTATACACCGTTACACTCATGTTCATGTTTATCCATGCACATACTATGCACATGAATACAGACATATGGGATATGTGTGGGACTTAGTATACAGTGCATACACATTTACATGGACATAAACACAGTATTACACAACTGTACACAACTTCAGCTGTAGAAGTACACACTGACATCGAGAAGTGTGCGCACACACACACACACACACACACACACACACACACACACACACACACACACACACACACACACACACACACACACACACACACACACACACATACATACGCACACATCAATCAACAACATCAACGCTTGAAAAAAAGTTCAAATTGTGACGCATTGTGAGCTTGTAGATCTGATATTTTTCCTATTTGTTTTATATATTTATTTGATATTTTATGACAAGACAATGGAAAATACAGTACAATACATTACAAAAACATAACAGAAATAACACACATATATATATATGTTTATATATATATATATATATATATATATATATATATATATATATATATAGAGCTACAGTTACCTCCACAATGTATAGTAGGGTCCCACTATCAGTTCAGTCTACAAAAAGCTATATAAGGTGTCCATATTTTGTCATAAATGTCCAACTTTCCTTTAATTTTATAGTGCAAATAGTCAAGATATAACTGGATCTCTGTATTTTTTCTCTTTATTTTGACTATTTCTGAAGGATTTTAACCTTTTCGCCTATATTGATATGCACAAAATACGCATAGATTATTAATCGATTATTTTAATACATTTTAGATTTTTCTTTTTGTCGATTAACTCGATTAGTTACCTATTGCACCCCTATCTGTCTTTACTATTCTTAGTGTAATCCTATTCCCTCTCATTCATTTCTTTTACTTTGCTTCTCTGTTCAAATCTCTCTTTTATTCTCTCGCCCAACCCCCCCCCCCCCACCCCACCCTCCAGATGACCCCACGTTCCTGGCCTGTAAACGAGGTGACCTGCTGGTCGTGAAGAAAGATGCAGACTTCAATGTGGAGCGCAGCTGGAACCGGGCGACACATGACCGGACTGGGACAACTGGTGCAGTTTACACCGATACCCTCAGGTTTCTGCCGACCCTCAGCCGGCCCCCTGATGCCACGCTGGTAGGGAGTTACCTTTACATGTGATCATTCGTAGCTTGCTACTGCTGCTGCTGTTGTTGTTTTGTTAAAAAAAAAAAAAGGTCAATAAATAGGAGACATTTTAAAGAAAACCGAAGTTGGAATGGGAGGAGTAAAAATAATGGCCTTCCCCATAAATACCACCTATTTTCCAACCGGTTTCCATTTCCATTGAGAGGCAAAGACACTACAGTTTTTAGTTACCTGCAACTTTAGGTCCGTTGTGACTGAGTCATGATGGATAAAAATGATGCCCCCTTATGGTGTTACTGATGAAATGCCTCTGAACCTCCCAGAAACTGCTCACTGTGAGCACTGGAAGCCGGAAGACCTCGACAACACAGAACTCACCAAAAGGCAGAAATGAAGCAGTGGCCCCCATGTCCCTCAAAGAGTTCTCCATGGAGAACTTCAGGTAATGAGAGACATAGCAGGGTAGCAGTCATTTTGAGAGACAGTCTGCTCAGAAAAAGCAGCACAAATTTACGGATGCATACAAAAACTTAAATTCTCATGCTTTCAACAACACTTTTGCTGTCTGTAGCCTATGTGTGTATACTCTATGTACAGTCTGTACATACTGTCTCATGTTCATCTTGTCTGTTGATCTCAGCTAGTTCCGTTCTTGACCACAACTCTGCAACAAATGACTCTCACAGAATGTCCCGTTTTTCCACATGTCACTCACAGGCAGCCAGGTAAGGACCACGGGGGACGCTATGGCCAGTCCAGAGGGGGCGCCAGAGAGAAACTGTGGGCCTGCTCCAGAGAACCTCTCAAACAGCCGCTGCTGCGTAGCGTGGCCCGTAACGCTGAGCTCGGCCCCCTGGCCTGCAACGCCTTCACTGATATCCTTCTGAACAATGTTTCACGCTGCAATCCATATGCTTTATGTACCTGGTCTCCCATATCGGAGATCTGTGAAACATCTACTGTCCCACCAAGACAGACAGAATCCCTGATTAGCCAGGGGAGATATTATGTCAGCCAGTAGGTGACCTACCCGACACTAGAGTTGAAATGTAGGGGTAGGGAGAGTAGGGAGGCCACCTCCAACCACTGCAGATGTGCTATGATGATGATAATAATAATAATAATAATAATAATAATAATAATAATAATAATAATAGAGTCATATTTCTTTGTTGTTTTGGGGGTATTTGTCACTGTGCATTTGACCATAGCATGTGAAATGTGTCCCTTGCATTAACCCATCCTAACTATTAGGAGCAGTGGGGAAGTGCCATTAATACAGCGCCTGGGGAGCAGTAAAGGGTTAAGTGTCTCAGGGACACTTCGACACCCAGACTGGGAGGTCTAAGGGGTGAACCGGTGAACCTGTGACCTTATCTTATCACCGACGGCTTGTCTGCCCACTCAGCTATGGCCACCCGCTGCTAGTTATTGTATTAACATACAGATTGGTTCAAATAAAGTTGTATTCATTCAAATAAGTTCAGGATTGCACCTTAGACAGACAGTGACAAAGCAAAGATAATCTGTTACATGTACGGTATAGTCTTTAATTTCACAACTAAAACCCATTTACAGTATTACAGTAGCTAACACTCCTGCCATGCATGGCAGGGAACTGTAATTGCTCCTGTGTGTGCATCTGTCTGTCTGTGAACAAACAATTATGGTCAGTCCATCTCAAGAATGGAGAGGCATGGAACAACAGATGGTGTGTGGGCAGGGTTTTTATTTTGATATGGATCGTCCCTCTGTATTGTATAGACTGTGCACAGTAAAATCTGTGTCAATTTAACTCAGAGTAAAAACTAAAAGTGTAACTGAGAGTGGACAAATGGAACCAAATAGATCCTTACGGGACGATTTTGGTTCCATTTGTACACTCTCAGAGTTAAATGAACACTGCGGATTTGTCTGTATGGAGAGGAGTCTTCCTTGACCGTGGCTGCCACCCATCCTGAAGTACATGGGGGACTACCCCATCAAGCATGCTCGCAGCCCCCTAGAGCTGACGGACCAGATCTTTGGACCTGCCACCCAGCACGAGGCTCTGCAGGATGAGATCTACTGCCAGATCATGAGACAGATGACCAACAACAACAACAGGTACTGACTTAAAGTGTGTGTTTGTACGAATGTGTGATTTTGTTTTTATTGATTGATTGAATACTTGATAAACAATTTGCCATATGTACAGAGGTACGGTTTACAATGATTGTTAAAAGGATAACACAAAAAGCCCTAGGGGCTTGTTTCCATTGTGGTCCTGTCATGTGTATTCAATTCATTAAGACGTACTGTAAATATATACAATAATAAACTAGACATAATCAACACTAGTAGCAATGGATGTATATGTACAGTAAACAATTGGGTCATTTCTGGTGTTAAGCTTAGAGGGCTTTTCTAGGACCATTTCCAAATTGCAGACAGGTGCTCTTTTATGGCGGTTTTGAAGGAGATGTGGAGTGTGTGTGTGTGTGTGTGTGTGTGTGTGTGTGTGTGTGTGTGTGTGTGTGTGTGTGTGTGTGTGTGTGTGTGTGTGTGTGTGTGTGTGTGTGTGTGTGTGTGTGTGTGCAGCATGTGCGTGTGTGTGTGTGTGAATGACTTCCTTACTAAATGCTCAATAATGATTTTGCTGTAAGCAAAAAAAGTGATGTAAGCAAAATCATTATAACCTCTATATAACCTCCGCTCCATCTCTCTCTCTCTATCTCTCTCTCTCTCTCTCTCTCAGGTTGAGTATGGAGTATGGCTGGCAGCTGATGTGGTTGTGCACAGGCCTGTTCCCGCCCAGCCAGAACCTGTTGAAACACACCGAGCGGTTCCTGGAGTCGCGGCCCAGAGACGCTCTGTCCCCTGGCTGTCTGAAGAGGTTACACGCCATGCTCAGGTCAGACGTGCACCAACGTTCACCTGGGGTCAAATAGTATGCACTGATGGGGGTGTGCACGCATAGCCAAATACAAACTGAATACAACTACCGGCACAACATCTGAATTGTCAATCACCTTTCTGATGCTCCATTTATCACTTTGATATATTTATCTCCACCAGGCAGAGAGATAAAATGTTGAGTGTACTGTATGTGTATGCATGAGTCTGGTGCTAATCTCGCAAACAGTGGACCAATCTATTTGTTGTCCATGCTTCCAGTAGGCCAAGGAAGACACTCCCTGAAAATCTTTCCAATATATGTATTTTTTATCAGCAAATGTGCAATTTGCTGATAAAAAACGTTGTATTTTTCAAGCACGTTTTTTAGGTTCTCTATACAGTGACTTGCATAGTAACTTGATTGCAAAGTTTCAATGTGACATAGCTCTGGTTACAGATGTATTTTTTCTAGTGGGCTGTAGGCCTATATTTTTTGTACATACATTTCTTCGTTTTGTTTTTATTTCACGCTTTCTTTCACAATGTAACACGTATTTTTCCCATGGCAATAAAGCCCCTTCGAATTTCCCAGAAATTGAATTGAGAGAGAAAGGGAGTGGGAGAGAGAAGCATGATCTCAACAAAAGCAACCCTATATTATATGGTGGTGAGCTACAGCTGTACATGCCAGGAGTTTTACTGGCTAATCTTGCAAACCACTGCGCCAAATCTCTTGTGCACACTGCTGGCAGTAGGCAAGGGAAGTAAATCCCTGAATGTTTTTCACATGTTTTTGAGTGAATATCTTTCACATTTTCTTAATTCAAATCCCTTCACTTTTGAGCAAGATTGACGTCTTCAATATGATGTCATCAACATGATGTCAGAGATCCACAGGGAAACTAAGGCATTATTAGACCCTGTTTTGGCAAGCTTCATTTAGGGATCTTTTGTTATTCAACTTTGTACACTCTTCAAGAGTTAAATTAACACACATTAACGCTCTCTATTGTACCTCTTTGTGCCATTAGAATGGAGCCTAGACAGCTGCCTCCCCATCTAGTGGAAGTGGAGGCCGTCCAACAGAACAGCCAACAGATCTTCCACAAAATCCACTTCCCCAACGAAACAGACGACGTAAGACACCGTCATGTTCTTATTGACGCTGTGACCACGTCTGCTCATTTAGCAACCATTTTGTGTGTGTGTGCGTGTGCGTGCGTGTGCGTGTGCGTGTGCGTGTGCGTGCGTGTGTGTGTGTGTGTGTGTTAAACCTTGTGGATTTTTTTTTTTTAGATAAACACTGAAGGCCAATATCCACATTAACCCATGCCATTATTAGTTGTCATGGTTTTCATATTTCTTATTGGCTCTTGACCCTTTACTCTTATGGTCCTTACACATGTGATGAATAAACAATACGAAAACACATCTGCAAATATTTCGTATCAAACATTTGGTGATGCCTCATTGATACAGGTTGATGCTTTTTTCGCTGTGAAAAATCGATCTCGATTCAGAAAATAATTATGCGTCTTTATTGCCACGTAAAATACATGTTCTGTCTGGATGTAGCTTACTAATGACACAAATAGTAGTTTAAATTCATGTGAATTAATCGCAGTAAATAAATGCTCCCAGTGTGTAAGGATCTCTTCCTTTCTTTCCTGTGTTTCATTCTTATTGCTGTTGCTACAATGACACCTGAATTTACCCCATTATTGACCCCCAGGGATCAATAATGGTTTATTATCTTATCTTACCTTACAAGTTGAAAGAGATATACTGTACCATATGTATACTGGGACTGTCCCTTTTTCACTGTAGCTGTTTGAAGTGACCTCAACAACAAGAATCAGGGATCTGTGTCGTGCAATCGCCTCTACGCTCGGACTGAGCTCGTCCGAAGGCTACAGTCTGTTTATGAAGACCACACTCAAAAAGGTGTGGTAATGTAAAAGTGTTTTAATTCGTTGTTTTCTCCTTTTCTGTATCTGTATTCTGACTGTAGCTGCATTCAGAGAACAGAATTTTATTTAACTCTGTAGGCATTAGAGGGGAATGGGTGCCAGATTTCTATTTGTAAACACATCTTCAACTACACAAACTGTTCCATCTTTGTGAACATTCACTTCTAATTGATAGATAATAGAGAGATATCAGAATATTGCAGAATGTGGGGGGAAATTCTGCAAAGCAATACAAAGTAGACAATTGTGTAGTCTATAATGTTGTAGTATATAAAATCACACACTGGAGCCTTTGTTCTATATCTACCAATTGGACAGAATGGTTTAGACCTTTTTGAGCGGTGCAACCGCTCCTATAAGAGGGTTTAGGACCCATCCGTGGTGAAAGTTTTTCTTTCCGTCGTGAAAATGTGTCTTTCGCTGTGACGCCATGCTGTGGAAAACACGCCCATAGGCTAAGCTTTGCAGGACGTGCTGTGATTGGCTAGCGAGACACATGATGAAATTAACTTCAAACTTCGCAGACGCGCTGTGATTGGCTAGCGAGACGCATGATGAAATTAATAATAATGTAAAAAATGTAAGCACGTCACTTCGCAGGACGTGCTGTGATTGGCTACCGAGATGCATGATGAAATTAATAACTCATAAATAGCACCGCTCACTTCACACTGGGTGTGATTTTTTCCATGTAACATATACATCCCCCCCCCCCACAGATCATTAGCTTGGATGACCGGAAGTATTTCTTTGACAGTTTAAGGGTGCCGACGACAGACCAGCCTAAGAGATCAAAGAAAGTCAAAGAAGGTGATGGTTCCTTCACATTATTACTTGTCAGTTTATGCATCTTGCTGTTTCATTTTCAAACACTGTATTATACTTTTATTTGGTTGTATAGACCTGATGTACTCTATGCATCTTATTTCTTTGTTGCTGTTGTTGTTGTTTTCTTTCTATCTATCTATGTATGACTGTTTCTTTCTTTGGTTTTATGCTGAGATGTGATCTCTTAATCTTTCTGTGTTTTGCCATCATAATTCTGTCACAGTGACTTAATCCCTTTTCACCAAGCAATGAAACAGACCAAACATCTTCTGTGTTTATACTTCTGTGTTCTATGTTTTAATCTATAGATGTGAATAAATACTTTTATTTCCCAGGCACTCCGACCCCTGCTCCCTACCTTGTCCTCTTTATGAGGAAGTTGTGGTTCAACGTGACTCCTGGCAGAGACCTAACCGCTGACCTGTCGTTCCACTTCCCACAGGTCAGACTCTCATACTCTCACAGCCACAACAAATTCTAGTCTCAATCACTTCCAATTCCTTTTCACTGTGTAAGTCAAATCCATGTATTCATAAAGCACATTTAAAAACCACAGATGTTGACCAAAGTGCTGTAACCTCTCCAAATAAGATAATAAGACCTCAACTTTCTCTCATTTAAAAGGTAGTGTAAGTGATAACTTTTTGTTCAAACAAAAGTTTTTTTGTTAAAAAGTTAAAGCTCTGGGGGCGCCGATGGCCTAGTGGTTAAGGCACGCACTACATTTTTGCAGCCTGATGGCGAGTCCCGTGTTCGATTCCTGAGACTGGGGGACCTTTACTGCGTGTCACTCCCCGACTCTCTACCCTGTTTCCTGTCAATCTCTAAACTATTGAAATAAAGGCAGAAAGGCCCCAAAAATATATTTAAAAAAAAGAAAAGAGATTTGGGTCAAAAAGGTCTAACGTCAAAGCTTTAGCTTTTATTAAGACTTAATAAACATGTATTCAAATGTCTGATATTCAATATGTTGCCTTGAGTTGGTGGCAGAGTACGAGCGTCACAAAAAATGATCCTCCATCCCACGATAGTGTCGCTTGCCAATAAGACCAGGTCTTCAATCTAACAATGCATCGCGACGCCATACATTGTTAGCTTGGAGATCTGTTCTTTTCGGCAAGTGATACGTGTGACAGAGTATAAATGAGGTGCTCTTTTCACCGCCACAGGAGCTGCCTAAATACCTACGGGGGTGGCATAATTGTACCAGGGAGGACATGATCAGCCTGGCCGGGCTCCTCTTCAGAGTCAAGGTAGACTCAGACAAATCGCAGTTTGTCATGATCCCCAAGATGCTGAGAGATCTAGTTCCTGCTGACCAGATGAAGCTCATGTCCACTGATGAGTGGAAGAAGGTAGGAGGAGGAGAATGGAGGCTTAAAAGGAGTGAAAGGGGAAAGGGACGGTTAAAATTGAATTGGACAAACACAGAGTGATGTAAAAGAGAGAGTGGCGACAACGGAAGTCCAGAATGCTTGATCGTTACGTGATTCACGCAGACCTCAGTTTCATGGATTAAAGCAAAATAAAATCTCACGACAGAAAGATTTTGCATAGCCAAGTCCTAATGTGCGATTTGTGAATCAGTGTGAAAGGAGCCCCGACACACCAGCGCTGTTTCCTAAACAATTAACATATTCACGATATGTAAAATTATGATGTTTTAATAGTATTGTTCCTGTGTTTGACATACTGCCAGGAATACAGGTGAAGAAATCACAGATTGAGGCTTTAACCTTTGCTTTTATGAAATATCCGAACATATTGCAGTTTGACCACTTCAAATGCTCTAATCTTAAAATAATAACCGGAAATATTTTCTTGCAGGCTAGGCTATTTTCGCTGAGAAACATGGTTCCATAGAAGACATGCTGGCTTCTAGCGAATCCAAATGACTGAAATCAGTCGTGGCGACTGAGAACTTTAACCCATGCAGTTTGTTCCAGTTACATGTTAAATTGATTCAGATGTGATAATATATAATCGGATTCTTTAAATGTCTTACCTTTAAGTGCATCACAAACGGTCTATTATCCCGCTGGAACTCTGTACGCTGCTGGTGTTTTCTGCTATCTTCCGGGAGCTCAATGATGATGATCTGTAAAAAGAATAATTGGTCCATTGAAGTGTATGGAGGAATACACGAACGCTCGCCCCAAAACATGCTCGCACCGGGTCAAATCCGGCGACCTACAAACGGTCGCCACCAGGTTTTCCTAAAAGTAACCTCAGTAAAACTATGCCTCAACCTAACCTTATTCCTAAACGTAGCCTCAGTAAAACTGTGCCTAAACCTAACCTTATTCCTAATCTTATCCTCAGTAAAACTATGCCTAACTCTAATCTTATTCCTAACCTTAACCTCAGTAAAACAAATACAAGAATACTAGAACCTCTGGTGGCGAGCGGTCCGTGAAAGAAATTGGGGCGAGCTTTGATGTGACTGTTATTGTTGTAACCAGTGAGTACATTTTTGCTGTGCTAATATTTCCCCCTGTTTGCAGCACATCATCTCCTCCTATAAGCAGCAGGCTGGTATCACTGTGGACGAGGCCAAAATCGCCTTCCTTAGAAAAATCTTCCTCTGGCCGACTTTCGGCTGCGCTTTCTTTGACGTAAAGGTAAGCAATCTTGATCGAATGGAGACTTCTTCGGGGGAGAAAGAAAATGTGATTTCAGGGCTGATTCTGTTTTTTCTTTGCAGCAAACAGCTGAACCTAGCTACCCAACAGCGCTCAGATTTGTCGTCAGCAAGCTAGGTGTCAGCTTTATAGACCCAAAGACAAAGGTTTGTGCATAACTCATATTAACCAGCACTTTAAAGGAGTAGTTCACCCAAAGAATTACACATTTTCGCACGTACAGCTCGTTTGGAAAGATCCAATTGATATCAATGATACCGGCTACACCAGGCGCGCGGATACGCGAGCCCCGCATATGCAAGCTTTAAAATAGGACTGGATCTATAAGTGCATGTGTGCGTATGCGGGGCTCGCGTGCGTCACACGCACATTCTCTGGTGTGTGCCTGCCGAGAGTTATAGTTGTGTCCCACTGCATTGTACTGTTGGTTATTCTTCAATGTACAGTATGTTATCATAGCTTTAGAAAACAGTTGTATTCAATCATGTCGTTTCATAATTATGCAATCTAGTTTTGATAAAACAACGGTACTGCTATTGTCTAATAATTATGATATAAACCCGTTAGGAGCTGCTTGTGATGCATTCTTTTAACCGCATCACCAACTGGTACAGTGACACCACGAATTTCCAAATAACCATCGGTAACCTATTGGGAGCCAGCACCTTCACCTGCGAAACCTCAGATGTAAGTGGCAGGACCTTTATGTCATAGAGAAATGTTTCACCTTATATATAATTTGTAGGATAAACCAACATACAAGTCAACTGATTATCTCGTTCTTTAGGGCAACAGAATGGACGACCTTCTAAGATCCTACATCAACATGTATGAGCAAGAGAGGAAGACTGCTTTGCGGCCGAGAAACAAGATGTTCTCCCGAGACCCTGTGGGAAAGAAGACAGTACAGGCCGAATAGTTTTTAGTTATTAGTTTATACACTTTATTTATTGATTTTCAGTTTATAAAAGAAAAACAAATGTTTTCCATGAATGCTAATTCACTGAACCCCTCCCCCACCAAGGCCGCAGTGAAAAGAATAAATAAACACCTACAGTACCTATAATATACTGCAGTTGCAGACATATCCTGACATGTAGATTGCTTAACAGTGTTTAAAATAGGAACATGATATAACATTGTGCACTATTGGATCCAATTGGCTATCTCTGGCTATGTGTAAGTGTGTAAGAGAAAATAATTGGAAGTGATGGGTATACTTTTGACAAATTCTATTAAGCGAGACCAGGTTATATCTACCCCAGGAGCTATGTCGATTATATCTTAATTTCTCTAATGGAATCATAGAGAATACATCCTGACCTTAAAATGTGCTGTAAGTGAAAGTGATATCTTTTTGTTAGAACTAAACGTTTTTTGTTAAAAAAGGTCAAGCTCTATATTCTGATAGTATTCATTGCTATATACAGTAGTGTTTGTTCAGTCACATTGTTAACACATTAGTAAACAGAAAATACATTTTCAGTCATCAATTTAATTCAATCAGGAGAGAGAACCTATTTATCAACTTAAAATTTATAGTGTTCCAAATCCAATAAAAAAAAGAATCTGCTCATATTTTTGTGTAGTCACTTCCAATTTCTCGTTTATCTTGTATTCTGTATAACTTGTCTCTCCTGAGTAGATTGCTATCCCTGAAAATGTATTTTCTGTTTAGTAAAGAGCTGGAAAGATGGGCAGACCTCTGTTACTGAACAAGCACTGATTGCTATCGGCATATAGAGCTATTTAACACCTAGTTTAACAAAACAATATTGCTTACACCACCTTTTAACCCAGCATTTAAACAAGCTAGGCTTCACTGACATCAATTGCAGAAGAATTAACCTCGGGCAATTATCGGGCTACAATCCACTAGCCCTCCACAAATGTGGAAGATTGCTTCAAAAGTCCTCACGCAGAAGTTACCTAGTGAATTACATGGCCAGTACATGTGAGCTAATGTAGCTGAACTGTGACAACATCTCAGGCACTCGGGGTTAATGACAACTAGGGTATATTTTGGCCAAGTACTCATTTGAATTATTGTCCATTCAATGTATGACTTGGATGAGATCAGGTCTTGAGCAGAAAGGGGTAGTAGGCTATGTATGTATACATATCAAAATGTTGCCATGTGTCATCTGAGATCGAGAATAAACATCTTCTTACCATGCCAGTTTAGCGACATTCCATTGTACAACATTAATGTGTTATGTTTTATAGATTTTAGACATAATCCCTTTACCATAATAGTACAATTCTAGTATAGCACCTATTGATTGCACTATTAGGTGGCAAGGAGGGGAAAGAGAAATGTTTCTTGGCAAAACCATGCACCTGTAAGTATCTGAAAAAAATGTAATGGTTCTTTGGAATATTGTGATCTTTCTGCAGTGTTTTAAATTAAACAAATACGGCTTCAACAAAGAGGTCACCAAAGAGCCTGAATAGTTTTTGTTTTATATGATCAACAACTAAACATGCATTAGTATAATCTTGACATACGTTGAATGAAAAAGTAAGGTTGAATGACAGGACTGCTACCAAAATGAAATGGTTTCCATTGCAATGTTAGTTATTATCAATTATCTAATAAAACATTTTAGAATACAAATACATTCTTGCTTTCACAGATTTATTCTTCATCTCCACACTAATTAGGGTGAGATAGATTACATTTTAAGTTCATATCTAATCAAAATATCACCAGGACAGTGCTATTTGTTTGTTTGATCAGATGGCTGTTTGGTTCGCTGAAGTTCTTCCCCAGCTTCCCCAATCTTTGCTGTTTTCAACCAAATTTATACTCCATGTGTCGCTTTCCAAAAACAGATCTACATACTTATCTAGTCTTTTTGGCAAGCAACACCTCCCAGCATTTATTTTGACTAGCCACTAGATGGCATAGATGGTACAATATTGTGCACATGAACCCCAGGCCCAGGGGTACCATGTTTTCATTGGAATATTCTGAAAATAAAGGTAAGACCACCAAGAGAATATACAATGATGATTTAATTTGTTCCCATATCCAGACAGAACTTTTTATAATAATAACTATGGATGAGTACAGGACAAATATCTAACAGGTTCATCACCTCACCTTGGGAGGGCTTCAAAACAATAATCAATGATGGGGTTGTCTAGACATTAATTGTCTAGACTGTTATGTGTGCCAGAGTTCCTTTTTTTGCATTGACAGTTGGTGTAGTTAGCTGGATCCACTTTTTTTTGTTTTCATTTTTAAGTTCACACTAAGTGATCAGATTCATGAAACATACATGATACTTGACAATATGTCAGAATATGAGAACTGAGGATTAGAATTAGATACAGTATACATTTGACATGCACTTGCTAAGCAACAAATTGTTATATTGATTACGCACAATCAATATTGTGCATTGTTATATGATTGTTTCACCCCAGTAAAGTTTCAGATCAGAATATGTCTATATGGAAAATTGAATTATTTGAACACGTCCTCATACAATTTAGTTTATTTTAAACTTTGTGTGTCCTATTTATTTGTAGCAGCCTACAGTACTACTTTCAGTCACGGTATAGTATTCAAATGGTCACGCCTGCATGGAATGTATTGGTGCTTTATGTTTGGTGACAAAAGGCAGTCTTCGAAATGGCAGAAGAAAAAAACTTTTGGACCTTATCTGATGATGTAGTTTGTGATAACAGATGGTAATTGTAATTGCTTCTGTACACACAGTAGAGAAGTCATGTATTATCAGTCCAAGATAAATTATACAGGCACCTTGTGGAGCCACAGTCATTTATCATCTCTGCACAGGCTGAGCGGGTTTCCAAAATGGCAGCCAACTCTCCTCACCTTCCCTGGGACATGATGTGATGCTTCTGGAATGCCATGACTGTCACCATTTCCTCACCACACAATGAATCTCCAAATTCATATCTGTATTAGTGACACCAACATACTAGTGTGAATGTGCCTTTCTGCATTACTGTAGCGTTGACTACTTACACAACCCTGCTCATTGCCTGTCAAGACACTATTGCTCCGTTACCATGGAAACCCTCTGACCAAAAATCAGGTTACCATGGGCAGGTGCATAAGGGGTGCAGTGTGATTGTTTGTGGCTCAGTCTGTGTGTACTGATGCAATCTGACTGCAACTGTAATAACAACCTGACATATAGACCCACCTGTGAAATACACATTTACATACTGTAAATGCTTCATTTTATATATATATATATATATATATATATATATATATATATATATATATATATATATATATATATATATATATTTACATACTGTAAATGCTTCATTTTATATATATATATATATATATATATATATATATATATATATATATATATATATATAATGGAATCAAATGAAGCATTTACAGTATGTAAATGTGTATGTGTATATATATATTATTATTATTATTTTTGCCGGGGCAAATATGGCTATATATATATATATGAATGTGTGGCTTTTTACAGGGGTTATACATGTCTCAGACAAAAACAAGAAGCATTGTCCCCACTGGTTATATCACTGAATAGACTACTGACTAGACTTAATGGTTTGACTCTTTTTGCATTGGCATGCATTTTAGACAAGGGTGCCCTCACTGACATTTAACACACTCTTGGAGTAGGGCAATTTTATGTTCAATCCAAAGTGAATAAGAGGTATGATGAATGGAAAGGAAGTGAATAAGAGGTATGATGAATGGAAAGTGATAGGGTTATGATGTAGGCCAAAGTGTGTGTGTGTGTGTGTGTGTGTGTGTGTGTGTGTGTGTGTGTGTGTGTGTGTGTGTGTACTTCTGATGCACTGCACCAAATCTGTAACAAAAGACCTTATAGGGGCAAACCACATCGATACCTTCCTCCCACCTGCACCCCTCCCCCTCCTAGTCACTTGAATTTCAACACTAAACAATAGGATCGCATGAGAGAGCCCCACCTAACACAAAACCACCACTCACTGTTATTGTATTATATGTCCTATATACTATATCCTACTTTTAATTCCGCTAACGGATGTCCTATCAACCTATTAATGGTTGCTAATGAGTCCCATATAATCACTGATAGCCGGCGTATAGTATTATTATTAATCTATGCTCTTCACACTGTCTCGTCTCGTCTCATCTCATCCACAAGAAGAACTTTCGGCCATTTTTTTCCGAGAGAGTGTTTTGTTTTCAGTGGGGGTGGAGAAGAAGCTGGTCTCGGGTCAATGTTGATTCGCCTTCCGATGAACATAATCTCAATTTCGGGGGAGTGTAAAATGATCCCAGATCAGTCAGTGGCTGCTGACTGTGTGCGTGTGTGTGTCGGTGTCAATGCCCCATCCCTCCTCCCCTTGTGCTGCTCGCGAATACCAAAACGCTCGCCCCAAAACACAGTCGCCCCGGGGCAAAACCGGCGATCTCGGAACGGTCACCACCCAGGGGCGTGCTGGGACGCTTTTTTGGGGGGGTGGCCCACCGGCCATCTGGCGGCCCGTAAATGCCGCGGCCGTTCTGGAATTTTCCCGAATTTCCCAGTGGCCAGCACGTCCCTGTGACCGTGTGACGCCCCCTTCTGTGACACAAGGTCGGTACTAGGCTACATAACTCCAACAGAACGGCGATGAGTCGGCTCTAGTGGACTTCGCAACGTTTGGCATGGTGACTCACTCGCCTGAGGCTCGCTCGGAGGTGCCTCTCGTTGCTTCAATAGTGACGGCGCACCTCCTCCGTGGTTGTAACTAGCCTACTTCCTAACTTAATATTAGAGGCTGTAGTCTGTTCTCACAAGTGGGCCGAGTGGTCGGCCTCGCTAGGGGGGGCGACAAAAACTATGCCTAAACTTGACCTTAATCCCAATAAAAATATATTTTTACGCATTTTACGTAAAATAAATAAGCAGCGCCAGTAGTGGGATTTGATCCAGAGGTATTTGAATTAAAAGTCTATTGCTTAACGTTGCACGCCACGAGGGCATTTGTTAATGCAGGGTTTAGAGAGTTATTTAACGCTGTCCGCTCATGTGAGAGAGCCGCGTGTGTCACAGATGGGGGCAATTATTACGCGTCGCCACCTGGTATTCCTAAACGTAACCTCAGTAAACTATGCCTAAAATCTAACCTTATTCCTAAACGTAACCTCAGTAAAACAGTGCCAAAACCTAACCTTATTCCTAAACTTAAAGGGATAGTTCACCCAAAAAATATATAATTCTGTCGATTAGTCACCCCATGGAGACTTGACCGGTAGGCAGCGGTTCCGGTAGGAGACACAAAGGAGATTCTTTCTGTCTCCTACCGGAACCGCTGCCGGTCATCAAATGATTGGCTTAGGATTTAGGAATGCGACAAAAACAAAAAAGTATCCATGAATTCAAGTCTCCATGGGGTGACTAATCGATAGGAAAAAAAGTCACTTTGGGGGTTAACTATCCCTTTAACCTCAGTAACTATGCCTAACCCTAAACTTATTTCAAAATGTATCCTCAGTAAAGCAAATACAAGAATACATAAACCACTGGGGGCGAGCGGCCCGTGAAAAAAATGGGGGCGAGGGTGTTTTGGGGCGAGTCTTCCGGTTCCCTGGTCGCGCTCTCTCCGTCGCTTATATATAGGTAGCCAAAAAGAACAAATCTACAAGTCATCAACGCGCGTCGTCGTGACGCGATGATACCTTGTAGATCTGCTGGTTTTTGGGTCTGCGCGACACCGCCGTACGGTACTACGGAGGTGTAGCTCATACGGTCTTGAGCCCTCGCGATACTTTAGTAGCCTCCTCTCTTCTACAATCAAAGCTCCGCTCGCGACGCGAACTGGATGCTGACAGGCGCGCGAGCGGCGGTCGGTCATCATGCAAAGGTTACATTGTATCCATCCGAGCGGATCTCATTCATGAACGACGGAGCAGCGGGTCGGTCGCCGTATATGAAAAAATAATGCACTGAAAAAAAGCATACGACGGACCGTGTTGCGCGCGTACGTACGTATATATATTAACAACATTTTATATATATACACGTACCAGCAGGTGTCAGAAGAAAGATGATGGACGCAAGTTTGGGGAGGAATTCGGGCTGTTGTTGTTGTTGTTCGCGGACGGCCCAGGCGTGTTCGTCGTCGTCGTGTGCCCGTCGTCACCCACCTCCTGCTCGGCGGTGAAGTGGCCTCTTCTTCATGAGTGTCCAAAGTAACAGTGGAAGTGGTGGTGGAAGTTTGGAGGCGACGCCATCTTGGTCGCAGCAGCTCTCCTCGTCCGTCCCGACGGTTCTTCAACAACACATCATAACGGCGGCGACCGCAAAGACCAAGGAAGGTATAATAATAATAATGCATAATGTCTGGCTTACAGGAAGGAGAGGGGGGTAAATGGAAAAAGAAGCGCCGGAGATGTTCATTTTTCGTCCTTTATTGCGGAAGAGAAGCGGAATGTCTCGGGAGTCGGTTGCTTGGAAGTAATAAAGATGGATGTCAAGTTCCATGATGCCGTGAATTAGAAGCCAAACGTCAGCTGTCAGTTCAGTTGTTTGATGGCTTCAGTCTGGTTTTAGCAGCGAAGCTGTGTCACGTTTGAACACAAATAAGAAGAGCTTTGATCTGTGTCGTTATGTCTGATCATCACTATTTACAGCTGTTGATGTCGGAACAAGCAGGGAGGAAACATTTTGGTAACATTGTATCGACTATAAACAACATCCATTGGATACATTGTATGCATGCATTGCGATGCAGAACCCAGCTGTTTTAAACTTAAGATTTAGGCCACAGGGTGTGTTTAGTTTGAGGACATTTTAGATCCTTTCCCCCATTTTAATTGGGTTGTAAATAACATTCCTTAAACTTAGATGTCGCAGAAAATCATGATTTGACCAAATTAAGAAACATGTCTGTTTTAAATTAACATTTACCTACAGAAGGTCTGGTTGTGCCAGCTTGAAATGCTTAGCTAATATCGCTAGTAACTGCCCGCTAAGAGCTTAGATTGTCAAATGATGAGCTTAGGTTGTCAAATGATGGGTAACATTATGGAGTTAAAGTTGCAGTATGTATATTGAGAGAAGTCTTAACATGAATTCTTGATTTGGCTCAGAATTGTCTGGGTCGTATCAGAACAGAAGGCCCTGTATACATTGTCCTTTTTACTCCATTCTGTCTATCCTGGTATCCTTGGATAACCTCATATGGGCTGGCTAGCGCACTCTCATTGGTTCAAGGCACAAGGCTTTTGCATAATGTCTTTTTAGACCTTTTGGGGGCTATTGTTCATGTGTCAGGTGCTGTGTAAAGATGACACCCTGGAACAACATGTACTAACAGTCACAAGAAAGCACAGGAGCTTTATCTTTTCCATTCAGGAAACTGGTTGTCATACAATTAGGCTAAGCCTGTCTTTCTTTAGCAGTCTATATAGTACCCATACCCATATAGTGTATTTGTATTTGCCCGAGTCATTTTATGCACAAAATGTGCTGTTGATTTATCACAGCGAACAAAAGTTCTCCTAACCCTACATGTGGCTCTATCAAATCTTTGTTCTAAATTGGGCACAATTCTCTGACTCATAGATAGTATTTTGCGAACTGTGAAAGGCTTGCAGAGCAAAGTCACATCTACTTTTTCCACAGCAGGGGGAACATTGATGGATGACCAAGCACATCCTAGGTTTGGACACGCGTCTATCTATCACAGGGTCCAAATCAATTTCCCCTGATATCGAGTGCCAGGCAGAAAGATAACGGCCTGGGTATTGGCTTGGACAGACTTGAGGATAGAACCTTCATCACTCTAAAAACTCAGTTTTTATCCCACTCTACTCTGCTATTGACCTTGCCGGGCCTCAAAATCGCTCATAAAAGGTCATAATAGTCTCGCGCAGTGTGGTGTAAACACTGTGCGAGCCCATTTTAACAGCTGGAGGGTTAAGCGGAGAGGCTGGTTGATGATTCCATTCACGATGGATGTGTTGATCTGTTGCTAGGCCCCATGGAAGAGCTGCACAGCCTGGACCCCAGGAGACAGGAGCTATTGGAGGCCAGGTTCATGGGGGCTGTCAGTGGAAACACTGGAGGTAGCACTGGGAGTGCCAGCGGAGGAACTAAGGTAACACACAAACACGCCATTGGCATCACTGTAGTTTTGAGGACATCTTTACTTTTTTTTGTGCCATTTTTAAGCCTAACCCTAAAGCCTGAGTTATACGTCTTTGCTTGTAGGTTTTGCACACCAAAAATAGAAGATATACATCATGCTCGCACCAACACCGATGCTCTACTAAGTGTAAAATAGTCGTAACTACAACACTAACCCCTAAACCTAACCTTTAGTTTCCCAACTCTCTTGTTAAACCATGAAACAACCATTTCTCTTGTGAGGACCAGGATAATGGTCAACACAACATGTGTATTTCTCAAATTCTACTAGTAGTATAGTAGAAACACAAGTATAGTAATGCACAAGTAAGTACACACACTCTCACTGTAGGGTGGACAGCAAACAGCAGCCAAGTGCTGTGACATTTTTTGCTAATTGGATAGTTAAGATTGTTTATTAATGTGAATTATGTGACACTCCACGTGACAATGATACACTGATAAATACTGTAGAGAGGTACATACTGTTCTGTATAGGTCTACATTAAAATGAAAAGGCATACGTGGGCAGCATAAAATTACAGGTTTTAAAGAGAATGATCTGTAGTTTGTCCACGAAATGTGACTTGGCTGATTTTCAACCACATTATATTATTGATCTACTCACATCAGAAAGCTGGGCTTCGGGTTTAAATCAGTGACGTTTCACTTTAATAATTACATCCAGGAGTTTGTCAGCATGGTTATCATGCTCTTTCTGTTATTGGGGTTCATTGGACTGCAGTGGACAGCTTATAATACAGTAACCACACCGTGTAATGTTTCAAATTCAGTATTTCTTTTCCATGAAGGATTGCTTGCAGTTTAAAATTCGGTGACTAATCTGGGGGCGAGACTAGGACTAATAGTCTGCTGCCGCCTTTTTTATTTATTTAAACATGATTACTTACCACTGTGAAACGGACACCTCGCAAACATTGTGTTGTGTGGACAGAATTTTGAACAGTAGGTAGACTAGAATAAAAGTAAGCTTTTGTACGCACACACACACACACACACACACACACACACACACACACATGCATGTATAAGCATGTGCACACAACGACCAGTTAACACAGACACATCTACAGTACAGTATATATTTGATTAAGTCATTTTGTTGTCCTGTTCTCTTGTATTCTCACTCTGCATAGGGTCTAGCCAATGAGTGCTCCAACCACAGCTATGGCAGCATGGGCTCCTCAAGCGACAAGGAGTCAGAGGTAAAACACGCACCCTCTCTCACTCTCACACACACACACACACAGCCATGTTTGTAATGCAGTGACCCCAAACTTTTATTTAGATAATTAAAAAGGGTATGATGCATCCCTCACACACCTACTATAATCTTTCAACACATGACACACACACAGGCACCCGACACTTTGTATGTTAAGACAGCATGTTAAGTGTGCACACATACATGTTCATGGAAATGTATATCCACATAAATAGACGATTATACACATACAGCGCAGTACGCACAAATAGTACATTATAATGTTTAGAAGACGGACGCTTGTACACAGCACCTTCAAGCACTTCAAAGTATGCTATGATTTAATGTACAAACTTTTGCTGTTTTTCTTATATCTTTGTTATAGGTTCCATGCGTAAACTCTAGTCCCGAGTTTCCAGAAGGTTGCATATCCGTTTCCTCCTCCGATTGAGTTTCCCATAACTTTCACTGGCTTCACAGCAGATTTGACCCGGAAACACACATGACACCTTCCTATGTGATTCTTGTTAAAATCTGCCCAGCCAATGAAATGTTATAGTAAAATGAACAGGAAGCGGGTATGCAACCTTCAGGAAACCCAGGTCTATAGTTATGCACAGACAGAGCCTATTGTTATCGCTGCTACAACGTTGAGGAATCAAAATGAAAGAACTTTACTCTTGTGTACTCGTATGAGATGTAACAATAAAAATCTGTTGCTGAATAGATCCACGCAACCACAAGGAGTTGATCAGGTTTTGCATGGGATTACACTTATCCAATTATCCCTAGCCTTTGGTTGAATTTGAGCTGTCAAGAAGAGACACTGCCTCCCTTATGTGCTATATTAGTAAATGTGTTTTGTACTCCAGGCAGGATATTAACTCCAGCCACTAGTGTAGATTAAAAAGTTAGTTTCCTGCTGTTTTTGTGGACCACTCACTCACATGGCAGCAGTGCCGAGCTTTGTTCTAACTTCTCATTCCCAAATGGTGTTTTCTTTCTTGTCCATTCCCACTCTAGCTCTATCACTTTCTTTGAACTTAGAAAAGTCTTTATTGTCATTGTACTGTAAATACAATGAAAGTAAGAGTACCACTCCTGGTTGGTGTATTCTCTATTCTGGGGCGAACATCCGGCAAAAATAGCAGATCTACAAGGTCACAACACTTAAAGCAAAGGGATATGGTGAATAGGGAAATGATAGCGGAACTAGAATAGAGCCTGGGGGTGGCCTCCGGTCAAACAGGGTTTAAGAAGTGGATAAAAACACAACATAGTGCCACACAACGGAAGTCCTAATATAAAAAAATATACAGTATATGTAAAACAGTAAAGCATATTATAAAGCTGTAAAGTACATTTCTCTTTAATCATTCGCTCTGCAGAACTCTGACATGAAGAGAGGGAGTTCCCCTGCCTACACAGTATGTACTCTTCCCTCCCAATGTCTCTTTCCGTCATATACAATACTGGAATTAGTTTAAGTAGAGAATGAGGGATTTACCATATCAACCTTTTTTCTTCCCTTTTTTCCCTCTCCGTCTCTCACCAGACCCCAGAGAAGAAGCACTCAGAAACGTCCAGAGGAAGAAAGAGGAAGGCCGCCGCCGACACCCAATCGGAGAGCAGCCAAGGTATGATTGACACACCCCTACAGCTAGAAGAACATTTGGGAGCCACCCGGAATTATTATTATTATTTATTTATTTTTTATTATCTTCCCCTTTTCACGTCACAGGGAAGACCTCTACACGCGGGCCCAAAATCAGCGACTACTTTGACGTGAGTATCACCTCTGTGATTATGGGCCTTCTTATAGTAACCATTTAGCTGCCTTTTTGTCTATCTGTCATTGTCTTTTATGGCTGTTATTTAGCTAGACATACCATATACTTTTGCTGGCTACGTTTGCTTGTCCACACATTTACAAGAGTTTACTTGGATAGCATGTTGTTTAGACAGATGCTAGGTGTGATGTTTACCTGGTATCCTAGTTACTTTGTAGAACATAATTGTTTTCTTTGCACTCCATTTACTGTGCATGACCATTTACCCTGTCGTTTGTTAACTAGGAATCCTTCCACTTTAATACGATATTGTACTTTGTAAGTTGTGTTGGATGAGAGCATCTACTAAATGCCTAAATTGTTGGGGTATTAGTTTTCTTTGTGATTACTAGTTCGATTTAAGAGGTGGTTAACGGTGCCTAAAGTAGAACACATGGGGCGACCCCGCCAAGTGGTTGTATGTCATTCCCATACTTTCACTCTGCATTCCCTGTCCCTCCACTGACTGTCAAATAAAGGCTTAAAATTCCCCCCCAAAAAACGTAAAAATGAGCACAACATTATGTAGAAGACATGAGCATGCATTTCATCACATGATAAATTATTGTCAGTTATTTCATGTTGCATTGTTTTTGATTTATGGGTCCGACCCAATTTGTTTGAAATGCATTCATTCCACATTTTTCACATAAATGCTATAGGGGTCGGCAATATGGCATGAAATTCATATTTTAATTATATTTTTATATATTCTTCTTTTCTGCTGTTCTGGCAATAACATTGCAACATAATGTTGACTCGTACTTTATGAGTTGCTCCTACTTTGGGAATGTCAAAATGCCTTTCTGTTACTGTGAAATGCAGCAGTTTTCATCACTTTACTAAACCTATTAACCATTTCTTTCCTAGGGGAGTGCTGACAGCAAATTAGAGAAATGTTTGTTTTAGTTCTTTTCATAAAGCAAAATTTAGAAAATCATCAGTGGCTTTTTCCTATGTAATTCGTACAATCCTCAGTTTTATTTAACTCCAAGAGTGTGTATATATGGAACCAAACAAGTGTCCATCTGGTTCCACCGCTAGGTACGCTCTTGGAGTTAAATTAACAGATGATCTGTCTATGTAAGTGATGTATGTCCACCATGTCCCTCACAGTGCCTTTCCCTCTGTGTAGTTCCAGGGTGGCAACGGCTCCAGTCCCGTCAGGGGTCTTCCATCTGCCCTCCGCTCGCCGCAGAACTCTCACTCCGCCCCGGGCTCTATCGTAAGTAGTTTGTGTGGAGAAAACTGCCTAACAGGGCGGTTTCACTAATACTTTGTGTATGTGTGTGTGTGTGTTGTAATGATGACATGGAAGATGTCATGTGGTTGCAGATCCGACAGAACAGCTCCTCTCCCACAAGTCTGTGTTTTGGTGAACACTTGATGAATCCTAAAGCCTCCTCCAGCAAGTGTGTCCAGGTACACTCACATGCAAAATAAATGTCTAAATAACAATAAGCACAAAACAACTTTTAAAAAAGGCTTTTGAATTTGTGGTTTGGGGCCTGGAAATAAGTTTTTACATTCCGTTTCATATTATATATACAGTATGATATGTATGTAATTTATTGTATATCATGGTACATTTAAAGCACTGTATATTACCCCTGTACTGGTAATAGTCATATTATGCATATATAACTAATCCACATCTATGTGTCTCAGACGGAGCTCACAGCTCTGAAACTAGCCGCCCTGGAGACCAACAAGAGTCTGGACCTGGAGAAGAAAGAGGGACGCATCGATGATCTGCTCAGGGTCAGTCTCTGTCTCTGTTTCAGGGCGAATGTAGAGCGTTAATCTGCAGCTCTGCACAATAGTGTAGTACTACAAAAGTATTTATAGTGGTAGAAGTAGTTGCCGATTCATACAGTAAATGTCCAGTCACCCGATCACCCCATTAACGGTGACCTCCGCTTCTCTCTGAAAAAGGCCAACTGTGACCTGAGGAGACAGATCGACGAGCAGCAGAAAATGCTGGAGAAATACAAGGAGAGACTCAACAAGTGCATCACGATGAGCAAAAAACTGCTCATAGAGAAGGTACCTGTTTTGGCTTGCATATCGTTGCTGTTGGGTGGAAACCTTGTCTCTCGATAATCACGCCAAATATCTTGATTACGATATGATGGGTTCACATTTGTTATTTAATATTTTAGCAACAGTGAAAACTAATATCCTTAAAATTTTGGAGTTTCGCAGACCATAAGTAAAACGCTTACCGTAGTTTCCTACGACTTGATGAACGCTAAAAAACAACAACTTCTGTTTGACTGTCGCTGACTTGACGAACATGCTAAGCTAAATCACTGATCTGTTCAAGAAATTGAACGTAAACAAGCTTTTCATTCGGATTACGGAAGGCTATATATTTTTTTTGGTCATTTACACAAAAACATAAAGTTGAATTATGGAGATAAAAGGTTTCTGCCCAATAGCAACGATATGTGTACATGCATCGATGGACCCAACTATGTGTATGAGAAGCTTTGGGTGGTTAGCGTTATGCTTCATCTGTGTGTGTGCGTGCGTGCGTGTGCGTGCACAGAGTACCCAGGAGAAGCAGTCGTGTCGTGAGAAGAGCATGCAAGACCGTCTGCGTCTGGGTCACTTCACCACGGTGCGACATGGAGCCTCCTACACAGAGCAGTGGACCGACGGATACGCATTCCAGAACCTCGTCAAGTCAGTGTTTGCAAACACTCCTTTTTCTTATATAGACATACTGTATATTTTTCCCCAAATCTTTTGTTGGAACAAAAATGTATACACCAGAAGTGGGCAAGCCGTTTGTTTTTGATCGACCGACAGATCAGGACGTAGAATTTATTTTATACTACTTAACCCTAAATATCTAGATCTAAAAGATCACAATTCATTGAGATGCGACACATTGTGAGCTTTTAGATCTACTATTTTTGCCATTTTTGAAAATGTGGGGAAACTTTCACCTACAGTACAGTATAATGACATGCCCAAAATAGGAACACCAGATTCCTTAAAAACCCAGATAAAGACAACCAGTCATTTATTGATTTGCATAAAACTTTCTCCACATATTCATTAATTATTGATATTAAATGATTGACGTATTCTTGTGTTGGTGTTGTTCTGATTAGTGGTGGATATGTTCACTGTCAGTGTAGCTGGCAATACTTCACTCCACCCTTGGAAAAGGCAAGGTAGATCACATGCTCAAAAAGGTTGTGATCGGGAGATTTAGCAACATAATTCAATTTTAGTCTACTAAGGAGTGCTCTGACATCAGAAATGCCCATACCCATTTGGGCGGTCATAGCTGAATAGGTAGAGAGGCCATCTTGGAATCAGAAGGTCCCTGTGTGTCGAAGTGTACCTGAGCAAGACACTTAACCCCTAACTGCTCCCCGGGCGCTCTATTAATAGCACCCACTGCTCCTAATAGTTAGGATGGGCAAGTACAGTGGACAATTTCACATTTGTGCAAATGTACAGTAACGACAACAACAAAAGGAGTAGGGACTAAATTATTATTAAATTATTATAAAATCTATTCCAAGGTCGCTAGAATGAGAGAAGCATTAGATAAAGAAAGATACTTGGACAAAGAAAGGTTTATATCATATATTAGTTTGCTAGTGCAACAGAACCTTGCCCGACAGAGGTGCTTGTCAAAAGAGAAAGCAAGATATCAATGAAATCTCTTATCATGGGATGACGGCAATACCCAAGAATATACTGCAACAACTGATGTAATGATTTATATCTCATCTGTATGAAGAAAAAGCACTCTATCATTACATCAGTTTGTATAGTGTATCCTTAGGAGTTGCTGTCATCCCATGATGTAGAAAATGCACAATGCACAAGGTAGAAAAGTTATCTCAATGCACAATCATAGTGTGTTTTTATTTGTTGTTGTTTGAGCTGGTTACTCTATTGCTTTCTTGGGTCTGTGGCATAATCATGCATATCAAACTGGGGTGGTCCGTGAAATTTTTATGCTTGAAAACCCCTGGTGTAAATCCCCCATCACCTTCATGTGCAGGCAGCAGGAGGGCATCAACCAACAGAAGGAGGAAATCGAGCGTCAGAGGAAGCTGCTGGCCAAGAGGAAGCCCCCCAACACTTTGTCCTCACCCTCTCTCTCAGTGGTCTCTGCCCCCGAGCCCAAACAGCGCAAGACCAAGGTGGTCAATGGCAACGACCCCGACCCCTTCCTCAAGCCCTCGCTGCCCCAGCTGTGAGTGTACACCAAGACAAACAAACCCAAAAATATATGTGACCGTGCTCCACCACGGCAATAGGAATTTGGTAGTTTCCATCCCAGTCAGGATGCTGGCTGGTTATATTATTGTACCATTTTATTTTTGAACAAATTGGAACACAACAAGATGTTAGAAATGAGTTTGATTTAATTTAAAACCCCTCAAATACGCAAAAATAACACAATCAACTTTACCGTTATTGGTTTGATTCGATGTTACCTGCCGCCTTAAGCCACAGAAAGCAACCTGCAGATCAGTTATGAGAGAGTGTTATTGTGTTACAGTCTCCGGAGAGAAGAGTCAACTAAATATGCTGCCAAGCCGTCTTTCATATCGAGACATTCTGATTATATACTGAAAATAGGTATTCCACCGAGGAATGCACTTGAATTTACCACAGCACTGTGTGCAGAGGTGCACACAAATCTACGTGAACAGGGCCAAGTGGTGGATTTGCTGGGAAATAACTCTGATATTGCCATCAGCACATGTGCGATTCTGTACAGAACAGAATATTACAAGAAGTGTGATTAGGTGGGCCTTAGGCAGAGGAGGATTGATGTCACATTGGTTAGGTTTACACACACACACACACACACACACACACACACACACACACACACACACACACACACACACACAGTGTAACCGGAATACTGACTCGTATTCCTATGTAGGATTTTATCATATCCACCTTTATCAATAACATGTTTTCCAATTTATGTGTGACCACAGAGGTAGATGATTGAGTGATAGATGTTATATCAAAAAGGTTTGGTAGGATTTTCTTGATCCTGTAATACAAGATTTTCATCACTTTGTGACACATTCACACTTTGATAAAGGGGCATTTCTGCTTGTTATTTCGGCAGCTTGACCCTGGCTGAGTACCACGAACAGGAGGAGATCTTCAAGCTACGTCTGGGACATCTTAAGAAGGTCAGTGGGAAAACAAATCTCACTGTAATCATCATCATGACAGAATTTAATCCCATCTCTTCAGGAATGCAATGTTGGTTTCGGACAAAAAACGAAATGTTTGAAGTGCAGGCTGACCTTGCCCGTAATAGCCTAATTGGAAAGGTCCATTCACGTGTCCTGTGTGGTGTTTTGTGCAGGAGGAGGCTGAAATCCAAGCTGAGCTGGAGCGCTTGGAGCGGGTGAGGAACCTCCACATCAGAGAGCTGAAAAGGATCAACAATGAGGACAGCTCATCGTGAGTGCCGTCCACTTTGTTGACCCTTGAAAACTATCGTTTATCTGCTCATGATCAAGACAGTAGAGAACTAGTTTTACTTAGCCAGACGATCTGAGAATCTCGGCCTACTGATACGTCTGGTGACATCTGAATTCAATGAATGTGCTCAAATAGGGTGGAAACAATTCTGAAATTTAAGAAACTGAATTTAGATTTCCCCAGACTTATTGGTAGGCGGGGATCTCTGATCATCTTGGCTACTCAATACTAGTAGAGAACAGACTCAATCACTGTAAACACTGATGGAGGATTTCTTTACGGTGGTCTGCTTTTTCTACTACATTGGCCTGCATTTGAACAGGGTTAAAGTAAATGTGAGCTGCCAGCATTCATAGATAATTGGTTCTGTAAAACTGTAAAATGAGTGATCCTATAACGGAGTCATAGAGCCATCTGAATATTAAGATCTTGGCTCTGATCAAGCCTACAACTTTCATATTCCTCTGAATAAGACTTAGTTTTGACATTTTTGATAGAAATACATTTCTAACAGGAATGCTGATTTCTTCTTTTTCGATAATAGATGTTTTTAGATTACGTCTCCTTGGCTTCAGCTTTGATTTGACATGCGAACAAGAAGACGTTAGCATTGAATATCCCCTGGCACCTTTCATAAAGGTTTTGAGAATATGCTCGTCATCTCTGTGTATTCTTGCCTCCAGGTTCAAAGATCATCCTACGCTGAACGAGAGGTACCTGCTGCTGCACCTGCTGGGCAGAGGCGGCTTCAGTGAAGTCTACAAGGTAATGCTGCTCTCACACTAGTGATGACAAAAACTACAAAACAACCAAGCGTCAAGCGTGGCCAGCTACATTGCTGCCAAGTCGTCGTTGTGTGTCAAGCCACACTGCATAAATGAAAAGAGTAGGTTTAAATGGCACAGGGAACCGTTTAACAGCAAGAATTCGTTTTTTTTGTCCTTTTTACGGAACGGATCAGGAATTGTGAAAAAAGAGAATAGAAGGGGAGTGGAAACTGAAACAAAAACATGATTGATTGACGCTTCACTGCGTCATAGGAGCGCTGAGAAAAGTTGAAGCCAGGTAAACTTTTTTTGTAGTGCGTCATACAAGTCATGCAGCAGCAAGTGTCGGGCGACAGTTTGTAGCTCAGTGTCGATGGCTTTCCTTGAAGATGACTTGCAGCCTCTTGGCTTTGTTGCTGCTAGTGTGAATGCACCATAAGGCTTTAGTGGAGTGAAATCTACAAGGTAAGGCTTTATTGGAATGAAGTCTACAAGGTAAGGCTTTAGTGGAGAGAGTGTAGTCAACCATAATCTGCGTGAAGGTGGAAAAACTGCTCTTCGTCATGGAATTCGCTCTGGCAAGTCCGTTTATCTTTCAATATCGGACACCTTAGAGTACATTATCGCGCTTATACAGTAGCATGGCCAATTACCAAAGACCAAAAAGGGAGGAGCCATTTTATTTAAGAAGAACGTCAAAAAAACTGTCTGGTAACCACTCTTCTAGTCCAACAAAAGGCTTTTGTAGTCCAGCAAACCGCTGCTACAGTTTGTTTATCATTGTTGTTATGTTTACATGCCGCTTAACTCTGATTAAATGTTTGCAGTGTCCCAATATCGGATACTAACGAATACCTGCTAGACAATCAAAAACAAGTATTTTCTGTGGCCATTTATAAATGCATTTAGTTTACCCTCTCTTTCCTCGTTTGTGTTTGAATTGGGTGAGGAAATGGACACCAGCCACTGTGACACCGTAAACTAGCCATCATCTGAATCTGTTTTAACCTTTTATTATCTTATGAAGTAATTTCTGGCTGGTAAAATGCTGAATGTGGCCAGTGTGTTTTGTCACTGTAGATGTAGACTTTGAGACGTGTGTGTGTGTGTGTGTGTGTGTGTGTGTGTGTGTTTCTTGCCACACCCAGGCTTTTGACCTGTTTGAGCAGCGCTATGCGGCTGTCAAAATCCACCAGCTCAACAAGAACTGGAGAGAAGAGAAGAAGGAGAACTACCACAAGTAGGTGTAATAACAAAAGAAATGCACACACGATACACATGAACTTTTTTCTTTCTTTCTTTAATTCTTCTCTCTCTCTCTTCTTTTTGCTTAACAATGTGAAAATGTCCTGTTCTTTTGGAAATTTATGTTTTTCTATTTAGCATGTGGTCAGTTGGGTGATTTTTCTTCAGCATGCTGTTTTATTTATAGGCCTGGTATCCTGCACAGCGCCAGAATGACATGTCTAGGAGGCTGCTTGAAACATCTGTTCCTCTGAAAAGAAATTGCAGCCTCTTGCAGATTGAAAATGTTTTGGTCAATATGTGTTTGTGTGACACATACACAGTTAAATTAAAGACGGGGCATCAGATAATTATAATGCTGGAAATTCAAATAACCAGAAAAAATGTACCTATGTTATAATTTGGCTTTCTCATAAATAATGTTATTTAAATTTTTGAAATCAGTGTGACAGCTTTGCACGTTCTCTCAACAATCTTTATGAGGTTGTCCCCTGGAATACCTTTCCAACAGTCCTGAAGGAGTTCCATTTGCTGAGTACTTGTTGGCTGCTTAATGCTTTTCCTTCACTCTGCAGTCATTCCAAACCATCTCTAGTAGGTTTAAGTCGGGTGATTGTAGCAGCCAGGTCATCTGACACAGCACTCCATCACTCTCCGACTCGGTCAAATAGCCCTTCCACTGTCTGTAGGTGTGTTTTGGGTCATTGTCCTGTTGAGAAACAAATCATGTTCCCACTAAGCGCAAACCAGATGGGATGTTGTATCCTAGCCGGAGTTATGCGGTAGCCATGCTTGATAAGTGTGCCTTGAATTCTAAATAAATCACAGACTGTCACCAGCAAAGCACCCCCACACCACCTCCTCCATGCTTCATGGTGGGAACCACACATGCAGAGATCATCCGTAGGGCTGTGATGGTATGGTGTTTTTATTCTACACTGAGCAGTAAAGCAACATACCCCCCCCCAGTAATGATGGACTGTCATTTCAAATAAGGCTTTTTACTGTATACCAACCTTTACTTGTCACAACACAACTGATGGGCTCAAAGGCTTTAAGAAGGAAAGAAATTCCACGCATTTACTTTTAACAAGGTACATGTGTTAACCGAAAAGCTTTCCAGGTGACTAGTACCTCATGAAGGTGCTTGTATTGGAAGAATGTACAAAGCTGACATCAGAGTTAACGGGGAGGTGCCTACTTTAAAGTCACTCTGCAGACACATTTTAAAGAATGTAAAAATAATATGACATGATCAATAATTCAATATGTCATTTAACATGGTTTTCCAACATTAAAAAAAAAAAAAACTCTGAAAAGGAGCTGGAAGCACATCTACACTTTCTCCCTCATTGAGAAATTCTGGATTCATAAATAATTAACAAGCTGTGTGTCTCTCCCACTGAGGCTTTATGAGAGATGCAAACGATGAGGAGAGGGGGAAACAAAAGTGTTTTATATAAACGAGAGTGATTGTCCTCTCCTCTGAAACTTAGTGTGAAGCACCGTCTGTGTCTGGTTATAGGCGGCAACAGAGCTGCACCTGCTGCCAGCGTCTGTCGTTCGGTTTATAGTTTCATGTTTCATTTCATAGTATACATGCATGGATTAAAGTTCTCAGTCGCCACGACTGATTCCAGTCATTTGGATTCCATAGAAGCCAGCAGCATGTCTTCTATGGATGTTGCGCAGCAAACATAGCCGATCTGCAAGCTCTCAGCTTGTAGATAGGCTATTTTTGGTTATCATTAAGATTAGAGCATTTGAAGTAGTCAAACTAGCCATATGTTAAGAAGCATCTTCCCTAAAATCTTAGTAATGTCTGATAAATTCATATTAAAGCAAATGTTAAAGCCTCAATCTGTGATTTATTCACCTGGTTGACAGCAAGGAATAATATTACTAAAACATCAAAATTTTGCATATTGTGTTAATGATTTAGGAATCAGCTCTAGTGTGTGTGTGTGTGTCGCATGTTAGGACACGTTAGGTCCTAGAGAGATTTTATCTTGCTTTAATTAATAATGAGTATGGATGTTTTCACTATTATTCTACAATGTGGAAAATGGTAAAAAAAAAATAAGAAATGGGTAGGTGTGCCCTAACTTTTGACTGTTACTGTGTATGTCTTCACCAACCACCCCTACTTTGCGAGTAATAACTGGGGTTGCTTGTGTGTTGCCATGGTAACAGGCATGCATGCAGGGAGTACCGGATACACAAGCAGATGGACCATCCCAGAATAGTCAAACTGTACGACTACTTCTCCCTGGACACTGACACGTGAGTCACCTCTAACCTTCCCCTGCTGACCTCAGAGCCCCTTCCCCCAACGATGATGGAGCCTCAGTTGTTGTGCGCACAAAACTAACTGGGTCACCATGCCATGTGGTGGGATCTGTTATCCAGTGTGCCAGAGAGTGCCATAAGTACATACATTTTTAACACAGCCTTATTGTAATAGAAGTCTCAACACTGGCTGTGTTGGAGGGTTTATTTGTCACTACTCATACAGGTTTTGTACAAGCAGTAAAATTTGAGTGTGGCAATGTCCAAAAGACATTGGACAAGTGCTAACAACAACACAAGAACAATAATGCTGTATATGATGTGGAAAGAAAAGTAAAAAGAAATTAAGATAATACAATTAAAACAAATACTAATAAGGAATGAGATAAAGATAAAGCCCCATAAGGATTTTATTTCAAATAAATGTGCTGTTAATTTTCGGCACAGTTGTCTGTGTGTCATTGCATACATGTCCCCACCAGCCTGCATTGATCTGAACCAAAGCATGACTGAATTGCTATTCACTTTTACGGGTTATTTCCTGATTCCTGACATCTCAGGGCCCATCTTCCGATTGATTGTGATGTCTCCCTGACAACCGACAACCAATAAAAATATGGCATGGCCGACCACAGTTGCCGTAGCCCGGTGCCCCAACTTATGTGCAGACTTCCTAAAAATGTGAATAAAACAGATTCAATTTGGGAAATCGATTGATATTTAGGCCAATCCATTAAGGATAAAAATGTATGCAGTTTTATAGATTTTATAGATTGATGCACTAGATGAAAGGATTATTTATCTCTCGCCCCTGGCCATGCCAGATTCTGTACGGTGTTGGAGTTCTGCGAGGGCAACGACCTGGACTTCTACCTGAAACAGAACAAGCTGATGTCGGAGAAAGAGGCACGATCCATCGTCATGCAGATTGTCAACGCCCTGCGCTACCTCAACGAGATCAAACCCCCTATTATCCACTATGACCTCAAACCTGGTATGTTGCAGTACACACAAACATCTTTGTACAGTGGGAGCCTAATGTTGACAGTTTAAACATTCATTTACACATCAAGGATTATGACACAGTAATTGGATTGTTTTCATTCATTCAACCCTTATTTAAACCTTGGGTTTGATTTGTTTAGGAAACAAGCTGAGGGTTAATTATTAGATTTATTGCTAAAGGGATTGCATCATTCAAGTACAGGCAACTAGAAATCACACAGAGAGGCCGAGGCTTTTGGGAAAATGGAGAATCCAGGTTCAAGTTGGCAACATCGTCGTACATTCAGAGTAAACTTTCTGATGTGCAACTTTAAGGATGGGTAGCGTTGATATTGACATTGTTTTAAACTTAATAAAAAAATTAGACAATTGGCCGTTTGTACACCAATGGTTTGATTAAAAATAACCTGCCTCTCGTCTCTTGACCCATGACCCCTGTATATTAAATTCAAATATCTAATATGGTTGCAGAAACATAACAATATGTGATACTTTCATACAAGTCAAATATTTCTTCTCTGTGCAGGAAACATCTTGCTGGTGGACGGTACTGCGTGTGGCGAGATTAAAATTACAGACTTTGGTCTGTCCAAGATCATGGATGATGATAACTACGGCGTGGATGGAATGGACCTCACATCGCAGGGTGCCGGAACCTACTGGTGAGATGTGACTCATATGTGTCCGCTCGTACACATGGCAATTCCTCCAGTTTGGGAAAACCAGAATATTTATCCATGTTGGATGTGATGTTGACCAGGCCTTGAGATGTTAAATGATGGAAACAAAATATTTTGTTATATAATAAAACAAAAATTATAAGGTCTATAATATCTTTTTAGTTTCGTTTTTTATAAGATTATTGTGCCAGTTTAACTACTTAAAGGTAGGGTAAGTGATATTTTTGGGTTAAAACAAAAAGTATTTTGTTAAAAGTTTAAAGCACTATATTCTGATAGTAATCATTGCTATAGAGTGTTTGTTCAGTAACAGGAGTCTCCCCGTCTCTCCAGCTATTTAATAAACAGAAAATACATTTTCTGGTAGGTGTCAAAATCTCAGCCAATCAGGAGAAAGTACCCATTTTTAAGCTTCATTTTTATAGTGTTCCAGTTCCAATTTTGCCTGCTCATTTCTTAGTGTCATCACTTCCAATTTCACTTGTTTAATCTATATCCTGATTGATTTCTCCATCCTGATTGGATAAAATTGGAAATGAAACTGAAACTGAAACGAAAATGCATTTTCTGTTTTATAAAGAGCTGGAGAGACATGGAGACTCCTTATATGGACAGGACACTCTATAGTAACTAGCACTATCAGAACATAGACCCATTTTGCAATTATTTGAATAATTGCAAATCACTTACCCTACCTTTAATTAATACAATTTAATTTTGTCCAATCTGTATGGTAGACTAGAGTATGTTAATACAATATAACTTATACAATTAGGGTGGTTGTATTTGGTCTCCCTGCTCTTCTATTGAGACATTTACATTGTGCCAAAGGTCATGTCTCACCTAGACACAGGATCTGAGGCGAATTTTTACCTGATGGTCAAGATTCAATTTATCCCCTGTACTTGCGCTGGAAACCGGGTTCAAATCCAGGGTAGAAGAGAAAAGTTACATGGTGCAGCTTTAACCTGGCATACATATTTTGGGCATGTCATTATTGTCAAAATGTATGAACATTTTCTAAATGGTGAAAATAGCAGATCAAGCGGTGAGCCAAGAGACTATGGCCATTTGGGGGTCCTTGGCATGGAAAGGTTTGGGAACCCCTAGTTACATAGTCAGTGAAAATGTTTTGTGTGTGTGTTGTAGGTACCTCCCTCCAGAGTGTTTTGTCGTTGGGAAGGAACCTCCTAAAATCTCCAACAAGGTGGACGTCTGGTCTGTAGGGGTCATCTTCTTCCAGTGCCTCTATGGACGCAAGGTACAAAACAGTTTAAACCCATCTTTAGGATGCATGTGCACACTGAAGACTAGATTTGTTCCACACAAATTGAAACGGCAACAGTGAACCTACAGTAGTGATGCGCGGGTCAACCCGTTACCCGTGGGTTGCCCCGCGGTGCGGGTAACGGGTCACAGTGAACCCACTGTGAACCCACAGTAGTGATGCGCGGGTTGACCCGTTACCCGCGGTTGACCCGCGGCGCTCGCGGGTCCCGCGGGTTGACCCGCAGGGCGGGCGGACAGTCAAGATTTCAGAGGCAATTATGCGGGTTGCGGGTCATCAACACCACTCTCACACGCAAAAAAAAAAACACATTTAAGCCTATTATTAATATTTGGATAAAACTACCACTAAAACCCATCATAATTATTAAAAGTTTTTATCATGATCTGACAATGTCAGTCTGGGTTCATTCCCGACAGCCTGGTGCTGCTGTGTTTCACAGGCAGCGCTGCAGTTATCCGATAGATCAGCCTATTCTTCGTACCATGGTGTTGCGCGTTGAAAATATCAGACCTACAAGCTCACAACACGTCGCAATGCGCCGCGTTGTGAGCTTGTAATTCTGCTATTTTTGATACGCAACAACACCGCCATACGGCGAAGCACAAATGAAGCTTTACACAGCTGCATCTCCTCCTAATCAGCGCTGCGTACGGGTGGTTCGCTCGGTTGTAATGATAAACAGAACCGGGGTCCCGAAGTGATAGAATATGAACCAAGCTGGCCCACTGGACGATAATAAAACCCGTCAAAACCAGAACTCGTATGGGTCGTGGATATTATACAAGCAAGCACAGTGACTGTCTGTCTGCAATGGATAAAGTGTTAGTGGCGAAAGTTGGTGACACACATAGGCAAGTAATCAACCTCCCTTGCGCCATCATTCATGTATAACATTAACAAAACTAAACACAAGCTGTAGGTTTTGCATATTAAGGTTGAATGAGATGTAAAGGGCAAAACATATATTAATTTGTTTATACTGATGTGCGATGTAGGCTACGGTGTCGCGCAGCAGTTCACTCACACTCACTCATGATTATCATCTTTTTTTCCCCCGCGGGGCGGGTCGAGTCGTCGATTTATATATCGTTTTGCGGCACGGGTTGAGGCGGGTTCGGTTCCTGGTCGGGTCATGAAAAAACCCGACCCGCGATTGTGATCAGGTATTGGTGTCAAACTAGAGCCATACTGGTAAGAACTACAACCAGTTAAAAGCGTTGTATTGATGTGCTGATGTCTCCGTCTCCTTGTAGCCGTTTGGTCACAACCAGTCCCAGCAGGACATCCTGCAGGAGAACACCATTCTCAAAGCCACCGAGGTGCAGTTTCCTGCTAAACCACAGGCCAGCACGGAAGCCAAGGTAACGCACACACACACACACACACACACACACACACACACACACACACACACACACACACACTCACTCATGCACAAACATGTTCTGCAAGCATTCTGTCAATTGGTGCTTTGGTTTCAAACATGCAAAGATTATTATAAATAACATTCATGAAATAAAGCAAAAGGTTCTCTTATATTGAGTACTGGGTGTGCTGTGTACTGTGTGTGCTCTCCCCAGGCGTTCATTCGCCGCTGTCTGGCATACCGTAAGGAGGACAGGTTTGACGTTCACCAGCTGGGCTCAGACGCCTACCTCCTCCCTCACATGAGACGCTCCAACTCCTCTGGCTCCCTGCAGTCTCCAGCCACCTCCTCTCTCTCCTCCTGCTACTGACTGGCTCCTCTCCTTCTGTGTGACTGACTGACAGACCCCTCTGGCCAATCCCATGGCAGGATTGTTCCAATGTAGAGGCAAAAGGGGGGTGAACCATTTTACCTGAGCTGCTGCTCCCCAAACAGATGAGAATTAGAGGCGAGAGCAGAATGAACCGAGGGGTTGAGGTAGGCGTTGTTTGGAAGCAAGATAGGTAGGGTGGGTACTCACCCCACTGTTGCAGTGTACCCTTGAATGTGACCGTTTGCAAAGGGCTGAGGGGGGGGGAAGCAAGATTTGGCAGAAAGAAAACAAAAGAATATGGGGAAAATTAAAAGTGAGAGAAAGAGGGAAGGCACCATTGAAAGGCAACGGAATTCACAGTTTTTGCTATCGCTACATCAAGCTCTTCATCGGCAGAGAGGGATTAAGGTATTCAGAAGGTTTGCGGAGGTGTTTATTGACTTTGATTATTGGGTTCTCCCTGACAGAGACATTTCAGCAGCCATTAATGCCCCCTTCCCCGCCCAGAACCAGTAACCCCAGACCCACCTCACCGCAGCCCGGTACACTTGGAGACGACACCCTACCGAAATGAGAATTGCCTCGATCTGGAGGGTTCATTAGAGTTGCTGTGTGTGTGCGCGTGCGTGTGTGTGTGGGGTATCTTGAGAATGTTGAGCTAGGAATGCATCATGTACAACCAAATGTCTGTATGCCATATTATATGGACTATCAATTTAAAGGAATACTTCACTGTTTTTCATCCTTGTCTGTCTATCGGTAGAAGTAAGGATCAGTACATGGTGCTACGTCCCTCAACACTCTGTATCGCAGATTGTCTGCACGGCAACATCACAAACTACCACCTTTCCACCCCTCTGTCACTAGCGGCCTCGAGAACTGCTCAAGAACCAAGCCTCAGCAGTGCATTCTGGGTATTGTGGGATCAAAAAGCAAAGCGCTATGTTCAGAATGGGACAGAACATTAGCATTTTCTCAGCTGGTCTCGCATGCATTCAAATGGTTTGTGCATTGATATACAGTTAATGTCAAATTAACTAAACATCCACAAACTTGACAGTGGAGTATTCCTTGAAGTCCTCATAACACTTGTAACTTGCCACAAAAATGACAGTGTCATGTAATTAAATAGACTGTACAACACGAGACACGGGGCTAGAGGATGGGCAGTTAAGTTCTGACATTACTTAATAAAGAAACTAACCCAGAATGAGGCTTCTGGGACTGAATTGCACTTCAGAATCAAGACCATGCTCATCTGTTCTTTTTGAAGAGGCACAGAGTACTATAGGAAGTTTTAAGTTATGGATGATTAGCATTATATTGAGTTCAGTTAATTCTGATCAACTCCAGGGATCTATTCTGGAAGGTAGATCTGAGAACCTTGTCTTAAATCAGTTTTTGTTGTTCAGATACCAGGTGTCTGATTCTGTCAGTTTTGCGAGCATGGCCTTTTGTGTCAGAGCTGATATATTATTTACCATGCCATCGAGTAAATCGAGGGTTATTTGTTTTTTTTTCCTCACTGACCGTCTTAGTAACTATGAACATTATGTGAAGGATCAACTGTTACTGTAACCCACACAAAACTGTTTGTATTGTTACAGTACCATTATTTGTACGGGATGTGGGAATCTTCTAGTGTACATTTCATGTGCAGAAGCAAACATTGGCTCGCAGTTATACAATAATGAATTTTATCCCCTTTGCTTCCCAACGCCTCTGTCGCTTGTTTTATTTGTTCTCCTGAAAGCTGTTATTTTTGCTGCTATAGACGTGGCTTTTAGTTTGTACAGAGTGAATGGTCTGCCCTGGGATATGTATGTATACTTGATCTGTATGTTGAGATCAAGCGATTCGCTCTCTGCAAATGTACATTGTGCCGTCTGAAAGTGATTTGACTAATTCTAGCGTCAGTGTTCAAGCAGATCTCCGTTTGCTGTCATACAAGTTTAGTAGACTGTATGGAGCAGAACCCCTGTTATGTTTGTTAAATGCTAAAAAGAAGAGGATTTGCGGTGCCTGTCCATGCAAGGTCCAGGAAGCAAAGTACATTTTCCCTACAGTACATTGCAACATGATAGACTGCAGCCAGACATCAAGTGAATGTTTTAAAATGAGTTCTGTGTGTGTGTGTGGTATATCTTGCTTATCTAAGCTATGTTGTGGCATTCAATACCCTCCCACATGTAGGCAACCTGGAACGTAACTGATGAATGTTGCGGGGTAGAGCGGGATTGTTCACTGGTGAGATAAGAGAAGCTAATAGAAAATGGTAGTTATCTCTCCCCTCTATAATCTGGTCTGCTGACACTACAAGCATGAAGTCTTAACTGCTCTCTTTGTGTGAGCCAAATTGAGAGGACAAATTAAGCTGAGCTTAGGTCTTGTTTCAAGAACATGATGGTCCAATCAAGAGGAAGGAAAGACCTGTGGACGAGTCATACTGTTCCCATGTTAAGATGACTGATGGTAGTGCAATGTGAAGCAAGCTACCTGTGGATGCTAGTAACATGCCTACAAGAAGAGATGGGGCAGCCACTGCTGATCACAATAATGTGGACAGGTTGAAATGCAGCCATCACTGAGCTTGGATATGTCAGCTCACATCACCAAGGAGGAGTGATGCCAGGTCATGTCATTCACATGCAATAAAGATTGCCTTACAAGTCCCTACCCACAGAGGTGTGGTTCATATTTACTTATTTGGTACTCTGCAGGATGAGTATGGCAACATAATGTGGTCTTCATTTTATTTATAATTTTTTGGCAGGGGGGGTAATTGTTGGAAAGTTCAGTACAATTTAGCAGACATTAAAGGATAATTTTGAAATGGACTCTTTAAATGCAAGATCGGAATAAGCATTAGGAAGAATGAACCACCTCCATCCAAGCTAGTGAATATTTTCCTGTATAGGTTTTAAGAACGGGTGATCAGTTACTACAAGTCTTTTTAATTAATTGAACTTTTAATTTTACATGGCAGTATCTTTTTTTTCTCAAACAAGTTAACAAATTATTTTATCCTGACATAAATGACAGTCGTATTAGGAGCCCATTACGTACTCCAGGAAAACAAATATTTTTGCAGTACTTTGAAATAGTTCTATTTCTAGCCAACACACAAGAGGAGGTTGAATGAACTGAAACCAGCGCACCCCGAAAAATATGTTGGGAATTTAGTCACCTGTGCGTCCACTCTCAATGTTGGTAAACAAATAATTGGTCTATTGTATATCTAATGTTTAGCTTACTTGTTTTTGCTGCTGTAATGGTTTTATGCTAAATAAGTTAATTCAAAGTAGTTTTAAAGGTATCAGGAAAAGTGGGCACCTGATAACTCTGGAAACCATTTTATTTTATATTTGCTTTTATTTTATAAATGGGGGGCCAAATACATATATTCATTTTAATGACATTTAAGGTCTAATAATAATGCAATTGCTACAAGCTGTGGATTTTGGGCATAAAACCAGAAGTTGAGGGGTAATTTTAGGTTTGATGATGTTCAAATTTGAACATCGTTCAAATGTGCAAATCTTGTATACTATAGCAGCCAATTAACATTGAGGTGCCCACAATGTTTAGGGCAACGTGTATCCATACCAAATATTTGTCAACGTATGTAATGAGCAGTTTAGGATGTAGACAGAGTTTCTACAGGTGACATTTTTCACCAGGCTTACTTGGGCTTGGTCTCCATATTTTTAATAGTCTTATTTAGCAGAATACAAATAGACTACACAAAAGTTAACTATTATTTATCTTTCACCTGGCGTTGATAACACACACCATTGTTAACTGAGAATCATTAAAAGAAAACAACTTACCAGCCTAGGCAAACTATGTGTGTAATAATAATTAATACATAGTCCCACTCCTTTAGGGTATTTTTGGTCACTGTAGGCTACATTTGCACATAATGTGAAATGTGAATTCTTCTACATGTATTTACCCATCCTATTAGGAGTAGTGGGCTCTTATTTACAGTGCCTATAATTTTTGTCTATTAATATGAATTGATCACTGATGGACGTCCGCTGGCCTAGCGGTCGGGTTTGAATCCCGATCCCGACGACCTTTGCTGCGTGTCACTCCCCGTCTCTCTCTCCCCGTTTACTGTCAATCTCCACTAGTAGGCCTACTATATCAATAAAGGCAGAAAAGGCCCCAAAAAATAAATAAAAACCTTATTACATCGGCTACTATCCAATTTCAACCAATAATATGCCTTCACCTGTGATCAGTGATGGAAGGAACTCATTTTTTTTTTCTTAAGTAAAAGTATCAATAACACGATGTTAAAATTCTGTTACAAGTAAAAGTCCGGTATTAAAAATGTACTTGATAAAAAGTACAAAAGTATTTGCATCAAAATGTACTTCAAGTGCCAAAAGCAAAAGTACTAATTATGCAGAAAGTACATGTATTCAAGTACTGTACTTAAGTACAATGTTTAGGTAATTTTACTACTAGAGTATTCTCTCTTGGGTCTGGGCATAGGGTCTGGGCGGTACTATAACTCTATGGGCGGTACCCTTCAATGACACGTGATCGTGCTCAGCCAATAAATCAAGCTCTAGGCGACTACATGCTTTTTCCCATCATTCAAAGCGCTTGTGAGAAACTAATTTGAACGTATTATTGTATCTGTAGCGTTTTGTTGTAGTGTATGTTTTAAACGCAGAGTTCCATGTGTTATTTTATTTACTGTCAGTAGAGTGTGCGTGTTAAAATTCAAAGTTTTTCCCCCCCCTTTTTTGCAGAACGTGACCAAAGGTGCTTTGTCAATACATTGGTTTGGCTCCAGTTATGACGTTCAGTAGTACACTCTTGGTTCTCTTCAGATCGTATAAATCTTTCGCCTTTTACTAAAGATTTCCGTGGGGAGGACCATTATGAGTATCAACTAATTTTTTGATGCCCTGCCTCACGGCGGGGCTTCCTCATTTGTAAAAAGAAATTTCAAAAGAATGGATACATGATGATAGCCAATAAAATTGGTCAAATATTGGCCAAATTAGTATAAGGAAGAGGCAAAACATTTGAAAGTAGCTATTTTAGCAATGATTTGATGACCGTGTCATCGATTATTAGCAGGAGACTCAGTAGGGTTTCTCCTCCTACTCATTGAGTCTCCACCAGTCATCAAATTATTGGTTTAGGAATGCGACAAAAACAACAAAATCTCCATGAATTCAAGGCTTCATGGGGTGTGTAACAGTGGTGGTGATTTCATCTTTGGTGGGACACTCTTTTAAAGACGTCACGCGCACGTTGCTTAACCTACAGCAGGTCACACAATAGACCATAATGCATCCTAGCAGATCCTTGCAGATGCAATGTATTGAGATTGTAGATCGGCTATTTTCAAATGGCCGAAATGCATATAGGGCTGAGGTGGTTAATGTATGTTTTTGTAATAATAATCAAAATCTACAAAGTAACTAAAGTTGTCAAATAATTGTAGTGGAGTAAAAGTGTAAAAGTATAATATTTTCCTCTGAAACGTAGTGGAAGTAAAAATACAGAAAATTGGACATACTCAAGTAAAGTAAAAAATACCTCAAAATTGTACTTAAGTACAGTTCTTGAGTAATTTAAAACAACAAACAAAACAATTATTGTTTTACACCACTGGAATTTGGCTAATCTAACGCTTCCACATGGAGCCGATTCATTATGGAGACACTAGAGGGCAGTGTTACTCTGTTCGATCGAAACAAAATGTTCTTGTTTTAAACCTAAACTGACATGATACTGACCATGTATTTTTCCTAAGAATATAATATACAGGAAAACTGGAATAATAAGACACAATACTCTATTGCAGTGAATTAAACTGTTTTTTTTTACATTTACATGATTTGTCAATGCTGATTATTTAGAAAAGAGGTTCTCAGCATTATGTCCCACTCAATGTAACAAAAACCTCTAAAAATAATAATAATAATAATAATAATAATCTAGAGATAATGCTAATAAAATCTATTTACCTTTGATATTTTAAAATAAAATAGAACACTTTCCTTCACTTCAAGGTTACAGAAGCTGTCACTTGATCATCAACTTGTTCAAATGTGTTTACCTGTAGTCTAAACACATGATCTACAGGCTGTAGATCACATGTCACACTAAACAAAAATGGTGCTAAATAGTTCTAAAAGTGGTTCTTTGAATCGTGATTATGTTCTACTAGACTAGAGGTTCTGGCTGCTACGCTACCCTCACACCTACGTGGCACCGCCGATCCAACCTGTGCTCAGGAATGTGTCAAAAACAAAAAAAAATCCATGAATTCAAGGCTTCATGGAGTGTATAATTGATAGAAATTAAGAATTTTTAGGGTGAACTATTCTTTTAAGTGTCTTGTTCAGGGCCACTTTGACATAATTGCTGTGGCCCGGGATCGAACCTATGGTTCCAGACTTGTCCGGCGGGCTCTTTAACCATTCAGCTATGGCCACATCATCAACAGAGATTCTAACGCTGCAACGCATTTCTACTCTGTAACAGACAGTAAAGGGGTTTCAGGGGAAACCAGCACAATGAGGAATAATATAATAAAAGACTGTCTTGCTAATAAAGCGTCATGTCTCTAATTTTTTACAATGTATTTGATATTACCTTTATATTATTTAATACATTATGCATTTCATCCTCTATATATTGTCCAGCAACCTTTATGATAAAGGCGAAAAGAGATAGTAGACCAATGGAAGCCAGATTGCTCAGATGTCGAGGTACCTGTGCTAGGATTCGATTCCATGATCTTGTGGTCTGAAGTCAAGAGCTTTTCCAACTGAGCTATGGATAGAGCACCTGCTTCAGAAACAGAAGTCACAGTTTCAACTTCCACCCTCCCAGGGTCAAACACTTTATATTTGAAATCCGAACATTAATGTAGATGAATGAAGGGGTCAAAAATGGAGAAAGTGCAAACACCAGGTTGAAGTTCATCCATGATGGTCATGAAAGATCCAGACTGCACTAGTGATTTGTTTACATTCGACCGCATGGCTCATTTGCATAAGATGTTACCATATTGATTTTATCCCACTGTTGAGGGTTAGGGTTATATTTTATATATTTTGTTTAAGACTTACAGTAGGTTGCCTTGCCCCACTGGAATACAGTGACTGATATGAATTAATAATATACTGGACCATACATAAAATGAAGTTGCCAGGTATGCTTCAAGTGGATAAAATATTCAATATTTCAAATGTTTGTGGTTAGGTTACACCATTTGACATTTTCAGGCACATTCTGTGGAAGTACGCCTAAATAAGCAAGTACACTTTACAAGCCCCCAAATAAACGCAACCCACTACCAATATTTACAAGCAACTTCACAGAAAAAGAAGCCCAAAGTCGCTTATAATAAACCGACATGGCAACGCTGCTCATAACTGAGGATGCAGGGACAAAGCGTGGCATAGATATATATAAGCGGGGTACTCTATGGGCGGTACCCTCCAATGACAAGTGATCGAGCTCAGCCAATAAACGAAGCTCTGGCAACCATTTGTTTTTTCCCATCATGCAAAGCGCCCGTGAGAAACTCATGTAATTTAAACGTATTATTTTATCTGTAGCGTTTCATTGTAGTATTTATTTAAACGCAGGATTCCATGTTTTATTTTATTTACTGTCAGCAGAGTGTGCATGTTATTTTTTCGTCTTCTTTTTTTGTAGAACGTGACCAAAGGTGCTATGTCAATACATTGGTATGGTTTCAGTTGCAGTGTTAGGTTTATGATTGTTTGATTGAAGTATTTTATTTCAAAATAATTTTTGGTCGCCCTGGCAATTGCAGGGCTTCTTCATCTGTTAAAACAAAAGAAGTATAACCAGAATATTATCTCATTATAGGTTATAGTTACTAACGCTGTTCAAACATTGGCCAAATTGTCAAATTTTATAAGAAAGAGGCAAAACATTTTTTTATAGCCGATCTGCTATTTTTTTTGCAATCATATGATGACAGGGTCAGTGTGGAAGTTGGAATATTGGAATTTGGCAGTGGTGCAAAAAGTACTCAAATGTTTTACTTAGGTACTTTTACCATGTCTTTCTAAATAAAGTATTCAATCAATAAAAGTATCAATACTGCAATGTAGAAATACTCTGATACATAAGTCCGGAATTCTAAATTCACTTTAGTAAAAGTACAAAAGTATTGGTATCAAAATGTACTTAAAGTACCAAAAGTAGAAAGTACTCATTATGCAGAATGTCCCATTTCACAAGTTTTCAAATGTATACAAATCTTTTGAAAATAGCAGATCTACAAGAGCTTGTAGATCGGCTATTTTCAAATGGCCGAAATGTATATAGCTGATGTGGTTAATGTATTTCTGTAATAATAATAAAAATCTACAAAGTTGTCAAATAATTGTAGTGGAGTAAAAGTATAATATTTACCTCTCTAAGTACATTTACTAAAGCACAATTTTGAGGTATTTTTTACTTGAGTATGTCCAATTTTCAGTACTTTTACTTCCACTACATTTCAGTTACTTTACACCACTGGAATTTGGCTAATCTAACGCTTCCACATGGAGCTGATTCATTATGGAGACACTAAAGGGCAGTGCTACTCTGTTCAATCTAAACTGACATGATACTGAGATTACTGACCATGTATTTTTCCACGTGTAATAAAACAACACTCTATTTCAGTGTATTAAAATTATTTACATCATTTGTCAATGCTGATTTAGAAAATAGTTTTCTCAGCATTATCCCACTCAATTTAACAAAAAGAGCTATCTAAAAAACTAAATAAATCTAGAGATAATGCTAATAAAATCTATTTTCATTTGATATTTTAAAATAAAATGGTAATAGAACACTTTCATTCACTTCAAGTAGATAGAATATTCAATATTTCTCATTTTTGTGGTTACACCATTTGACAGTCTCAGGCGCATGCTGTGATTTTCATTGCAAAAATGGTTCAAATGTCTTTTCAAATGAAATGAAACCAACATGACTAAACAATTTCATTTCAACAAACCTGACACATGACTTTAAAATAAGATTTTAAAAGACTTCCACAGTCATCTCGCCAACCTCATTTTGTCACTGACCCATTATGTATATGAGCTGTTTGAAGTTTGAACTTGTAAGAAGTGTATCAGTATCATTGACAGTAGAAGCATGCAGCGTTTATTACTTCTGCATTCGTTTCATTTTCAAGACCGAAAGCTCGCCTCCTGCTTCTAAGCAAGGCTATGTATTATTATAAATAGTTTTAAATAAAGATGAATTAAAGTGTGAAAAATATCAGAAAGAACTGACACAAACATGATGCATCATGTAAAATTCCATTGGCTTTATTGCTCGCACTGTACATAACATGGTGTTCACAAAATCGTCACAGTGACACCTGGTGGATATGCGGCGTCACTGCAGCTCTGCTTTCCACTTGTCACTCAGGGCCATGCAAGGAGGGACCAAGTACTTCTTAGCAACTCCACACACACCCATATGAAGCCATACCTAACCCCCACCACACACACACACCCAATACCGACCATAATCCATTCAGTAGTTCACCCAACCGTAACCTCCTGTCCCTTCTACCAGCATGACCGCGTAGCAGTCACAATCTTCAGAGGGGATTGGTCACAGACGATATTTTAAGAGTTGTGCACACTGTACAGACATACAAAGGGGACAATTATGCCTAATAGTTTCTAAATATGATGCGGTGCAAAATAATGCTGATTCATTCAGGAAAATCAATTCAACAGAAAAAAAGAAACATGATGGAATAAAAAATAGAATCTAATAGGGATATTATATATAACCTTTATATATATATATATGTAGTATATAAAAAAAGCGATGGACAAAAGAAAAAGCGCATAAACAGAAATGAAATCCTAACAGTATCTGCAGAGTTGGTAAGCAGACACTGAGCCCAACAATGTCTGCTTTAGATTCACACTGGATGACACAGAAAGGGCTAATTTCCATTTGTCCGCTGTTTTAACCAGTGGTGGACAGTAACAGTAAGTACATTTTTTTTGTATCTGTACTTTACTTGAGAATTGTATTTTTGGACACTTATAACAATTCAAAGACAACTTTTTGTTGTACTTTTGACTTCACTACATTTGAGGAAGGGGAAAGTACAATATAGTGAAAATAGCCCATCTACAAGCTCACAATGCATCACGATGCGTTGTGAGCTTGTAGATATGCTATTTTCACTATTAATGATATTTCTTTTCCACCACTGGTTCTAACTATCCATTCATCCATGCTTCCTTCATAGCCCCACGCAAATCCTCCCAAACCGCCACTTGGACGTGCTGACATGTTCCGTACATCTGCAAACATGCTGTCCACCCCCTTGGTGAAATAAATAGAGAAACAAACAAAACAAAACAGAAAGAAAGTGACTGACAGGGAAAGAGAGTGTAACCACTCTGTGTGTATGTGAGTGTGTGTTTTGGTCGAACGATAAGCACGTCGCTCCATTCCTACGTTACGACGATTCCGTCGTGGTCAACGGCGTTTCCGTGGGCGGCTGCGCTTCCGTGGTGATGCTTTCCGTGGCGACGGGTGCAGGCTCCGCGGCAGAAGGCGCTGTAACGGCTGTAGGCAGGACCTCAGGGGTGGTGGTGAAGGCCCCGGGAAGGGTGACCGCCGAGGGGGGCAACAGTGGTACCACTCCCTGGGGCAGGAGAGGAGGCAGGGAGGACAGGGCGGAGGGCAGCAGAGGGGGCAGGGGGCCCAGACCAGGTAAGTTTAGGGGTGGGAGAGCAGCCAGAGGAGGAAACGCTGCAGAGAGAGAGAGAACCACAAGTGAATGATAAATAGTGTGAAGAGAAGAGGGAGACAGACAGACACATGGATTAAAGCAAAATAAAATCTCACGACAGAAAGATTTTGCATAGCCAAGTCCTAATGTGCGATTTGTGCATCAGTGTGAAAGGAGCCCCGACACACCAGCGCTGTTTCCTAAACAATTAACACACTCACGATATGTAAAATTATGATGTTTTAATAGTATTGTTCCTGCTGTTTGACATACTGCCAGGAATACAGGTGAAGAAATCACAGATTGAGGCTTTAACCTTTGCTTTTATGAAATATCCGAACATATTGCAGTTTGACCACTTCAAATACTCTAATCATAAAATAATAACCGGAAATATTTTCTTGCAGGTAGGCTATTTTCGCTGAGAAACATGGTTCCATAGAAGACATGCTGGCTTCTATCGAATCCAAATGACTGAAATCAGTCGTGGCGACTGAGAACTTTAACCCATGCAGACAGACCATCTACCTGCGAGTCCTGCCGGTGGCGGCAGGCCCCTGAGGGCCGCTAACGACACGCCACTGAGGTCCGGTAGTGCTGACAGGTTGAGGTTGGGGAGAAGGGGCAGGCCGGCCGGGAACGGCAGCAGACCTACGAGCACAAAAACACAACGTCATGTCGACTGGCAGCACCATGCTAGGAAGCATTGGCGGAGAGGACGGAACTAACTGTAGGAACTACATGTCAATGTTTGGGCCATAGACACTGTGATGGACGTGTTGATGAAACAATCACACAACCTGGTAGCGTTGTGGCAGGAGTGAAGTTGGCGGCAGCAGGGTTGAGTGGAGCGAGGGGGTTGGGTAACAATGGAACTGTGGGTAGACCTGAGAAAGAGAGAGAGAGAAAACAAAATGATGTATTAAGTCAGAATCTACAAAGCAACGGTGCGATTAATGAGATCATGAGAATTGGAAAATGCTAAATATGTGCTTAATGAGCTGTAGTTATTGGGTTACAACAACAAGCAGATTCTGAATTCATATTACAATTGTGTGCTTTCATCCAGAGAGAGAGAATGTGCGTGCGTGTGCAAGAGGAGTAAGAGTAACAAGAGTAGAAAAGTGCAAGAGATGAGGCCACAAAGAGAGATGAGAAGAGTGAGTGACCTTATGTCAGTTGGTGCGGAGACTTAAGGCCCATTTATATCAAGTACGGACACTCCGTCCATAATTCTAATCCGTTATCTGCAAGTTGTTTTTCCATGTGTCGTATTTATTGAGCTTTGGGAAATCATGATCTATCAGTGACTCTGGGCTAGAGACACAGTGTACGGCTAAGCCTGCAGTTTTGCATGTTCTGATAGTACTCATTGCTATAGAGTGTTTGTTCAGTAAAAGGAGTCTCCCATGTCTCTCCAGCTCTTTATTAAACAGAAAATGTATTTTCAGTGCACGCTCCTGATTGGCTTAAATGTTGTCACCTACCTGAAAATGGACTATATTCTGTTTACTAAAGAGCTGGAGAGACCCCCGTGACCGAACAAACGCTCTGTAGTAATGATCACTATCAGAATAAAAAAACACAAAAGATATCACTTACCCGACCTTTAAGTGACCCTAAAAAGATAATTGAACAATTCTTTTTACATAGACATGTAAAGAGAACAAAGAGAGAGAGAGAGAGAGAGTGTGCACCTGTGTGAAGCTCACTGGGCACGGTGGGCGGGGCTGTGCTGCTGACTGACAGGGCAGAGAGGGACTCCTCTAGCCCAGAGGGGACGGACGCTAAGATGGGGGAGGGAGTCACAGCCGAAAGCTGCACCTGAGGGACGGAGTGAAGATGAAGTGAGGAGAGGAGTGGGAGGAGAGACCGTATAGAGAAAAAAAAAAAATCTGCCACTGAACAGGTATGGGTAAGTTTATTCAAACATGTTATATAACATTCTTCTCTTTTAACAGAAAACCTAACAATGAAAGTCTAAATGTTGCCATGAGGTTACAGCATATTAATGAATACTATTGGACATTAGGGTGGGACACGTTGGCCACTGTCCAATTGCCCATAAACATTTACACAAGACTGGTTGGTTTGTTGACCTTTACGTGCCACTCCGCCAGACAAACCTCAATTAATCAAGTACATATATATATGGCCAGATACCAAGTGACAGGTGAATGTTGGAATTAATCAACTGCCGTGGATGATGGATGAAAACATTCCCCGCTACGTTACAGGAATACATCTCAGATCAATTAAATCAAGTTGATACTCTAGCCAACTTTTTACGCTGTGCCTGTCAGTGTGACCGTGTCTTTTTGTGTGCACGGAGCTAGTCTCGCAAACTGCTGGACCGATACGATCAGTGCTAAACTTTGTATGCATGCTGCCAGTAGCTACAGGAGTACATTCTTTCATATTTTACACTTTTTGAAATATTGAACTTTTAATTTTATAATGGAAGTCAATGGGACTCTAATCACGCTGAAACCTTGCCCAAATTTGGAGTCCTACATATGCGTTATTGACAGATGGAGATGTGCCCAAGACACACATTTGTTCAATTACTGTAACGCTACTTTAAAAACAAGCTTAAAATATGCTTGACACTTAGATACAGCCATAAGTCCTGCTGGAGTATCGTAATGTAAATCATGTAGATGCAGTCTGACCTCAGTGAAGCCATCTTTCAGTGGACTGCCGGGCTCGCTGGGAACGTTTGCAGGGAAACTGATCTTCTTGCCCTCTTCGAACGGCCGCGTGGGGATCCTGTGGAGGTACCCGTACCCGATTCCACAACCCAGGCTGCAGCACAGGGAAGAAAAAGACTGTTGAGGAATACTGCCATGACCATGTTTAGACAATTTCAGGCTGAATCCTGTGCTTGCATAAGAGTAAAGAAAGACTATGGCTTGGACATTTGCACCTGTATCCTATATTAGAGAAAGTGGAGTGTGTGTGTGTGTGTGTGTAGCTAATGACATCAGTTAAAATGCAATGATGCATGCATGCATGTATGTGGATTAGTGTGTACACAACAAGTACGTTTGTTTGTGTGTGTGTGTGTGTGTGTGTGTGTGTGTGTGTGTGTGTGTGTGTGTGTGTGTGTGTGTGTGTGTGTGTGCATCAATTGAAGAGAGCATGTGTTACACCTGCCACCCAGAACGAGGCTCTGCAGGTTAAGCTCTACTGCCAGATTGACAGATGACAAACAACAGGTACTGTGTAATTGTACAAGTGTGTGTGCGTATTACCTGCCCTCTCCTCCCCAGGCACTGTTTGGTGTGATGACCACCTCTCTACAGTTATCTGTGTCAGTGTTGTACACATAGAGTTTCAACCCCTTCCCCTCGTGGGTCTCTATCAGAGAGAACAGGTCTTCTGACTACAGAGAGAAAGATGAAGACAGAGAGCGGAACAGGATGTTTAAAAATAATAATACAACTCCAACAATTAAAGCAAATTATCACCTTACTGTAACAAAGGTTTAAGGCACCAACTGCAGTAGGTCATTACAGTGAGTGGGCAGTGAGTGCACCAAAGCACTGTCCAACATACCTCATTCATTCATAACAACACTGTTCAATATGCCTCATTCATAACACTGTCCAACATGCTTAATTCATAACGACACTGCCCAACATACCTCATTCATAACACTGTCCAACATAGCTCATTGATAAAAGCACTGTCCATCATACCTCATTCATAACACAGTTAAATATGCCTCATTCATAACATTGTGTCCAACATACCACATTCATAACACTGTCCAACATGCCTCATTCATAACACTGTCCAACATGCCTCATTCATAACACTGTCCAACATGCCTCATTCATAACACTGTCCAACATGCCTCATTCATAACAATGTCCAACATGCCTCATTCATAACACTGTCCAACATGCCTCATTCATAACAATGTCCAACATGCCTCATTCATAACACTGTCCAACATACCTCATTCATAACACTGTCCAACATGCCTCATTCATAACAATGTCCAACATGCCTCATTCATAACACTGTCCAACATGCCTCATTCATAACACTGTCCAACATGCCTCATTCATAACAATGTCCAACATGCCTCATTCATAACACTGTCCAACATGCCTCATTCATAACACTGTCCAACATGCCTCATTCATAACACTGTCCAACATACCTCATTGATAGCAACACTGTCCATTGGACAGTGCTTTTATCAACAAGGTATGTTGGATAGTGTCCAACATACCTCATTGATAAAAGCACTGTCCAACATGCCTCATTCATAACACTGTTCAACATACTTTCATTGATAAAAGAAAAGCACTGTCCAACATGCCTCATTCATAACGACACTACCCAACATACCTCATTGATAAAAGCACTGTCCAACATGCCTTAGTCTTAACAACACTGTCCAACATGCCTCATTCATAACGACACTGTCAAACATGCCTCATTCATAACGACACTATCCAACATACCTCATTCATTACCGTGTCAGCTCCTATGATGTAATCCGTGTGCGGTCGCAAACCAGCCAGGGCTGCTGGAGAATTTGGCTCCACTTCCTGTGAGATGACAAGAAGAAATATGAGGAAAGAAGCAACACACACAAACTATTCAAAAATAACTAACACACAAAAACATCTCAGTGGCCTTGTGAGTTAGAGTGCTCGCCCTCAGACTGGGAGGTCGGAGTTCAATCCCTGGCCGTCTCATATCAGTAACTATGAAAACAAAAAAATGGTACCCAATGCAGCATTAAGGGTTGGATTGGGACCAAGTCCCTGCAACATACTAGTGTCATGCCCAGGGGGCGTACATTATGCTGCTGCCTCATGTTAAGGAAACAGGCTCCTGACCTAGGGGCCACATGACTTGGCAAACATTGGTTCCCAAGGCTACTTATACACTTATGATAAAACAGTCTGACAGGATATATCAAATACACTTAATTTTGTGATCACTTTTTTCTCCCCTCCTCTATTTCTCCCCAATTAAGTGCTGGCCAATTTCCCCCCATGTTTATTGTCCCTGTCACTGGCTGCTGACCCTTACTGTTGGTCTTGGGGAGGGTGTTGACAATCACACCTAAGGAGTCACCAGGCACTTCTTTTCACCCGACAGTGAGGAGTTTCACCAGGCGGGCTTAACGCATGCGGAGGAACGCGCTATCCCTCCTAATTCGAGAGGAGCCCTGCCGGCTTCCCACTCACAAACACAGCCAATTGTGTTGGTTGGAGCGCCCGGCCACGCTGGAGGCATCATGGAGGAATCGAACCCCAGTGTCCATGGTGATGGGCAGGGCTTTACCCGTGTTCCACCTGGACACTCCAAAACACACACTCTTATTGGCTACTGGTACACACCAGCTAGTGTGTCCACAAAAACACTAACACTCTCTGCCCTCTTTCTTGTCTCTCTATCCTATATACCGTACCAAAAAAAAACACCCACAAACGTCTTGGCTACTGACCAGCACGTGCCAAACATTCTCGTTTGCTCCCTCAAAACTGCAGAAGCGAATGGAGACCCCGAGCAGGCCCTGTCCTCCCCACATGGTGCTGGGTGTGACGGTGGACTCTCTGAGCTCCAGGGTCTTGGAGGAGTAGACCAGCATCTTGACAGGCTTCTCCACGCTGGCCTTCAGCAAGTCCTTCAGGGTGTCATTATCCTTGTCCTGGAGGACAGGTATTGAAAAGGAAGCATTATCAATACAATGCAGTGCTGGAGCTTATTCATCAGGCGTACCTCTACTTTGAGTTTGAGTTACGTACACACAGCATGATGACCTTTATTTTTTTTCCTATAATGCCAGCACTTACCAGTCTGGTGTTATTGATGGAGACAATGAAGTCAAAGAAAGGTTCCAGACCCGCCCGGTGGCCCGGTGAGTTCTCCTGGACCTGCACACACACATCAAACAACTTACAGTATTACAGAGCTACAGTATTTTATGCATGGCTGGTTGTTGTTGCTGCTGCCAAGTGCTCGGTTGCATGGCTGTTCTTGCAAGAGTTGCAAGTTGTCTAATGCCTACCCCATACATAGCCTTAAGGGAATAAAAGTGATATCACACCTGGGCTTAAAAACACTGCACACAATAGGGGGAAGGGGTCTAGCGGTTAGCTACTGTAGAAACGAGCTAGGATATTGAAACTGGTCACTTGTAGTAGAGGAGGTATAATCTGTCATTTTTTTTTTCCCCCTCGATGACAAGTCTGGCTTCCTTGGCACCTTAAGTCAACTTTCTGTAATATCATAGCTGCCTAGTGGCTATTAGTAGCAGCGGTGATGCTTAAAGTCTCCAAGCAGAAGAAGAGAACATAAACAAAGCACACTCTGTATGTGGGGGGGGAGTTGCATTAACGCAGTGACACGAATCACATTAAGGGTGAACCTGCAGGATTTAAGAAGAGTGATCCTCATCCAACTTAAGTCAGTCACATATTATAGACATACTGTCAATAAATTATCATCCCAGGCCTGTAGTCAACAGACTGAGCTAAAGCTAGCTAGCAGTATTGCCATATTTTGTGAGAGATATAAGCAACCAGGTCTAGGAAAACAAGCCCAAAAGAAGCAACTAATAGGCCACATGAGCACTTTAAACTTATGCATCATCGGCTATTTGAAAATAGCCAATCTACAAGCTCACAACGCGTCGCATAGATCTGCTATTTTCAAAATCTCTGCCATTAAAAATGTGGAATATTTGGAATATTCTTTTGGAAAAAAAGTATCAACACAAATGTGGCACAATACATTTGTATGAAAATATTTGAGAACCACTGGTTTTAATAATAATTAAAAACATTGGAAGCAAGCCTAAAATAAGTAAGTACACTTTAGAAACAAGCACAAAAAAAGAAAAGAAAAGCTACTTCACAGAAGCATAATTCGCTTATAATCAGCGGACATGGCAACACTGCTAGCTCGCTGTCTGCTGAATGCCCAACACTCACTCACCCTAAGAACATGGTAGCCTTCAGAACCTCCTCCAGGTATCTCCACGCTCTGAGATCCCCCCATGGCTCTGCTGTTTGCTGCTACTGTGTTATTTCTGTTAAATCAATCAATCAATCAATCAGATCACACACACACACACACGCTTCAATCTGAGGTTCTACCCGGTACACGTCGCCTACTAGAAGAGCTGAGTGGTCTGCGCATGCGCCGTTACGTGGCAGGAAGCAAAACAACCCCCCAAGTGAAAGCGGGTATGTGTAGTTTTTGATGGTCGGTGTTTGTAGGCTTAACGTGTTAGGAGGAGACTGTGGAGGTCACACACACTTGATCTTGTCCTTGAAGGTAGGGAGGAGGATGGACACCAAAAAAATGAAATACTAATTCCTATAGCTCACAGGCCATCAACTAGACATGATTTTAAACTCACCATGGTTGGTGACAACTGATGAGGTGTTTACAAAATTGAGCGCCCTGCAACTAAACAAGGCCACTGGCCATGACAATATCCCCTCGAAATTTCTCAGAGACTCCAACGCCTCCATTGCTCCAATCATTGCCCACATGATAAACCTCTCCATCATGGCGATTTCAAACTAGCGAGAGTAACTCCTCTGTACAAAAAAGGAAGCAAATTTGACCCCGGCAACTACCACCCTACATCTATTCTTAGTTCTATCTTGAAAGTTATGGAAAAAATTGTTTATGAACAGGTTCAAAAGTATCTTGCTTAAAAAAAAAACGAATTTGAATTCCAATCTGGCTTCAGAACATCCCATTCCACTGACACATGCCTACTCTATTTGAACGACTACATCAAACATGAGGTGAACGCATGATCATGCTGGACCTCCAAAAGGCATGCAGTCCTATCTGGAGGGGAGATAACAGGTGGTGGAGGTGAACGGAACCCCTGCAGGAGCACTCATCCAATCTTACTTCGACTACTATGCATGCGCCTCATGGTACCACTACCATAGCACCACAAAGGCCTTACAAACCAGGCTCCAGACATTCCAAAACAAACTGGTCAGGCTACTGCTTGGCCTCACACCTACAACAAATCTAACCGCTGCTCACTTTGGGGTGGGATGGCTCAGGGTAGAGGACAGAGTACAGCAACTTGCAATGGGCCTGGTCTACAAGATACACTACACCACAAAGACACCCAATGTACCTGTCAAACTACTTCAAAAATGTCAAAGACGTCCACAAACACAACACCGGAGAGAGCTCCACAAATCACGTTCAACCCAGATTTGGCTCAAACAAGGGGTTAAATTTGTTCTACTGCTATGCCACCAAAATGTGGAATGCCCTACCAACAGTCATAAAAAGTGTGAATCCTTACTCTCCAAGCCTATCACCAGAAATATTTTTCTTTTTGATTACTAGTATTGTATATTTGTCTGTCAATAAATGTTTCAATGAATTGAATACACATGGACCCCAATGGAAACAAGCCATAGTGCTTTCTTGGGTTTTAATCCTTTTAGCAGCCCGTGCTTTTTTTTGCAAACTGTTAATAAAGTATTCAATCAATCAATCAATCAGCATCTAGCTGATTCCAATTAATTGACTCTTATTAGGATCTCCCTGATGGAATCAGGGCCAAGTTATCCCTCTGAGCCAAAATACCAATTAAAGTTAGTTTCACAACCTATTAGCTTATATCCTATACCTACTGTATAGGAAGAAAAGAAGACTTCAAACTAGTAGGCCACTTTGAGACAGAAATTGAGCCTTAATGAGTTTACTGTGTAGAGGCACTGTTTTAAAAATCTGAAGTATAAGTTTATGCCTATATATTATACATTATACATAATATATATTAAATATATTTAAAAAGTGTTTAGTCCACTAAACTAATTTCAAAGAGCACCCCTCATCATCGCTTTCCGAAATTGTCAAGACAGACAGTGACCAACAGAGGGCAGTGACAGACAGTAGATCAAAGCGTTGGCCTTCCCTCTCAGTCCACTCACATCTCATCATTTTGATGATATGCTTTCCATGTAAATCGTATGAAATGCCGTTGTTTAAAACCTCCAGAGATAACTCTCTTTCAACTAAATTGGCTTTGGAAGCTGTATCACACATTGTAGCAGCACTGCAGCAGGCAAATAATCTACATTTCACATGTAGATAGAGGAGAGGAGAGGAGAGGAGAGGAAAGGAGAGGAAAGGAAAGGAGAGGAGAGGAGAGGAAAGGAAAGGAAAGGAAAGGAAAGGAAAGGAAAGGAAAGGAAAGGAAAGGAAAGGAAAGGAAGAGGAAGAAAAAATAGGAAAGGAGGACAGGAGAGGAAAGGTGTTGAGATGAGAAGATGGAGCAAGAGGCGACAACAGAAGATGAGAGCATGTAGTAACACAGCCAATTGGACAAGAAGACACACACAGCTGGGGGCCAAACAAAGCCTCCTTTCGGATGATTAGGCAGAGGCAATTGTGTGTGTGTGTGTGTGTGTGTGTGTGTGTGTGTGTGTGTGTGTGTGTGTGTGTGTGTGTGTGTGTGTGTGTGTGTGTGTGTGTGTGTGTGTCTGAAGCTAATGACAGAATGTTTAGAGGGGAGGCTGAGGGAACCTCCTGCAGAATGTAATTTGTAGAACCAGAAACATCAGTTTTCTTCTGTATGCTTTTGTATCTTTATGTATGCCTCAATATAAGACAGAGACACAAGCTTGTCTCTATCTCTGCTTCAGTGTAAAACAGAGACACCAGCTAGTCCAGGGGTATTCAACTAGATTAGGCAGGGGGTTACAATTGTAAAATTACTTGAATTCAGCGGCCACAAGACCGTGACAACAGAAATGAACAAAATGTTAATGCTTAACCGTTTCACTGTTTTTTGTGTGTCTTATATAGGTACCAACAATGGACATATATGTCCAATATGGTAACTTACGGCCGGCTTCATACTGCATTAATGCGTTTGCTAGGATCATTCCTTTATACTGTAGTCCACAGGCTTAGATTCTGATAATAAGGAAATAGGAAGTAGATACAGTATGTCAGTGTGTTCTGTGCACGGGTCATTGGCATGCAAGCATATTTTTGGAGGCAGGCTGGCAAGGTGAAGTGTCTACATGTTCGTATGAATGAAAGGTTTTTGCTTTAATTTGATTTGAGCACCCCGCACCGGATGATAAGAGCACAAGCTCTTATGATGTGTTTGAAGTGGACGAAGATGGAAAAGATGGAAGATTGACAAAATCCAGGTGAATTCTTTATTTGGTGCAAAATGGACAAGGACAACATCCACTCAAGACCCAGAAATAGTTACAAATGGATGGTTTGTGATGGATGAACTGCACTCAGAATTCATTTGTTGTGCTTTTGTATGTTGATGCGCCACAGAAATGTAACAATGTAGCTTTTGGCAAGCTACCTATAGCTTCCTATATAAAAAGACATCGCTGAACTACTTGAAAGCTACATTATTCTGAAAGTAGTGAGAAGTAGAAAAGTAATAGAAGTAGACATAATTTTAGTTTTGTTGTGAGGTGTATTTCTTATGGGTTACTTACTCAACAAATATTACATTTACCCCGCATTTGGGTTCTTGTAGCAGTGTTTTGACCTCAAATGCAGTACTGGTGGGTTTAATTTGGAACCCTGAGTGAGGGACATTCCTCCATCATAAATTGTAGCCTACATTTTATTCTTATCAGTTAATGGTTGATGAACCATTAATGAGCTTTTTAATAACGGTTCTGAAAAACATCAAAATGGTCATCCTGTAAAACCAACCATACAATAATAATTAGGCTAGTTAAATACATTTTCACATTGGAATATGGAATGTGTTCCAGGGGCCAGCAAGAAAGATTTGGCCTGCGGGCCGCCAGTTGAATATCACTGAGCTAGTAGTCTCTATGTTGCAGTGTAAGACAGAGACACAAGCTTGTCTCTATGTGTAAACAGTGTATAATGAAGACATCAGATTGTCACTACTGTACTGTATGTATGTCAGTGTAATACAATCAGCTTGTCTCTATGTATATGTCAGTGTAATACAATCAGCTTGTCTCTATGTATATGTCAGTGTAATACAATCAGCTTGTCTCTATGTATATGTCAAGGTGTGTCTGTATGCTTCAATGTAAGACACAGACTCACATGTCGACTTCAATAGACTTTATTATAGACTTTATTATGTATGGTTCTGTTAAAGTGCCTATACTGCAATGAAACATCCAGGGAGACAGCTCCCCTCCATCACAACTGGTCTCATCATGAAGACAGCTCACATAATATAGGATTCATTGGTCACATAGTACACATACTATCATATGATTTATGCCGTTGTGCAGTACACATATGTGGTCCCTAGATACCATTAATACTTATGAACGTAAACTCTCATATATTACTGCTATAGTACACATCCATTTACAATGGAAGAAATAAAGGTGGACATTGTGCAAATACATCTACCAGAAACTCTTTCGTACAATTTACGCAGAGTCCCTGAAACACTGAGTATACGTGTATAACAAGGAATATATATACTATATTACAGTAAATCTACGAGGATTGAGACAAGGGGAAAAGCAATCCTCTCTTACTTGACTCTAAGAGAGCGCACTATTCTGTCAGACGCCATTGGCATCCTTGCGCTTCTGCCTAAAACTATAAAGCAGTGGTTCTCAAAGTGGGGTCCGGGGGACCCCCAGGGGTCCATGAGGAGGTCCCAGAGGGGTCCCTGTTGCAAAACGAGGAACAGCCTAATTTCACTATTATTTCACCAGCTAGAAGTTGATGAGATATTCTCTTGGCTGCCGGCATTAAATCTTTTCAAATGGGTTTCCACAGCATAATGTGTTATATGTATCAATTTGGGGGTCCTTGACCTGAAGATGTTTGAGAACCACTGCTATAAAGTGCTGACAGAGGACTGCCAGATGATCATAATCACCCCTCGTTATACACCTATTACAGTACACCCCTCGTTTCATCATAATCTCGTTGGAAGGCCGGTCATTCACCTCGAAGAAACATTCAATCAAAGAGACGCGCAAACACAGATGGAGACGCAATCCTACAAATTGCGTCAATATTAGGCAGGAGTCAATATTAGGCAACATCTTACAAACACTGACCACTTATGAGGAGTTTTGTACCTATATATACACAAAAGGAGGCGGATGGATTGCTGTGTTCCCGATTTTCTCATTCTTTGGCTGACTAATTCACTACGGATAAACTACTAAAGTTCTGATTGATTAACTTACATTTACAAATGTATTACCATGTAATATACATAAAGATACAGTTACAATAAAATACCTGACTCTGCAACCAGTGGTAATGCAATAAAGAAATACTATATTTTGTATATAACTAAATATTCATATTCATATGTTAACATATAGTTAAAAACACATACAGGTATCATGTGCTTGCATGGAAACAGACAACGAGCCAGCGTTTTACATCTCCCATTCAAAAGTGGGTATGGATTCAGGATCAACTCATCAATTTCTGATACCGAACTTAAGCTTACAGTAGTTCAGACCAAAGACCCACGACAATACGAAACCGTTTTAAGCCGGATTCAAACTTCGTCATACAATGCTGAAAATAGCAGATCTACAAGATCAGAACGCACCACAGATGCAACGCCTTGTGAGCTTGTAGATCTGCTATTTTGGCGCGTGACACCACCATTAAACCTTCTTAACCCTATGGTGTTAACCCTAGGTTAAGCTTATCTTTTTTTAAACACAGTGCTAACACAGAGTACACCGCACAATACAGACAACTGCAACATACTGCATATTCACACCTGCTCGCACCCTGGGTGCAGGGTTAGAACAAGGGGATTGGTGCATTAGGATTTCAATTAATGTGCAGTTGTGAGCACCAATAATTCAATACATAATAGAATTGGCAAATGATACTCAAAGTAATATTAGAATCTGTGCTTTCCTTACTTTGTATATGTTCAGACACACCTGTCACACGTACATGCCCGTGCGCACACACACACGCGCACGCACGCACGCACACGCACACGCGCACACACACACACACACGCACACACACACACACACACACACACACACACAAACGCACACACGCGCGCACACACACACACACACACACACACACACGCACACACACACACACACACACAAATTCCTATGGTGATGGAGAAACTGTTGACCAACTGGAGGACACACTAGATTAAATACACACGTGTACAGGACTCTACAGCACACATACGTACATACTGTAATACATACATACAATACATTAACTAGTCAGAGTATGAGCCAGGGCCTTCAGACACTGGTGTATATACTGTATGTCCTGCCTAGAGGACGAGCTGTCTGGGACAGAGACAGTTAACACACTTAAAAGTCTCTCTCATGGCAAAAGGTCTGTTCAGGATACTGCAGGTACGATTATATCTGCAGCACTGATAAGATGTTGTGTAGCTCGGGCCTCCTGCCACCGGGGCGCAGCCTACAGGTCATGGCCCATCCTCTCGATCTCATCTATGAGGAAGTCGATGTCGGACTGGGTGGCGGCGGGGTTGGAGACGACCATGCGGAAGAAGTTGACCTTCTGACCCTGAGGCTGGTAGCCCACCATGGTGGTCCCTGACTCCATCATCATGGCCTTGATCTTTGGCGCCACCTGTAGGAGGTTTAAAGACAAAATAGAATTTGAGCAGATCAGAATATGAGCAGAATAATGTATATTCTGCAGAATATGAAAAGGTTCATATTCCTTGGGTAGATGATGATAGGTATATTTGTGTGTGCATGTACACTTATAATGTATAAGTTATTAATTGAAAAAAAACATCTATTATAGTGAAACGCTATAGAGTGAAACACAACATTCATTACTACCAGTTATGAGGAAGTCTCCAACAAACAGAGATGTGGTTCAATGGTGCCCCTAGTGGTAGAAATCTCCAGCCGAGTGAGCATCATCTGCACTTACGTTTCCTCTTACTTTTGTCAGAGGAAACGTCATCATTATCCACTATACAGTCATGCAGGTGATGACAGCCTGCGTGCCCGACCCTCCTCCCTGCCCGCTCTCTCAGCGGCCATTTCATAGCATTGTTTAAACTAGCGAGGTCGGCGGAAAGGAGACCAGGGATTTCATCACTCTTTAATTAGTTTTTATGAAAATAGTGCTTGAGCAGGAAGCTGATATAATAGGTGGACGATGTAGCCTGTTGTTTTGACAGATGCTAGGTTTGATGTTTACCTGGTATCCTAGTTTCATTGAAGCACTAAATAGTTTTTCTTTTGTCGTTTGTTGACTATAGGCTTCATGTCATTTACTGATTTTGCACTTGTACGTCGATCTGGATAAGAGTGTCTGCTAAATGCCTGTTGGAAATTGACTGTAAATTGAGGAGATGGGTCCCAGACTGATGGATTGACAGGTGTCTTACCCTGTGAAGCTTCTCTCTTCTCTCCTCGCCCTCCGGCATTCCTCTGATACTGGGTGGAAGGTACCAGAAACAAACGTTTGTGTGCTGGGGCTGTGGACAGACAATACATATTGGTCAAATTATGATCATGCAGTCGTTGAATATTCTAAATATATCTAAATATATCATTTGTCTCCATGTGTTTCACATTTTTTAGCCTGGGGGTAAAAATAACACAGAACTGGCTGATGCAAATTATTAGTTTCCCTCCATTACAAGCAGAAATTGTGTGAAGAGAGAAGTGATTGGAAATGGTTAAACACCACTTGGTCATTTTGTAGCATTGTAGCTGCAGTTGAAGCCAATTCAACTTGGATTGTAGCTTTCTAGAGTTTGTCTCAGCTACAATCGCGGGGCGTCGCTTTGTATCTTCATGTCACTGGCTTTCATTGAAAAATAATGGTTGCCTGTAGCTTTGTAGCTGCCAGTGTGATCGCAGCATCAGAGTAAAATTAACACTGCCAATTTTACTATGTACTGGTAATGTGTGATGAAGTTAAATGAACTGATTGTTATTGCCGTGTACAGTACTCAGAGGAACTACAGTATTTTTCATGGTGATAGAGAGAGAGGAGAGTGGCTCACCACTCCATCAAACACCATCTGGTATCCCTCTCTGTTCTTGATCTTGTTGTAGAGGTACTGAGACAGGTCCAAACACTTGTCAATGTGCTGCTCGAACCCTATGGTGCCCTGTAGCGGAAAACAATTCAATTCAATTCAAATTAGCCAACGATCATTACGAACATCATGACTGTCCTTGTGTCTGTGTGTGATTGTGTAGTTGTAGATATGTGATTCTGCACATTTGTCTGTATCTATACCTGTGTCTAGTATGTGTGCATGTGCATCATGTATGTAAAATTGTGAGTTTGCATGTATTCTTTGATTGTGTGTGTGTGTGTGTACTGTGTATGTATACGTATGTTGTGCACGTTGTCTGTGCATCTTCCTGTCGGTACTGTACTTCACCTTGGCCTTCCACATCAGCCAAAACTTGAAGATGTCCACGTGTCGGCCACACTGGATGGCCTTGTCCCCTGTGTCATAGGAGACATCGTACTGCTTGTCCGGTTGGAACAGGTAGCCAGCACACATGGAGTTACAGCCTTCCAGGATGCCCTGAAGATGCACCCACGCACGCACGCACGCGCGCACACACACACACACACACACACACACACACACACACACACACACACACACACACACACACACAAACAGAGTTAAAGCATCACTACTGGAAACAACCTCACATTTGACAAGGAATTTTCGCATTTGGGTCCATTTTACACACTCATACCTAAATTAACATTTACAGGTGTAGCAGTCTTTGTTTTATTTGTTTTCTTTATGTGCATGTGTGCGGATTGGGCACATATTAATGCACGTGTGCGTGTTTGTGTGTGTGTGTGTGTGTGTGTGTGTGTGTGTGTGTGTGTGTGTGTGTGTGTGTGTGTGTGTGTGTGTGTGTGTGTGTGTGTGTGTGTGTGTGTGTGTGTGTGTGTGTGTGACTGTGTGTGTGTGTGTGTGTAGGATTACCTTCTCTCTGACCAGGATAGCAGAACACTGTAGAGGCACGCCCATCATTTTATGAGGGTTCCATGTGACAGAATTGGCCCTGAGAAGATAACAATCAAGGTTATGGTCATTCTCTTGTTTCTAAATGAAGTTGCACATTGGTACACCCATGGCTCTGGGTACACCTAAATCTAACACACTCATTATTAATTTAATTAGCAGCAGCTGCGTTGCATACTAGCCTGCCATGTTTTTAATCTGCTGTAGTTTTTAATCTGAACCATAAAACTAACCCCCTTGTGTGTCTTGCTCAGGGACATTTCGACACAGACAGGGTGAACCGGGAGGCGAAACAGTGACCTTCCAATTCCCAGGCGGCCTCTCTACCCACTCGGCTACTGTTGTTGTTTGCTTGTTTTCCCAGTTACTTGTACCATAGCCTCGTTCTATTCTTAGCACTCTTAATTCCAAGACCATTTAATTCTGTAAAAATATTCATGACACTTTGACTGCTCTGGGTAACAGCGTCTGCTAAAGCCCTAAATTGTTACCGTGAATGTCATTTCAATCACCTTTCGATCCCGTCGAGCTTATGACGATGTTTCCTGGACATGAGCATGCCACCTCCCCACGCTCCCTGTTGAAGGAACACACAACTTTAACAAGTGTACGCACGCACGCACGCACGCACGCACGCACGCACGCACGCACGCACGCACGCACGCACGCACGCACGCACGCACGCACGCAGGCAGGCAGGCAGGCAGTGACACGTACGTATGCACGCACACGCACACACACACACACACACGCACACACACACACACACACACACACACACACACACACACACACACACACACACACACACACACACACAGGAGTGTGCATGGACATTACTCACGTCAACGTGAAGCCACAGGTTGTACTTCTCACAGATGTCAGCGATCTCATTGATGGGGTCGAAGGCTCCGTAGACCGTGGAACCGCCAGTGGCGTTCACAAACAGGGGCACGTAACCCTGCAGTGTAGAGACAGCAGAGCGGAGACCAAAGCATCATATCAATATACTCAAGAAAGAAAGAAAGAAAGAAAGAAAGAAAGAAAGAAAGAAAGAAAGAAAGAAAGAACAAAAGAAGGGACTGACCTTCTGTTTAGTAGCAATAATCTTAGCCTCCAGGTCTGCAGGAATGACTCTGCCCCTGAGAAAGAACAGAGGAACGGGTTATCGTCAGGCTCAGGAACATGACATGAATTTTCACGGTGGAGAACGACGGGCAAAAAAAAAGGAATCCCGCACACTGTCTTCACTTACGGACGCTATTTAGAGATACAGTACAACGTCGCAGCGGTCGCTTCGACCTTTTTTGGCTAACTGTGGAGAACGATTTCAACCAGTACAGTAGGTGTCCTACCCGACACCAGGGTCTACATGTCTCAATGGAAGAATAGAGAGACCACCTCCAACCACTGCACATGTTCTAGTAATATTGTATTAACATACTCTATACAGATTGGTTAAGTCCCAGATTCTAGCTGTAAAGCTCCAGTGGTTTCGCATTCCAAGATGTTTAGCATTCTTTGACATTTACAATGGAACAGCTGGTACCCTCAACACGAAACATGACACGTAATTTCATTGTGGAGATTTTGGGAGATTGAGGGTGGTTAATACCTTAAAAGACTGAAAAGATGGTGTTTGAAAAAAAGGTATGTTTTAGAGAACCTCAGATAAGGCATCACAGCTTTGTTTGGTAAACTGTACGTGCAGCTGAAGAACAAACTGGTCTGACTGAGGCAGAGATTATGGAACTGAAGAACAATAGAGCATATTTATAATATTATATCAGACATAGTTTTTTTCTGGATACTCAAAGATTCTTGTGAGACCATCCTTATAGGGGTGAGACCATCCTTGAAGTCTAACAAACAAAGAAACTGCCCCAAGGCAAGCCAATACGATACTTACTGACCCATCCCATGTTATACACGCTCTATCAGCTACTGCCCTCTGGGAGGAGGTTCAGAGTCCCTTGTTGCAAATTTAAATAGCAATAAAAATGTATTTATCCCTGGGTCAATAAAGTCTTTAGATACCGGCAGATATAAGAAAAGGATGAGGCCATGATAGACCCCGGGGGATCTTTGTTTTTATGAAAGGGATTTGTGTACATTATTGCTTTTATTGATGTGTTTGTTTGTGTTTGTCTATAGGTGCTTTTAGGAAACTTGCTGTATGTTTTTATTTACTAACACCTTTGTATGTTTTTTGTATGTAGAATGTTTGTATTTTACCACATGGTGGGACAATGTACTTCATCTTGAAGTCCATCATTCAATATATCTAAAATGATGATGATCAAATCAGTAAAAGCTCCACCGGTTTACCATGCAAGATGTTTTAACCAATCTGCATGGTAGAGTATGTTAATACAATTACACCCAGTCTGCAGTCTCCCTGCCCTTCACTGAGGAATCTAGATCCTGGAGTCGGGTAGGACATCTACAGTACTGGTTGACAAATATCCATGCCTGTATAGTTAATAAACTGAGCATCTCCTCTGGTCAAGCGGTAATATCTTCTTGGATGAGAGGTTGATATTTGGTCTCCCATGGGGGAGATCCAGGTTCGAAGTTAGAGTTAGAATGACTTCCCTCTGTCGGGAGAGGACATGAAACGTAAGTATTTTAGAGCTTTAACGCATACCTCTCATCAGTACTGAGCAGAACGACGTTCTCAGAGCCAAAGCCCAGTGCAGCACCAGCCTTCTTAATGGAATAGTGGCTCTGTGGGAACAGACGGCAACACAAACAACTCACTCACACGTTGTAAAACTACAACCTGTGTGTGTGTGTGTGTGTGTGTGTGTGTGTGTGTGTGTGTGTGTGTGTGTGTGTGTGTGTGTGTGTGTGTGTGTGTGTGTGTGTGTGTGTGTGTGTGTCTGTGTGCGTGCGCGCGTGTGCGTGCGCGTGCGTGTGCGTGTGTGTGTGTGTGTGTGTGTGTGTGTGTGTGTGTGTGTGTGCATACTAATTGATACTGTGGTGAGATGGCATTATGGCAATATGTCACTGAATGCAAAAATAAGATGTGCCACAGGTTCCATTAAAATAGCCATTGGCTTGATTGGAACAGGGCGAGGCCTAATGATTTTGTGGGACTTTTGCAATGGCCTCAATCTACAGTCATCGAAGCATAGCCCTTGTTCCATTACATGTAATGATAGTGTGTAATAATGTGTGTGTGTGCGTGTGCGTTTGTGTGTGTGTGTGCGTGTGCATGTGCGTGCGCGTGTGCGCGTGTGCGCGTGTGCGTGTGCGCATGTGTGTGTGTGTGTGTGTGTGTGTGTGTGCGTGCTCGTGTGCAGTGTGCATGCGAGTATAAGTGTGTAGCAGTAGTGGCTCAGAGCCTCTGCCTGATGACCAAAAGCTTAATATCTCCCCGGTCGAGGGGGAATTCCCCTTTAGGCTAGTGGTTAAGATGTTGGCTTTTGACACGGAAGACCCGAGTTCGATTCCCGGGAGCTACATGTGCAAGTGTCCACACAGTATACTGTATATGTGTTGTGTGTGTGTGTGTGTGTGTGTGTGTGGTCACGTACGTGTTCCGATGTGAACAGGACGAGGCGCGGGGCGGCAGACATGCCCTTTGTCTTCACCTCGGGGAAGTACTTGTAGCGTGCAATCATCACACTGTACATGTTAGAGATGGCGCCCCCTGTTGAGCAGAAACACACACAATCTTAGCATACTGTATAAATACTCAATTATTATATTCATGTTGGCTGTGAGACACACACACACACACACACACACACATACCTGCATGAGACTATAGCGTGTATACTGCGCATGTGTTCATTTCATACAAACACATGTATATGAACATACAGTATATCCAAGGAGTGTATGGACACACACACACACACACACACACACACACACACACACACACACACACACACACACACACACACACACACACACACACACACACACACACACACACACACACACACACACACATGTACTTAATGTGCTGACCTGGTGAGAATATACCGTCCCCCTCCCCGCCAGGCCAGCCAATCATCTCTCTCATCTTCTTCAGAGTTAGCTGTTCCATCAACACAAACACGGGAGCGATCTCGTAGGTGAACCTGTCAAGCAGAGAACATCCGTTCACAAACATCCTTCACTGTCTCCGTCGGCCCTGTTCAATCAATAATCATTTGTGTTCCTGTCATCAAAAAGCTGTTTCGTGAACCTGTATGCATACTTGAATAGCATACAGCTGCAGACCACAAGTGCATGGGCATGCAAAAATGCATTTGCACACACACATGCACACATACTGTATAGTATATATACGTGGCTTTCAGTGGTGGAAGAAGTGCCTACTCACATTTTTTACTTAAGTAAAACGAATACCACAATGTAAAGATACTACTGTGACAACTAAAAGTCCTGCATTAACCCATTAATACCTGGAACTGTGTCATTTTTTGATTTGAGCTAAAAAGCATTATTTTACACTTTAGGCTATTCAAAAATAGCAGATCTACAAGCTCATAGCGCGGCACCGAGTGCCGCGCTACGAGCTTGTAGATCTGCTATTTTTGAAAAATCATGAAAATGTGTGCAAATCTTTGAACATAATATATTTTTAAAGCGAACATTTTTAACTCAAATCTTTGCTTCTGGGGGTCCCTGGAACAAAATATTTTGATGGGGGTCCGCGGCCAAATACATATAATTTTGGGGGTCCTTGACATGAAAAAGATTGAGCACCACTGATATAGAAACATACGTTTTTCAGAAAACTGTTGAGATTTAGGAGACATGTAGAATCGGCTTCAGGTCTCAATGGGTTAAACATTTTTACTTGAGTAAAAGTGCAAAGTTATTACACAACTGCATACATATATACTATATACACGTGCTGGCTTTCCATCAGCCTTGCTATATTTCCATCAGCACGTGCAGCACAAACTGGAGCTCGTGCTGACTGGGGGGGTACGAGCTCATTAAAAAAGGGTCTGATAGCAAACATTCATATTCAAATCCACCAGAGCAACACTCAGCGGGTTTAATTAAAAGCACACAAAGCACTGATCACTATCTGTCAATGCTGCCAATCCCAGCGATTGACAGCTCAGAGAGCGTGCGGTGCATATTGTGTGTCGCGCACACGTGAGAACAAGAAGGAAACGAGCTGGAATCCGTGTTTGAGGGAGATAGCGGTTTCTTTGAACCCCAACATGACGTGAGGGAGGGGCAAGGATGAGGGGAGCGTGCTGTTCATTTCATACATTCATTAGAGACTAAAATCTGCTGGAAATATCGCCCTATATACAGCAAAATCCTGAGTGCTCGTCTATATCTGAGAGTGCTCAAATGGAACCAAATGGATGGGGCCATTTGCTTAAATGAACACTGAGAATTTTATTGTTTGCATTCACAGACGAGGCAAGCTGCAATTCCTTGTCCCTTCTCCCTCTCCTCACTGACTGACAAGCCATCCCACCCCTCACAAACACGCACACACACGCACACACACACACACACAGACGCACACGCACGTGCACACGCACACGCACACGCACGCACGCACGCACGCACACACACACACACACACACACACACACACACACACACACACACACACACACACACACAGAGGACTAAGTGCCCTGTACTTTAATGAGGCCAGTTACACAACACCCCCTCCCAACATGAACGCAACACCCTACTACACTGCCATCTAAAACAACACAGCTCTCTGTCTGTCTCTCGTCCCCCTCTTTGTTTCCTCATAATACCTATAATTTATACTCCCTCGCGTGAAAGTGTTGCTTGCCGACAACAACAACTCACGTGGACCGCTGTGAGTTTGAAAGATCAGTTATTTTCGGCAAGCGACACTGGCATCGAACAACAGAGTCTAAATTGAGCTTAAGTAGGACAGGGTCAGACAGTCGGTACACCAAGGACAGCGATGATGAGAAAAAAGTGCTGCTGTTGAGCGAGAGTGGAGAGAGAGAGAGAGAGAGATTGAGACAGAGAGAGACAGAGAGAAAGGATAAGTGAAAGGCTGAGGGGGAAGAGGGGGGAGACCAACAAAGGAAGTATAGGAGGAGATGACACGTAAGTAACGAGAGAAAAGAACAGAGGCGAGAAAAGGGACGCGACGTGTAAAAGAAAGGGAGAAAGAGAAAGGCAGTGAATGGAAGTGGCTGAGAACTCGGATGTGGAGGAGAGAAATTGAGGGTCGAGGAAGAGGATCCTGAGAACACAGTAAAATGCTGAATGTTAATTTAACTCTGCAGAGCATACAAATAACCCATTTGTACGCGCTCTGCATTGTAAATGGTGTCATTAACACTGGATCTTTCTGTGCTGTGTCGTGGAATTCTGTATCAATTAGTAATTGTGGAGGCAAACGGAGTCTGAGACACTTCACACGATAAGATAGAAGTTGAATACATGAGCTCATGGGAGGAACAGTATGTTCTTCGGTAGTTCTTGGGGAAAAACGGGAGAGAGCCTTAGTTACACAAAGAGCTCTTAACAATCGATACCACCAGACCTGTGCCAAGTCATCTTGACTCTATCTATGATATGAGATGGTCAGAACAATTCATAGAACAGTAATATCATAAGGCAAAAGGTGATACACATAAAACATAATAACAATATAAGGTACTATAAATCTACTATAATTCCTCCTCAACAGAGCCCAATTATGACTGATGGGATCAGGCTATGTGGAAGTGTCAGCTTCAACAAAGAAGCTGAAGCTTCGAAATAATCACGTAATCTCATAACTTTAATATTGCACCATGTATTGTTTCTTTCTTCAAATATAACAAAATTGTATTATACAATGGTCCGACCCTGTGCACCTCTTTACAATTCTCCTTCCCTTTCTGGCAGTCATTTCACGCTATAATGACAATAATGGAGATCATTATCACAATCAGAGCCAATCATTGGTCTTTTGAGGGTGAAAATTACCCCTCAGTCACCTGCCCATCTCTGGGGACGGCCCCTAAATGCCCTTATTATCGTCATCAAGGGCACCGAGGGTGTGCGTGCGTGTATTGTGTGTGTGTGTGTGTGTGTGTGTGTGTGTGTGTGTGTGTGTGTGTGTGTGTGTGTGTGTGTGTGTGTGTGTGTGTGTGTGTGTGTGTGTGTGTGTGTGTGTGTCTCACCAACCCCCTGACACCCACCCCCCCCACCTCTTATAGCCTCAAAGGGCCATTGAGTCTGTCTGTATCCATGGGGACAATGGAGTCGGAATGAGCGCTCCGCGGGGAGCATGCTGCAGTCAGTTTCCACAGTGTGACAGGGCTTTCTGTGCAGCTGGGGGACATTGTGTGTCAGTGTGGGTCCCAGCTGGCCTATCTGCTAAGACCAGCTCACAATGAGCCTGCAGTCAATGGTCTGGAAACCATCGCTGCTCTATCTGGGACAGCCAGAGCTGGTGCGGGAAAGAGAGGGTGCTGACTGTGTGCGTGTGTGTGTACGTGTGTGTGTGCGTGCGTGCGTGTGTGTGTGTGTGCGTGCATGCGTGCGTGCGTGCGTGCGTGCGCGTGTGCGTGTGTGCGTGTGTGCGTGCGTGCGTGCGTGCGTGTGTGTGTGTGTGTGTATGTATGTGTGTGTGTGTGTGTGTGTGTGTGTGTGTGTGTGTGTGTGTGTGTGTGTGTGTGTGCGTGTGTGTCCACAAATTCTTGTGTTCAATGCTCTTTTCTCTCCCAGGGCCTTCGTCCAACATGGAACAAGTTCTAAGAGGGCGGTTTCTTAACCTAATATTTAAGAAACGGCTAAATGAAGTGCTTCGATTTATAGAAATTTCCACCAGCTTGTGGTTTCATACAATGATCTGATCCTCAGTAGCTAGCCTCTGCTTTGAAAATTATGATTCCAGTGTGAAGACAATAGAATAGCTAATAGTGTATTGACAGTTCATTATTCTGTCTACAGTACAATATACTATCCGGCCTCATGTACATAAAAGCTTCTGTATAGGTTCTCTGTTAAGATGTGGCATGAAACTGTGCATCATATAAAAATGACATGTATAGGAATGTGAGCCTGTAAGTGCTTTCAAAGCAACATCTCGCTCGAGATTGCCAGCTCGAGCTCAGATTGAACAACACAAACAGCATGTGTGTGTGTGTGTGTGTGTGTGTGTGTGTGTGTGTGTGTGTGTGTGTGTGTGTGTGTGTGTGTGTGTGTGTGTGTGTGTGCGCGTGTGCGTGCGTGTGTGTACACACTGTACTGTTCTGTTATTTCACCATGTGTATAGAGTTTGTGTGATGTTACGTTACAGGGTGTTCATATCATAGTGGAGTCTGGACCACCATGTAACTGTGAACTCAGATCAATATGCAATCACAGCAGCCCTGGGGCTGGGGTCTGTGCAGCATCTGATACATACCGTATATATAAGTACAGAACCAGGTCAATACACGGCCTCCACAGGACCCGCACAAACAATTTACATAACTGCCCTCGGACGCCATTTTTGACCTGTTACGTATGACAGAACTGAGGGGAACACCGGCCAAATACAATAAGCTCATCCTCTGTTATGCTTTTAGGATTTAATGATCTGGGACAGGCTGCACATGGGAAATCCCAATACTGACGTGAAATGACAAATCACACAGTATCAGACTATCACACAGTTGTTCAAATGTGTACAAATCTTAGAGTGTACAAATGGAACCAAATGTCCATTTGCTTGAACGTGTACACTCTCTGATTTTCCCCCTGATATGGAAACGTGTAATAAAAGCATGCATACACCATAAAATAAAACGGAAGACTTACATGTTGGTGTTGGCAGTGGATGTGAGCCACTCCCCAGCCAGTCCAATGATGTCCAGACCAGTAGATAACTGGTTAAAAAAGCGTGGGTGGCCTGTGGGAAAAACAGAGATAAGGCACATGTTTGTCTTCATGGTCTCTCATGTGCGTTGTCCAGGTCTCTTTATTGTCTGGAGTCTTAAGACCCCAAAACCACAATGGATGTAAAGTGTGGTCATTTTGGTTTATAATCTTTGATAATTCTCCCATTTTCCAGATACATGAATGTTTTCAACATTTATGGGTTCAATCGTTCATTTCTGTGAACTTCATATTTGAGAGAGCTTTGCTATGAAAATTAGGTCAGCCTGTTTTATATAAATGGAAAGAAAAAGTCCTTTGTGTAGAGAGAGCTATATAAAAGGACATGGCTTCACTTCCCTGCAGGCTAAAGCATTCTTATAAAAACAAATGTACATAGAAATGCCAGTTCCTCCCTCCAGTGCTCATATGCACTCAAATATGAATCTCCCTCCATTTTGGTTTTGCACATCTAAGATGCCTTGTTGAATCTGGGTAATTCCACTGCTAACAAGAAAATATGACAGCCATTTCGATTCTAAGGTAGGCAGCCTATGCCCAGAGCAATCAAAAAATAATGGAGCCATGGAAATTGTATCCATATGCAAAGAAAGAAATAAGCCTATTCAAATAATCTAATAGGCTAATTGTATTTTAAATAAAAATCGATCGTGAATAAAGCGTTTGTAAAATAAACGAATAAATAATAATAGATCATTCTAACATAATTGCACACAAATAAACAGCCGGAGGGAAAAACAAACAAGCGATTTCCTTTAGTGTTTCATTTTTCAGAACCAGGGACAGCTCATATTTCAGCACCATGGGGACAGCTCCCCACTCATGTCAAAGCCTGGCAAGGCGTTGCTTTCTTTTGTCCCATTTGCCGTTGCCTGAAAATAGCAGATTTACAAGCTCACAACATATCGCGATGCAATCGTGAGTGAGCTTGTAGAGTGGCTATTTTCGGCGTAGGGTAGACTAAGTAGGCTATAAATCAGGCGTTCTAAACTCTGTGTGTTCAGAACTTTACATAGGCGCCGCGCATCCAAATGACCGGTGAATTAAGTAGTAGAATAGCAGGACTGCTACATCATATAAAACCCAAGGGAGCGTTTGGCCGACGTTGTGGCTCTAACAGCTTGAAACAGCCTCGCATACTGCGATCCCCGCAGGCGACACTTGCTTTAATAAGTCGAGGCAAGCAGAGGAGGATGTCAAGTGAATTACCAGGGGGCCGATAAGGCAGTCATTGGAATAGGCTGTAGACTATCAGGGGAGCAGACTGATTAAATGGTTTGTGTAGCGTTCAGTTTAACTCTAGACTGTTAGGTAGTGCTGATTAGGCCCAGACCTTAAAAAATGATGAAGGGACGCAATAAAAAATACGTCCTACACGTTCAAATCTGGACAATCCCCACTAGCTTAATGTAGCTACGATACTTCTTCGCTATAGAGTGATGGGCTGTTAAACGGTGTTTCAGAAAAGGCCTTGGGAGGTTAATTGTTAATTACTGATGTTGTTTTTTAATTAAAAGCACCATTCCACCATTTGAGTTAAGATCACTAACCCCCCCCCCCTAAAAAAAAACCTTTTGCACTTGCATCTTCTAAATGAAATGTATTGAGCATCTCTCTCTCTCTCTCTCTCTCTCTCGCTCTCTCACACACACACACACACACACACACACACACACACACACACACACGACACGACACACACATACACACGTCTCTCTCTCTTTCTTTCTTTCTCTCTCTCTTTCTCTCTCTCTCTCTCTCTCTCTCTCTCTCTCTCTCTCCCCCCCCCCCCTCTCTCTCTCTTTATATAGCATGCTTCTCGTTCTCGGCCTACCTGTCCGGACACCGTATTTGAGCGTGTCTCGGCAGTCCACCAGGATCTGCTCCAGAGACTCGGGCTGGTCCGAGAGCTCCAGGTTGAAGCCCTCCATGCCCTCCAGCAGCTGGTGCGGGTGGTGGAAGTCCAGCACCTTGGTGGAGCGGTCGAAGGTCTTCTTGACATAGTTGGTGAGGATGTCAGTCAGCTCCAGGAGAAACTGCATGGTCGGCTCCTCGCCATTTTTGGCCGGAAGTAAATCTAGAGACGAACGTGAAGCGTGTGGAAATGTTAAGGGCGTGGAGGAGTATTGGGAAACATCGTGCACAATTGGTTGCCAGCAGTGGTGTAAAGTAACTGAGTACATGTACTCAAGTGCTGTACTTAAGTACAATTTTGAGGTATTTTTGGGCGGTGAAACCGCCCCTATAAGTGAGGTTTGGATATTTGTACAACAAATCCTGCGCTGTGATTGGCCAAAAATGTACCCCGCCTAACCCTGCACCGTGATTGGCCAATCACAGTCTATTCAGGACTGTGATTGGCCAGTGTCACATGACACATGTGCATAGCCCTATATAAGAAACCATAACTGTTTTTTTAAAGTTATGGTTTCTTCCATCATAAAGAGTGTTTCAATAAATGTATTTATTTTTTGTACATGATTGGTTGACTCCATTCAGTATTGTGATTAGCTAGCAAGACACCGCCCACTTCACACTGGGTGTGATTTTTACTTTACTGGAGTATTTCCAATTTTCAGTACTTTTACTTCTACTCCACTACATCTCAAAGGCAAATATTGTAGCCTATACTTTTACTCCACTACAATTATTTGAAAACTTTAGTTACTAGTTACTTTGCAATTATCAATTATTACGTTATAAAACATACATGAACCACTTTAGCCTTATTTTACATACATAGGCTATTTGAAAATAGCCAATCTACAAGCTCATAACAAGGCGTCACATCACGACGCTTGTAGATCTGCTATTTTCAAATATTTTAGTACATTTACTTTTGGTACTTTAAGTACATTTTGATACTTTTGTACTTTTACTCAAGTAAATTTTGAATTCCGGACTTTTACTTGCAGGGTATTTCTATATTGCAGTATTGATACTTTTACTTAAGTAACACATTTGAGTAATTTTTCCACCACTGATTGGTTGCCAGTTGGACATTACGCTTGGAAAATAAATACTATACTATTGCACGACGAACATTTGTTTATAGGCTGCTCTTGAACCCCAGCATGCCTATTCTGGCGGAAACATTCGCCAAACAAATAGCCGATCTATAAGCTCACAATGCTCATGTCATGACACGTTCATGTTTCAGCACCAGGGACAGTTCCCCGCTAATGTCAAAGCCTGACGAGGATATAGCAGATCAACAAGCTCACAACATATCGTGGGGAGGCTGGGGAGCTGTCCCTGGTGTTGAAATAGGCTATATGAGCTGTCCCTGGTGCTGAAATATGAAGCGTCGTGGCACATTGTGAGCTTGTAGATTGGTTATTTTTGATTATTGGTGTAGATAGAAAAATAACAGTGCAGTATGTATATCTCAGGTCCGTTTTAAGTATAGAGCAGTGGTTCGCAAATTGTGTTAATATTGTGTCACAATAATTTAACCACTTTATCCATATTTTATACGTTGGCTATTTAAAAAAAAAAAAGATAGGCCTATACAATTTCCGAGCTTGTGCATCTGCTATTTTTTAACTTAAAAAAAAAAATCTTGAAGATGGTGATTTCAGCGGCCAAATACATATTAATTTGGGAGTCCTTACATGAAAAGGTTTGAGAACCACAGGGTCTAAGTGGTTACAAATGTGATCCTCACCCCTGGCATATAGATTGGAGAAGTCTGTCTCCGTGCGTCGGAAACGCGCGTCCCTGCTGTCACTGTTGTCGATGAGGTTCTTCTGGGTGGCCAGACCCTTCTCCTCCTCGTTGTTCTTCTGCAGGAACCCTAGAGCCGTGCATGACGGGTCACAGGAGGAGGGACACGCACAGTTACTACTAGGCCTACTCAACATCTTTACTCCACAAAATAGTCAAAGTAAAAAATACTGGAATGTTCTTTCAAAAACTGCGTCTATGAAATGGTTCTGGTCTCTGCAGAAGGAGGCTACCAATGATTTGATGATGTCGTCTCTTTAACACAACTCTGTAGAATCATTCTGATGTGGTGGGGCTATAAATGCATGGGTTAATCAATTATGAACGAGAATAACGTGCACATGTTTGTACTATAACAACATGTCCTGCATGCCCCGCCTCGTGACATCAGAACCACGAACCCAGTGATGCGAAAGAGGGAGACACCCACGTTGAACCCGATGGTGTCTCTTCTCAGTTGAACCCGGCTGATAACGGACTGATTTTGAGGGCCAGACGGTGTGGACCCCCACAGTCTAAGATGTAGGGATTCTTGTAAGGAGGTGTATGAACTCACCAAGTCTGCTACCTTGTGTCTCTATTCGATTAGATAAAGTAGCCTATACATTTGCCGCATTTAGATAGCTCATGTGTAGGCCTAACTTAACAAAAATATAGATTGTCACACAGGCCAAAACATTCTATTAATGGAAATGGTATAGCTATAGGTATAATATAAAAACACAAACCTCTGTAACATTCTTTAAAGGATATTTTACTAAATAAATATATATTTTTAATGATACTATTTTTTTTAAAAAACTACTTCTACTAAAAAAGAACGTGTGTATAGTAGCCTATTAATTGTTTTAGGCTATTGTAGGCCAAACCTAAGGGCCTATTGGCTATCTACTTCTCTTCCTTTCAAAATATCTAAATATTTGTATATCATATTATATCTTAAGTTGACTTAAAAGCTATATCAATGTTGTCCTATTATACAGTATTGACCTAGTGTTGCCAATGTTGCCTCTATATATATATAAGAAAAAAGGCCTGCTTATGAGAGTGTAGGCCTATTCTGTCATCACTGGCATGCAGAAAAACACGAATAGACACAAAAAAACGAATTCCCTGAGGGGCGGGGGGGGGGGGGGGGGGGCATCATAGCTGCAACCCCTCATCGCTGCTACCATGTTGACGTCAATGCCGTCACATTACCAGCTATAGGCTGAAAAACGAATGACATTCAGAGCCAGAAATCTCAGACTGGAATAAAATGGGGATTTATGTCCGTGATGTATTTAATGTTTTAAGTAGGCCTATGAGTATATGGGGACTACCTCATGTCTGAGAAATCTTCATTCTAAATAAAAGGGACATCGGGGCGTTTGATAGGTGGAGGGTGGTCGTGGTATGAACAGCGGGGGCGACTCTACAGACCCACGGGCTAATCGCCAGTGACCTTTGGAGAGACAAGAACGCGGAGTGACAGTCATGGATGGCCCTGGTATAATAGCCTTCATCATAGCCTCATAGCACGGGACCTCACATATAAATTCAATTTTTAAAAGGACATGGTTATGGGCAGCCTCATCTGTATAGGCTGAAAACGAATGGCGTGATATTTCATAACGGTTTACGGCGGGCCACAAATATAACTTACCACAAATCTTCATCCCAAGTTTCCGCGTGCATCCGTGCATCCACGCTTGATCGTAGGCTTAAAACAACAGAAATATGGTCGGGGGAGAACGATTGAATTTCTCAAATATAAGCCTTGGGTGCGGTATATGCATCGATTTGCGTGTAGTGCATGATGAAGAAAGCTGGTGGGCATTTCATTGCAAAAGCGGGGGGCACGATGCAAACGGCGGTGGCAGGGTGCAATTCAGAACCACCCTCTTAACCGGGTGTGTGCAGGGGTCATCGCCATGCTGGCTTGTGGTGGACATTTTTGTCAAAATTTCCTTTGCCATTGACAAAAAAAAATTGCAAAATTATTTTACCAGAAAGAAACACACTTTTACCGGTCTGTAACTCTGAGAGTGCACAAATGGAACCAATCTATTTGGTTCTATTTGTGTCCTTGCAAACTAAAGGTTAGAGAACCACTGCACTACTGGTTCTCCTGTGTCATGGTAAATCAGTGTCATAAATATTCTGAGGAAAACCTGGAGACATTCCGTAATTGGGTCTTATGATCAAAATAAGAACATTATATATAATGTTATGTAAAAAAAAATTGCCACAGACAAGGCCAAGTCTAGCCACGGACGCATTGATGACCCCTGGGTGTGTGTGTATATTTCCAAAGGCCCATGCAGAGGACGACACCGATCTTCGTCCAGTCAATATGGCTACCCCAGTAGGCCTAACTACCCCAGTAGGCCTATACCCCGCGCGGCAGATCCCGCGCTGGCACACGGCACACACCCAGCCAGGAGGCCGGTCTGAGCTTAACACCCGTGAAATGAGCTCACGGTGGAGGGCAGAAATTAATTGAGTGAAACACAGTATGTGACTATAGAGCGAGCTGGCTATGTCTGCTTGATGCAAGCAAAAAAAAAAAGAAAAAAAAGTATATCTCTCTCACACACGCACGTGCACACACACACACACACACACACACACACACACACACACACACACACACACACACACACACACACACACACACACACACACACACACACACACACACACACACACACGCACACACAAAATCACAACACTCAAATTGCATTTGAACATGTGGAATGGTGGAATATAGCCTGAAGAACAAGCGCAGAGCACAAAGCCATCCGGAGAAGTAGCCTAAGCAACACATAGGTAACGGAGAAATGAGGAAAATAAAGTAGGCTATTTGAATATCTCTAACCCAATGTCAGGCTAAGAAAAACGTAAGAGCAGCCGCCCCCCCCCCCCCCCCCCGGGCTGCATGTCGCCGGGGGCTGGAGGCCAGCAGAGACGGTGACACAGAGACAGCACAAGCCGCCAGGCATGAGATGGAGCGTGGCAGACAGAGATAATGGCACCGAGCAGCAGCAGCAGCATAACAGCACAAGCAAGTCACAAAAAACAACCCGTTTATTTTCTCCCAAAGACAAAACAATGTCAGAAGCAATTGTGAGGTAAGGCTATAAAGGATACTGCTATTACATCGAGAATTAAAATAATAGTATAGGATATATCTTATGACCGATTGTATGTAATAAGCAATGCTATAGAAAAATGTGTAATCGTTTGCTCTTTTGTTATCTAACATTTTGTCTGCAAAAACGAATAACAAATTGTTGTAAACCCAAATGCTGAAATTATCAATTAGGCTATTGTTCCGCGGCGTGATTGCGTATAGAATTTACGTCAGATGACAGGAAAGTGTGTGTAGTGAAATAGATTTGGGCGATAGGTGCTGGAAATAGCCTAATGAATTAACTCATCTAAATATTTATGATATTATAAACTCAAAATGTCCAGCAAAATATTTCCTTTGGCAGCTAATAGGTCTAATCTACCGTGAAGGCCTTTAGAACGTCATAGCTCTGTATTAATAGGCTTATAGCAGGCCTATCACAATTCACAAACCTGTCAATAAAAACGTAGAATAAAACAAATTGAAAAAAAACAAAAAACATTCAGAAGGTTAGAACGATTTGTCGCAAATTATTTTTGCTATCCTTCAATAAAAGTCTGATCTTATCATGCCTTATGGGCTTGATCATCACAATATCTTCCACGATCATTTGGCCTAAAACCAGCCAAAGTTTTCTGTATTAGCCTAATAATAATCCATAAAATAACCACACTTCTTCTGAACAAATTCTACAATCGATAGCCTAAACAGCGTCCCAGATCTATTGCCCATCTGGAGACTTAACGGCACATTATTTCTGCTCGCTTTACAGCGGAGCTGTGAGACTGAGCCAGGAGGTCCGCGGACCGCCGCTGATCCATTAGACAGCGGCAGCCAGGCAGCTGTGATAGCTCTGTTTTTAACCGGAATGATTAACGACAGAGTCTGCTCAGTAAATGGCCCGGGTTGAGACTCGTTTTATATCAGACAGACTCCAGAGAAGGAGGGTTGGAGATAGAGTTGAGGAGAAAGGGGAGGAGTGTGTGTGTGTGTGTGTGTGTGTGTGTGTGTGTGTGTGTGTGTGTGTGTGTGTGTGTGTGTGTGTGTGTGTGTGTGTGTGTGTGTGTGTGTGTGTGTGTGTGTGTGTGTGTGCGTGCGTGCGTGTGCGTGTGCGTGTGCGTGTGCGCGCGCGTGAGGAGGACCTACTTGTGGACGGAGCTCGTAAATTGGCAGTGTTGGGGTCCTGGTCCCCGCCGGTGGTTGTCGGCTCAGACGAGGCCATCAGTCTTCTGTTAGTCACTCCGGGACTGATAGGATGATGAGCAACGGGAGCTAACTACCCGGTTAACTGCAAACAAACGGCCCAGGGTTATGGGTATATAGGTGACAGGACACAATAGCTTGTCCAACCTCGCATGATATAGGCTATACACAAAATTGTCTTAAAGGAGTAGTTCACCCCAAAAATTACTTATTTTCTATCAATTACACACCCCATGAAGCCGCTTGAATTCATGGCATTCTTTTTTGTTTTCGTGACATTCTTGAGCCAATAATTTGATGACCGGGCCATTGGTCAATAGGAGACTCATCACATTCATCAAGGTCATCGCATTTTTGGCTTAGGAATGCAACAAAAACTAAAAAAATCTCCATGAATTCAAGGCTTCATGGGGTGTGGAATAGATTTTTCTTTTTTTTTTAGGTGAACTACTCCTTGAATAGGTGTTGGTTTGGTTAGTTATTCTATTGCCTACACACCGCATTTGGCTGGTTTGATTTGGTCATGCATGATGACACTCACAATATACATATATCATTCATACCTCGCCGTGGTGCATTTGTTTACCACAGACTAATATTAAGCTATCATTATTAGGCCTACTATTGTTTGAAATCGAGACATTACAGGATGTCGGAGCCATTTGGACATTCATCTTCCAACAATGACTTAAAGGTGCTTCATGTCCAAATGCTCAGCAAAAAAAAGGTTGGAGACAAGATAACATGCACTAATTAGACTCGCATATAAAGGCTATACAAATCAGATAGAAACTATCGTCCACAATACAGAGCCACTTCAGACGAACGAATAAAAAAAGTTGTAGCCGTGTGTGAATAGGACGTATAAGACCGATCCGTCCAGTTAAGTTTTTATATGGCTCGTTAGAGAGCCAAAATGATTCCTGTCCCTCAGCCATCATTGTGGTGCGGACGAACTGAAGGGCATCGGACCATTAAGTATACCAACACAGAGCAGGTGAAAATAGGCTTCACCGCGTCTTCGATCATTCTGGGTGACAAAGACAAATTGGAGGAAAAACAATTAATGTGGCACTATCACCGTGCTTTAAACGAGGTCGCAAGACTCGCAACAGGTATTGGATTAACGTAATATATTCAAATTACAATTGCGCGACGAAACGAGACAATTTTTAGCACGCACGCTTAATTTACTTAAAATATTGATACGACACAGTTAATGCACAAAATAACTATGGCATGGAGCAATTTATTGACTGCAGCAATCGACAATTCAATTAAGTCGAGCTTTGAATAAGCATAACCACTGTCATCATCCGTCAATGTCATATGGAGGATGAGTAATAGGGTCGTTACTAATGAATTCGATCTGTCACTCATTTGGGAATAATTAGAAGGCAAAGAGAACGGAAACAAACCATTAACTTTGTTTATCCACATTTACAAAACATTGTTGCAACTTAATATTCGTATATTCGTCATGCCTTCAATCACACGATTTCTGAGCCAAAATTACATGCTGCATGTATTCAGAAATATTTTTGAACGGTCGTCTGTCTTTGAAGAAAATCTTTTCCATTCATAGTCTATGTGCGAGTGTTTCATATTCTGGACGCTCCTGCAATTATATGCGATGAGAAGAGAAAAAGACATCTTACCGGTAACGACAGGCGCACAGGTTGTCGAGTCCAGACAAACTATAAGGGAACAACCAAATATATCCACGCACGCCACGACAAGAAGCAGTCCAATGGCAACGTCAACGGAATACCAATAGAACGTGGAAAAATGTCCATCCAGCAGCGTGCGGTGACCCTTTTTTTTCTCCCCTTTTATATTTGAGCCTCAATCCTCGCTTTCAAACGCAAGCACGCATGAGTCACAGCATCACCTCCCTCTGGCGCGTAATGAAGCCTCCCTGACTGCCACTGACAGCCACAAACCACGTCAAGTAGAAAAGAGAGGGGTAAGGTGTGTGCGTGTGTGTGTGTGTGTGTGTGTGTGTGTGTGTGTGTGTGTGTGTGTGTGTGTGTGTGTGTGTGTGTGTGTGTGTGTGTGTGTGTGTGTGTGTGTGTGTGTGTGTGTGTGTGTGTGTGTGTGTGTGTGTGTGTGTGTGTGTGTGTCTCCACAGTGTGAGAGGAGACCTGAGTGTTAAGTTTATAGAGGCTGCATAAAATAACCTTGACAGCAACAATAAACAAAATCAAAGCCTGGCACAATTGTCTATGGGTTTACAAATTAATACAGAATTTAGACACATTTGATAAATATCTGTCCTTAGGTCCTGGATTGTATGAATTAATTCACTGTCCAATGCCATCTTTCTATTTGACTGTTATTATGGATGGTACATTATAGGTCATGCTCTACCACTTTAGAGTTGGAACATACTGTAAGGCCTGCTCCACTATTATCTAATGTCCACACTTCCTTGTTGTTACTCAACTTTAAAGTGACCTTCCCCATGTCCCCTGGTGTGGTTGAAATCCTTTAAGAAAAAACATCTCTGTTATTTTCTCTCCCCAAAACTCCCTACTGGAGCATTAGAGTACCTCTATCTTTGCTCTCATTTAGTATGCCAGAATCTATGAATATGTTAATGTCCCATCAGCCATCACACCCCCACAATCCCATTCACGTAATAATCCATAATAATAATAAACAAAGGAATCACATCCTCATTGACCAATGCATGGCTTTTGTAAGGCTCTGGATTCGCTGATTATATGCATGTGATATCATACCCCATCTGAATCATGTTGCCTGTCTCAAACCTGGACCTGTCGAGTGCCATCACGCTCACTGTACATTACTCGGGGGGTGTAAGGGATGGTCTTGGTCTGTGAATGCCAATGCTTTCCACACATAATTGGCAAACACATGGATTCTGGTACCCCAAAACCTAAACGTACCCTTTACTAATGCCAGGTTTCAATAGGACAGTATACCTACTCAACACGACACATCAGCACAGATCTTTTGTTTCCATAGTCAGGTATCGTGACAATCGAGCCCCCCCTCTAAGTAGGGAGGCTGAACAGGGATAAGACAAGCCAAAATGGTGACGTGTAATGCTGCCGACTACTGATTGGTCAGAGAATCCATGTGTCATCACAGAACACAGAGCAACAACTTCACCGGGGACAGATTTCAGTTGGCGAGTCGTGGTTGCTATGGCCAGACTTTGTTTTGTAAGTGTTATTGTATTTGTGTCTCTAATTGCTCTTGTTAGAATTCGGTTAAAATGGACTGCAATTTGTTTGTCAGTGAAGCGCCAAGCACCCACCTCCAAGCACAGACAAATGCCACATTATTGGTTTATATACTGTATGTATTTTGGATCTTTTCAGTGATGTCTCCCATGTGTAATTGCTGGTGTAGAAATGGGTGAGATTAGAACACACTACTGTGTCAACATGTGTGTCCACTACCGAGGTGAAGAAACTGACTGTATGGAAGTAGCAAATTTTGAAATAATAAGTAACTAGGTCGGGAGAGGCTTATTGTCGGTATCAGCCGATAACGTGGGAGTCTGTCCCCGTTACAATGCACTAGTTCCCTGGGAGATGGATTGCTGAGGTGGAGCGCCACACATACCATCAGCTCCCAGTAATTACCACACGACTTGCCGCATCTACAACTGCTAGTTTAAAACTATAATGTAATAATACTTTTCATGACAAACCTTTTGGTCTCAGGTTTGCTCTTACGTCTGCAGGAATGAAGGGCAGCATCCATGTAATGAATAAATACTTTATTTATGGTCAATAGATGTATTGTAGATATAGTGACCAAGACCCATATATGAAACCTACATAATATGTCTGTATTTGAAGAGTGTGGCAGAGTCAGTGACAGAGTTAGAAAAAGGACCTAGGCAGCAACAGTTACTGAGTTACAGGGATATGTGAGAGGGAGGACACAGTTTATGTCTGATGCCCTGCTTCACCCGCTCTTCATCATCCTCTGATGAGGAGGAGGAAGAATAGAGGGAGGAAGAAGAGCTGCCTGAGCTCCTGGCTGACTTGTCATCGCTGCTGGATTCCTCTGAATCATCTTCATCTTGTGAATCTAAGTCGTCGTCATCATCATCATCATCATCATCATCATCATCATCGTCCTCGTCATCGTCATCGTCATCATCGTCATCATCACCCTTACTTTGTTCCACCTCTTGCTCTGTTGAAAGAGAACACAATGCAAATGTAAAGGCATTTGGGAAGGTGCAGCATAGTCTTTATTCACAAACTAACTTTCAAGCTAATAACATGACGCATCGTGTCACGTTGTTAGCTTGAAAAGAAAAACATTTCGGCACGTCACTGCTGTGTGATTAGGCTTTCTCTATCTTGTTCCAAATAACTGCAACTTCCTCATTGTCTGCCGTCTGCACCATCATACGGAACAGGTTAATACATCCATATAACACATTCCTAAAGGCTGTTATTTTTTTCTTTCTTACAAAGTACATTGCATGCCATGATATCCCTCCTTCTATAAGACAATGGTTAGCACACAGTGAACTGACTTCAATATGGTTTCATAAGTTGTATTGATATCATAATTGCAGCATGGACGGAATAATATAAAGTACAGCAATAGTATGCAACAGTTCCCGACTAGTTCTCTGAAACGATGCTGTGTAAGCTATTGTTATACAATATAACACACAAGACTGAGAGAAGAAAAACGCACACATAGGCCTGTAATATAAAATGGGCGTGTGTGTATGTGGCAACAATAAGTCCATCCAGAGTTTAGAATCCACAACTGAGTGCTGAGTCGGGTTGCCGTAATTAGTAACCTCACAATTAGTGATTTTGGATAATGTGTTTAACATCAAGCTTGGCTAAAAACATAATTTGGTAGCTTCATCGACAGATGGGGGACAGCTCTGAGTGGTAGGCAAGCTGCAAGGAAGAATGTGCGAGTCTCAAGTTTCTCCCATGACAGCTGTGAGAGCTCACTATTACAGCGTCACTTTCAGCACCATGAACAGTGTCCATCCCAATCATCTGGGGAGGCAGGCAGCCACAAGTAAGCTGCATCCCTGTGATTGCTAACAACCTATTGCAAGAAAGCAGTGTGGCTGTGGAGCAGACTCCTTTCTAGGGAAGTGAACTCCAGCTGCAAAAAAGAGCTGGAGTATGGGCTGTGAGTAGAAAGAAAACCCTCACACTTGCATGCGAATTAGTCTTGCATAGACAGATGATCTAAGATCTCCTCCTATACCCCATACGTCTAGTGACCCCTAAATTCAATGTGTCAGCTAAAACTGAGTGGAAACAATTCAGAGCAATGAAAAATAACTGCATTGCATAACCAATGTGAAGACTTTAGGGTGGTCCTTCATATTGGGACGGTATCAGGAGCAGTGGACGTAGGTTAGCTATTGAAGTTTTTCTCCCAAATAAATTTTGATTTAGAAATGTCCCGCCCAGCCCCAGGCCAACCCCCTCTCCTCCCCTTATTCCTCTGGGAGAGGTGGGCCTACCTGAACCTCCAGAATACTAATGATACCGCAAATGGTAAGAATTGTTGTCCGTGAAGGACAGCAGTAGCCTAAATGTTACTGTGAATAGAAAGTCTGCTCTACAATAATCGTAGCCCAGCAAAGAGGCTTGTGCTCCCTTTGGGAGAAACAGGTGGCCCAGAAAGCAAAAGGAATCATTAGCCAGTCTGGCCATGTTCTGTCGAGTGAATTTACTGTACTGCCCTCAGGCCGGCTTTAATGTGCCTCTTAGGAGAACAAACCGCTACCGCTTAATGGCGATAATAGGTATAGTCATTTTAAATCACCGTTACATTCCTTAAACTCTGTTTTTATGAACTATAATAACATTTTATTTTATCGTTTTATTCCATAATATGCAGTATATATTTTTTACTTGATTTAATATTAAGTATAAAATAGGGCTTAAGTGGTTAATTTCCCTTTTTGTGATGAATGGAGTCGTCTGAATAGAAGCCATAGAATCTGTCAGCATGCACGTGTGGCAGGGTATTGTAATTGGTCCTGTCTGTGTGAACAAAACAACATGAGAACAAATGGTCGGAGTTTCATGAAACGATTAGGAGACTTCCCCGAATAAATAATACATCTTTGGGTTGAAAAGGTCAAAAGTCAAGGTCAGAAGGGGAAGGGGGAAATCGAGATCACAGATTTTCATAACAATTGGTGGGAACGATGAGTAGGCTTGGCTTAACTTTTGGGTCAAAAAGTAATAACTAATAAAATGTCAAGGTAACTAAAACATAATTGGCCATATCTCAGGAATGGAAAGGTGCCATGCAGGACTTTCTGTGGTCAGAGCTAGCATTTTCTTTACTTATACATACGTATGTGGTGCTTAACTCACCTCTGGCAGGACCAGGCATTTATATAGTATCCACAAAAGCATGTATATGCATGCGTACATGCATATATATTTTTTCAATTTTATCCCACGATTTTGTAACCCAATTTTTTACACCCAGTGCCAATTGTCTATGTAATCCTGGGCACTACCTTCCCTCTGCCAACCTAGGGAGGCCAGGGCCGAGCTCATGCCTCCTTCAATGCATGAGAGCCAACTGACCTTCTTATCACCTGACAGGGGAGAGTTTCCCTGGTTGGACGTAGCGCGTGGAAGGAACACGTTATTCCAACCAGTTCCTTTCCCCTCCATCAGGCGCCCTGGCTGGCGTACATGCATATTATGCATATGAAAATATCAAAGGCTCACCTTCCAACAGCTTCTCTTGGATCAGCGGGAGGAACTGCTTGGCCTCAGGATTCTCCGGCTCGTAGACAAGGACTGGAACGAGCAGAGAAAAAGACATTACTCATAACATTGACAGGTGGAGTTTTATTGACTGACAGGACACTGATGCAAAACCACATACTCATCTGACACAGTTTGCTCGCCAGCTGAAAGTCTCTCGCCATCACCGCTTGGAGGAACTGAAAGAAGAGCTGTGAGCTTTGATTTCTCCCAGCGCACCCACTATGCAGAATCATGTAATGTAGGTGATTCTTAATCTTTTTAATTTCAAGGACCCCTAGTTTGATATCGTTGCTGTCCGGCAAAAACCAGCTAACTCCATGTTTCTGCTTTTGCATTTTATCCATAAATCAGTGCTATTGAACACCCTTTACCCTTTAAAAAAATATTGAACCAATGAAAAGTATTAACACATTGATTGCCAAGATATTAAACATAGTTTTCTATCCCCGTGCCGGCGTATAATTACCTCAATCCGATGACATTTGAAACGCCGTGGAACCGACATTGTGTAAAAAAAACACACGGAAAAAGTTTCCTGTGAGTAGACGGAAGGATCTGTGTATCCATGGGAACGACAAGTTTCCAACCGCGATCCGCCATTTTGGAGCTTTGGTCCGCTGAAAACGGGTGGTTTTCAATGGAAAAAAAAGAAACTGAGTTACAGCCGTTTTTCTGAAAATCCCATCATTGGGGCGGATGGAAGTGACGTTTTTTGGAATGATGTCACATCCACATTTTTCTTCTCTGAGAGACGATCGATCATTCCAAAGCTGTGTTAGGTCGCCCCTTGTGGAATTTTCCCCAAAAAATGTAAAAACGAGTTAACTCGATCTAGGCAATCAAGCGATGGATTCTAAAAACGAGTTAACTCGATCTAGGCAATCAATGTGTTAAAAAGTGCTTCTGACAAAACCAGCTAACTCCATTGGATCCTCAAACCTTCTGCTAAACCAGCTTACTCCACCAAAGGGGGGTGGAGTTAGCTGGTTTTGACTCCAGGCTCCACCCCCTTTTGACCTCCAACCTCATTGTGAGCTTGGAGGTCCATTTAGCTGCACTTATCAATGATGAACAAAACCTCCTAACTCCACTTTTTGTTTTGTTTTTGTCATTTCCTGAAAAACGAAAATTTTGGAGTTAGCTGGTTTCTGCCGGACAGCAGAGGTATGCATTAGGCCATCGGCCACCATTTTTTATCATTTCTATCTCTCGGACCCTAATATTCACTTTACAATCGTCAGTGTTAATTTAACTCTGAGAGTTAAAGACCTGTAAGGGTCCATTTGGTTTCTAAATAGACATGATTTATCTGGGGACCCCCTGAAACCCCCTCAAGGACCTCATGTTGAGAACTAGTGCTATAAATCAATAGTCAGTTGGTTCACCTCAGCCATGAGCTCCAGAGGAGCCCTGTGGTCTTCGTATTCATCCTCGTCCTCCTCCTCCTCACTCTGTTCCTCCTCCTCTTCACACGGCTCAGGTACGGGGAGGGGCTCAACGGGTGGGGGAGCATATACTTTCTCTCCTGGAATTAAATGTGCATTTTTTTATCCATTTTCTTCTTCTTGTTACTGCAATTTAAAATATTGTTTTGTTGTTTGCACTGCTTGTTTGTAATTTGAGGTTTCATTTTAATTTGTTTGCTTTTATCTTTAATGTTCATTTATTTATACGTTTATTTCCCTACCCTCCTCCACCTCAAGCCAGGCCAGGCCACAATTGTAAATAAGAATGTGTTAATGACTTGCCTAGTTAAATAAAGGTTAAAGTGTTCTCTGCTCCATACCTGTCAGAGTTGAGTTTGATGGCCGCTGTGGCTTTTGGGGGCTTTTCATTTTCAGGTCTTGAATGGGTGCTGCTGTTTCTTCAACCCTGCAATCAGGTTTATGGTTGTGAGACTGGTGGATAGGGCGTTTATAATGAATTGCTCTTACTGTAGCGGCCTATCAAAATGTGCACACTCATGTACAAACCCTGCTGTAATGTTCAAGTTTTCCTCTATTGCAGCAGGCTCTGTGGCAGATAGACAGAATGCACTGTTAAAAATACCTCAGTCCAGAAACACCCCTGTCATTAATCTGATATTGCAATAAATGGTATAAGGTTTATGTTAAAGTTTCTGTCACGCACGCATGCACGCACGCACGCGCACTCACACACACACACACACACACACACACACACACACACACACACAACACACACACACACACACACACACACACACACACACACACACACACACACACACACACACACACACACACACACACACACAGCCACCGTCCTAAAGGACTTTCAGAATATTATAGAATAGGCATTACTGTGTTCATACCTCCCGCACACTGTTCTTCAACTGTCACAGACTCAGAACCCTGAAGAAAGAAATTGCCAATTTGAGTGGTACAAACTATACCGGAGCAAAATCTTACAGTCAGACAAGTTACAAATACAATTTCGGCTAGAGTAAGACTAGAGAAGTCAATTACCAGGGATTTGAACCAAACTTTCATGTCTTATCCAGGATTTCAACCAAGGCACATAACAGAACACATTTCTACCACTCTGCCAACAAGGCATCCTCGTTTGGATAGGGAAGATATTGTGTTATGAGCTTCAGGCAGTACTAGTTGTCAACATATACCTGTACAGCAGGTGTCCTACAGTACCCAACACCAGGGTCTACATTTCTCAACGGAAGAGAAGGGAGACCTCCAACCACTGCAGATGTACAGTACTAGTTATATTGTATTAGCATACTCTACTACTACATCTACATATTGGTAAAAATAAAGTTGTATTCAATAAAATAACTTCCGGATTGCAGCTTTAATCTGATCCAAATCACCCACCTGAACAGAATGAGACGGTGCACGGACAGGAAGACTCCTATGGGACAAAGGATCATTATGATCGTTCTATTATGCAATCTCTCTTTGCGTTATTATTTATATTTGCTTGACTCCTTACCGCCGTTTATTAGTGATGGGTTTTTGTCCTGCAGTGTCTAGGATACAATAGTACAACAGCTTGGTATGAAATACTATAATAACCAGAAGATGAAAATGCATCATCAGAGAAGAAAAGCAAATTTGTTGAAGTCTGAATGAGCTCTCCTCTTACCATAAGGTGTGTTGGTTTCAGCGTGTGGAGAGATCAATGATGATGTCAGCTACATTCATGTGTGAAGAAAACAAAGTTATTTTCTACAAATATGTCAGAGGCGATATGACTTCAAATCAATATCCCTATTATTACCTTGATTACAATTAATGAACGATTGTAGGTCGGACTTGTCAGGCTTGTAGATTGACTATTTTTGTACGCCACCATTGTCAGACAAATCAATTTAGTTGATTATAAAAACGTCTATTACATCAAATAGAATGAAACATTTTGTTTTAAATAGCCGATCTACAAGCTCACAACGGGTTGTGATCTGATGTGACACGTTTTGTGCTTGTAGATAGGCTATTTTTTGAAAAATGTTGACAAATGACAAATCTTCTCTTATAGGCTACCTGGCACAAATTATTTTCAGATGGGGGTCCATGGCCAAATATCAATTTGGGGGTCCTTCCTTGACATGAAAATGAGAACCACTGCTCTCATCTCTATCATCACATACTGTAGTAGGTCTATGTGTTCTTAGATGATCCTCAGAAAAACTTTTACCTGCTTCTTTTTTAAAACATTTACCTGCTTCTGTGAAACCTTGGATGATCTCCCCAAACATTCTAACCTAAGCACAACATAAGGAGAAATTAGATCAGTTACAGTAAGTTTACAGTCTTATTTATTTATTTTCAAAAACAAGTAGCCAAGTAGGCTACATAAACATTTAAGTCAGTTGTGTTCAATACTGACAGTTGTATTTAGGATCTTTA
>NC_137611.1:19806857-19819357 GCF_963280865.1 Gymnoscopelus braueri | reverse complement strand
AAAGAATCCTGTTTGTGAGACTTATGGTTAAAAATGTATGGGCTGTTGTTAAAGGAGTAGTTCACCCCCAAAAAATATGTACTTTTCTATCAATTACACGCCCCATGCAGCCTTGAATTCATGGAGATTCTTTAGTTTTTGTCGCATTCCTAAGCCAATAATTTGTCTCTGTTAGGAGACTCAATGGAGACTCTGCCAGTCATCTAATTATTGGCTTAGGAATGCGACAAAAACAAATAAAAATCTTCATTGGGTGTGTAATTCATAGAAAATAAGTAATTTTTGGGGCGAACTACTCTTTTAAGGCATCTCCCCATCAGGTCGATTGGGGTCATATTTGCTGCTCATGTAATGCGCACAACTTCCAGTCAATGGTGAAAATGTGTCTCTACCATTTAGGCATTTACCATCTCATGGGAATTAGCAAAACTGCAGCTGAAGGAGAAAAATAAATACAAAAACAACAGCGTTTCTTTCAGCCCTTCAGGCTTTAACCCCTAATGACACATAGTGGGGTGCTGAGTAGACCTCAGCATTCTGCTTGTGGCTGGAAGTTGGAACTGGGTCAAGCGTCCATCAAATGCCACGATGATTGTCGATCCACATTCATCACTTTTCTTTTGTTTAATCTGTACAAATATACTGTCCATATCCCACTCCAAATTTCACTTCCACAGTAAGAAAGAATGTAAACAATCGTTCCCGTTTGTATCATGTGAAGCCATGCTGTTATCCTATTAGAAATGTGTGAAATCTCTGTACCGTCTGTGTGTCCGTCTGTTGTTCAGGTGTCTTGAGAATTTATTATTAGGATTTTTAAGAAATATTTGTTTTATATTACAGTTGCATTGTAATTCATTCATTCATTTGTTAATAGTAGTTAGTGCTGTTATGTTGTAGTTATTTGTAGTCTGTTTAAATGTTATTCTTTGTCTATTCCCCTTTGTGTTAAGAGTGGTCTCATCACCCACTATATATATATATGTTCCCCTCATGTTTCATTTTGGTAAGGTTAGTCATGCTGTGCAGTTGAGTAGCCTGCAGGGATCAATACCATTTTCGGTTTTCTGTTCCGGTCATGGAGCGAAAATAAAATGACGTCATCAGGTGGCCTGAACCAAGCACGGCATGCACCTCCAAAATTATTCCCCTAGTTTAAAGTTTGTTTAGTTTGGAATGATCGTTTCGTTTCTTTTGGTATAATAATCGTTTGGTATATCCATATTTTTAACTCATAGCACGACTAGCGAGACTAAACTAATTGATTCACATTATGTGGGGAACAAAAACAACAACGACGCCAACCAAACCCACCACCGGAACCCAATTTTCTTTCTCACGGCTTAGTTTTAGATTGAATATCAGGCTTTCCGATATTACATTTTTATGTTAATATCGGCCAATAATATCGCAGGGCCAATATTTATCGGACATCTCTACATTCAACACATAAATCTGCACCCCACAACATTCCCTCTTCCACATTGTCCTACTGTATCATGTCCTTGATTTATATATTAAGAATGATCGTTCTAACTCTCTTGCCCCCCGTCTTCTGTTTCTTAACACCCTGTTTGGCTGCTTGCTAATTGAAGCTTACTTTTACAGTCAGGGTTAGTAACAGTTCAAACTGGCAACAACAGACCAGGATTATAGAACCAGAGCCACAAGGCTGTGTCAAGTGTCAACAAAGCTGGGCTTATTAATACATCTTGAACAATCGTCCCATTAGATTTCTAGACATGTTGTGTCCAAAGTGTAAAACTTGGCCTAAAGGTGGTGCAAGAGGAAAGGGTGGGAATCATAGGGTTCATCCTCTGGGGAGTGTAAATGTGCTCAGTAAGGTTCATGGAAATCTGTCCATTTGATTGTGAGATATCTTGTGTGTAAGTAGAAATTCTGGCCTAAGGGTGGCGCTGGAGGAAATATGCGGGTCAACAAAATCAGCAGGTCATCATCTGTGGAGCATGAAAGTGTACAGCGAGTTCCATGGCAATCCCACCTGTAGTTTTCAAGATAGGCTACAGCATCTTGTTTGGGACAAAAGTGTTGGAGGAACAAACCTGGACAGATGGACCGACCAATATTGCTATCTTCAGAGCCCTGCCGTTAGCGGGGCTAAAAACATAGCAAATATTACAGTGAAGGATTTATGTCGGGTCCTAACCTGTATTCCACCTGTGTAATTAAATTGACCCATTTGGTCACGTGAGATCTGATTTTACAATGTCAGTGCGTTCCTTGATGTCAAATAAGAAACATTGCGTCACAGATACTCTGACGCCATCACCTTGTTTAAATGGAGCCCACAACAACAGACAGAAGGACAGAACTTGGAGGTTATGAAATGTGTGCACACACAGTCACATCAGGCATATGGAGGCACACCTGCTGTAGAAGGTTGATGGGGAAATATATTCCAGACAGACGACATGATAACAGAATCATTTCACACTTCAGTGATCACCCCTGCAGCCTCTTTGTCCGTGCGTGTATGTGCACGCACATGTGTGTGTGTATGTGTGTGAGCGTGCTTACATGTATGTGCCCACGAGCACCCTCATGCACATATATTAGGGGGTTGGCGGGTTGCGTATGTACTGTATAAGAGAGACACAGTCTCACAATTTCCCTTGTGAGGGCTCTGAATCCATTTTGACAGACTGCAGAGAGAGAAAACCACAGGCAAAGGAAAGGGGATTTGAAGAAACCTCATAATCCACCGTGACTGTGAGGCAAAGCTTGGAGGGGTCTATTTCTGGGATGCAGAACGGAATTAAACAGAACATACAGTACTGATAGTGACATCATTTACGGGGAATCAAGTGCAAAATAATGAACATCCATCATCCAACATGGGCTGTTTTTGTTAGTTGCTTGTTATTTGCTTGTTATTTCCATGCACGTACTGTACGTACGCACACATGTTTGTGTTATCTTGTCCTCGGGCACGCATGTTTGTGAAGCATCTGTGCAGGTCTATTGGTGTGATGTGGAGGCTATCCATCCTCCTGTCTCACAGCCGCTGGCAGACTGAAAGCTAATCATAAATGCAAATTGCAATCAGAGGAGTTGATCGGCGTTGAAGAGGATAATTACTCCATTATGGCTGGGCTGTGTGTGATGGGGTCACGTGTGTGTGTGTGCGTGTGTGTGTGTGTGTGTGTGTGTGTGTGTGTGTGTGTGTGTGTGTGTGTGTGTAGGGGGGTGGCTGTGTGTGTGTGTGTGTGTGTGTGTGTGTGTGTGTGTGTGTGTGTGTGTGTGTGTGTGTGTGTGTGTGTGTGTGTGTGTGTGTGTGTGTGTGTAGGGGGGTGGCTGTGTGTGTGTGTGTGTGTGTGTGTGTGTGTGTGTGTGTGTGTGTGTGTGTGTGTGTGTGTGTGTGTGTGTGTGCGTGCGTGCGTGCGTGCGTGCGTGCATGCGTGCATGCGTGCATGCGTGCAACTTGTATAACAGAAATATGGTGAGAGTGAGTGAGAGAGCGTTACCAAACGCTTACGTCACAGACTACATAACCAGACAATTCAGAAATATTGAACAATGTGTTCCTATGCACATGCAGTAACTATTCTAAAAATAATAACAGGCCAGGGGCAACTAATGAAACATCTCACACATTATTTGAAAGGTATGTACAGTATGTCCTGTGAAATATTTTCATGTCATGTGTTGTCCAGAAATGTGCGTAAGTTGCTTTTACAGTACAAGCTGTTCAGTGACACTTACTTAAAGCTTCTATACACTATCAAGTTTCATATCTCGATCTGCCAGGCATCTAGCTAGCTCACCAGTACTTTCGGACCCTGCATCTTTCTTTACATATACGTATGTTGCCATGGGACGCCCTGGAGTCGTGATCAATACCCATGTGTTGGTTCCCACAACACAAGACCTGCCAGCCTCATTCACAATCAGATTTAGCACAATGTGCTCATTCTGGTTGATGTTTAGCACTGCACGCAGCAGTCTGGTGTAGCATCAATCCATGGTCTTCTGAGAGCAGGCTTCAGGGTCCAGCATTCATAGCCATAGGCTATAGGAAAATAGACTCTACAGTGGCAGAGAAGAAGCTGAGCTTGATGTTTGTGTTAACTTGGACTTACAGATACTGATCATGCCATTCAGAGACTTCCACGCAAGCGCCTTCCTCACTTTAACGTCTTGCTCTGATGGGTGGACCCCTGAACCCAGCTTTTTGAAGTTGTTGACTCTTTCAGTTGTCATTAGTGGTGGATGGTCTACTCTAGGAGGATGGTGTAGGACTGATAACCTCAGCTTTTTAGCTTGGGCATTTGTTTTTTAGCTTGAGCATTTAGCGCAAGACCAACCTTGGCAAACTCTCCTCTGGTCAAGAGTTCCTGTGCCTTGCACCACATAGCCAGATAACAGATAGATGTCATCCGCATAGTCCAGGTCCATTAGGACTATAGCACGGAGTTGTCTAGAGTTGTCTGGAGTAGGTTTGTGAGGGACATTGTAAGCCTTAGTTAAATGCCTTTTTGAAATCGATACAACACAGCACCAATGTCAGGTTGGCGTACTGTATCCTGTTTAGTGCAGTTGTATATGACACATATCATGCAGACTAATGCCACAGTAGTTGTCTGGTTTGAGCTGAAACCTCTAATCCTATCAAATTGTATTTGTTAACTTGCTGCTGGTGATCCATTCAACAGTCAAAAAGAATACAATATGGGAATTGCTATGCATTTTTATTTGTATTAATTGAGTCACTATGAAGTGTTGTTCAGTAGTGAATCAAACCTTCATGTTTATGTGTGTGCATATACTTTGGCAATGGCACATCATTTATTCTGTTTGCTTTATTAAATCAGCTGTCCCATTTGTATCCTAGTAACAAAAAGCCAAAAGGCTTTCACTGCTAATTTGAATATCATTACAGATGCTTTGCTTTTAATGTGAAATCTATTAAGTAGATGACTTCAGCCTCCAGACACTTTTGCACTTTATACTTTTGCGTGTGTCTATGTAAGTGGGTGCCTGCGTGAATGTGTTTTGTGCGTGGGAGTCTGAATAGATTTTGTCAATGCCTGTGCATCAGCATCATCGTGCTCCTCATAGTCGTCATCGTCATCATCATCATCATCATCATCATCGGTGGTGTCTCCACCAGCGCCCCTTTCCGCTTGCCTTCCATCTTTCCTGCCCTACAATTCATTGATTTGCCCATCTGTCTATTTCTCAGCCCATTCATCATTCCCACACTCATCAACTCCTCTCCTTATCTCTTCATTTTCTCTCTTTCTCTCTCACTCTATCTCTGTCTCTCCTCTCATCGCTCTTTTCACTGCTCTCCGTTCCGTCTCCTCCTCACATTCCATCCATCTGCTTCTCTCTCAATCTGTTTTTCCTTTTTCCTCTCTTCGCTCAACAGTCTCTGCCGCCCGCCTTTGCCGAGCACTCATCCGTGGAGGGAGACATTTACATGAGTGAACCTGTGTGTGTGTGTGTGTGTGTGTGTGTGTGTGTGTGTGTGTGTGTGTGTGCGTGCGTGCGTGCGTGCGTGCGTGCGTGCGTGCGTGCGTGCGTGCGTGCGTGCGTGCGTGCGTGCGTGCGTGCGTGCGCAGAGAAGATTCAGGAGCTCATTTGATTGTTGTGCCTGGACAAAACCTCAATTTCTGTGGCCATAAAAATGAACCTGGAGCTAATGGGATCAGTTAGTTTGAATAAAAAGTGCAACAAACACAAAATAAAACACTGGGCAATGACCCCCTGTAAAATCAAATTAATTTTACTCTGAGAGTGTACAAATGGACCCAAACAAACCCATTACAGAGGACGTTACTGCTCTAGTAAGGCATACATCATGACTGGAGATGGATATGAATCAATACTGATATTAGGTTTTTCAAATTCTTTCTTTTCAAATTGACCATTTGGAATCTTTTTCATAATACCATTCAATACATTTTGAGGCCTTAAAGTCAACATCCGTACAAAAAAAGAGTGAGGGAGAGAGAGAGAGAGAGAGAGAGAGAGAGAGAGAGAGAGAGAGAGAGAGAGAGAGAGAGAGAGAGAGAGAGAGAAAAGAAATTCCTCAATTACCAAACATAATTCAGTCAGTCCAGCATTCAGTACAAGAGTTCCAAGCTGGGCAGATAAACAGCGTATAGCATGCCTTCAAAAATGACTACAATAAAAATATATTATGCATGACACACACACACTCTCCTACAATGAAGGTGAACTGTTTTACTATAAAGGTGAACAAATTAGCTCCCGGAGGCTACAAAGTTGCACAACAAAGTTAGAGAGACGGGGACAGGAGGGCCCATTGATTTATAATGCCCGAATAATACTGTCTTATGACTGTATCCCATGGCAAAAACAGCCAATCTACGAGCTCACAACGCATAGCAATGCGAGGCATTCTGAGCTTGTAGATCGGCTATTTTCAGCGCGGGACACCGCCGTACGACTAGGTATACGGTAAATCAGGCTTTACTGCAGCTTCTCCCACTCAGCAGCTTCCTGAACCGGAGCATGTTGGGAAATATGATAGGCGGCACATATTTGCATTAACACACAGGATGGAAAAATACGGAAAAGAGAGGAGTTATGTGCTGGCTACATAAATATGCACACACAGTACACACAGCGATTTTATGAATGCCATTAGCTATAAGCTAACAACGTTGTGAGCTTGTAGATCAGCAATTTTTCAGTGCGCGACACCATCGTGCAACTAAGAGTATATCAGGCATAACTCTATCTCTAATTCCTTAATCTCTCAAAACAGATTCTGCTGACAGCAGAATCTCTCAGCACCACTGCCTTAAACGTGTTGTTGTTAATAGGAATAAACACAGAAGCACCCGGGAGGAAGTGGACTATGAAAGGGGAGGACTGCGAGGTCTATACACAAAAAAGATTATGGTGCCCCCAGAGGCAAAAACAAAGGAGAAAAACGTTTTTTTTACCGAATGGGTTCCAAGATTGCTAATCCTAAACCGAACTTCTTAATGTCTAATTCTAAACCTAACCCGAACCCTGAATATTTTTCTAATTGTAAATGTATATCTAAAACTTTTTTCAACCGTAAAACAACCACTTTTCTTGTGAGGACCAGGAAATGGTCCTCACAGCGTCAATTTGTCATATTCTACTAATACTTGTGGGGACATTCGGCCCTAATAAGCATAGTAATACAAGTACACACACACACACACACACACACACACACACACACACACACACACACACACACACACACACACACACACACACACACACACACACACACACACACACACACACACACACACACACACACACACACACACACACACACACACACACACACACACACACAGTGCATATACAACCCCCAATGTTTATACAGTATATGTCTTCACAATGCCATCACTCACTGGTCCCCACAGGCTGACAGCTGGGAGGACAAGCTGAGTTGACACACTGGGAAGAGGGGAACACCCCCCACCCCCACAGTTAATACCTGCAGTTCTCTAGACAGATTAAAACTTATCAGACAAACGTAGTTGACACACACGCTGTTCACCACGTGGAAAAGGGTGAATTAATTGTGTCAGTCGAAGCTGAGCTACACACTGTGGCTCCTGCTGTATTTATTTGTTTGTTTGTTTGTTTGTTTTGTTTGTCTATTTATTTATGTTTTGTCCAAAACCATTACTTTTCAGGAAATAGAAAGAATAAACTGTGTTCCAATGGATCCAATGTAGTTATTATTCAGTCACAAGCTCGCGTTAATACTTTTCATTGGTTCAATATTTATTAAAAGAAAAATAGCAGATCTACAAGCTCCAAAAAAAATTCCGATCTACAAGCTCAAAACGTGTCACGACGCTGTATGAGCTTGTAAATCAGATATTGTTTTTGCTTTTGTTTGACACTCCTGTTGCACAAAGAAGTATGGCATTCATTTACCAAAAAAACTAAACATAAAAAGTTTAAATATGGAGATGTGAGGTTTTTGCCCACAAGTGACATTATGTAAAACACCTGCACATTATGCAGATAATAGCTTTCCAGGTGGATCATGTAGTAGAACGTGTCTTTTTACAAGACAGGGTGTAATAACAGCGTGTCTTCCCTGTGCAGTCTGTAGCCTGCACAGGTGTGAATTTGTGAATGAAGCCGCAATGATGTGGTAATGTGCTAGTGTGAGTTTAGCAGGGGGAGGTGAGCTGGGATGAAGTGATAGCAATATACTGTATGTAACGGGTAGGGGACAGATGACTAAAGGTTTTTATTCAAAGTAGGGCTGCAACTATTGATTATTTTCTTATAGCGATTATTCTATGGATGTTTTTTTTACTTTTTTTTAATCTTTTTATAAGAGAGAGAGTTTTTGAATGTTAATTGTCGCATCCCTACTTCAAAGTTGTCTTTATTTCTTTACAGCACCATAAACCTACATTCAAGGGGAGAAAAAAGTACATTATGAATTAGCTACTTCCCTATTTAACTTTTTTTTATGAATAAAATGTAATTTTGTCCAATCTGTAACAATGTAACTATACAATTGGGGTGGTTGTATTTTGTCTCCCTGCTCTTCTATTGAGACATTTAGATGGTGTCAAAGGTCATGTCTCACCTAGACACCGGATCTGACACAGATTTGTACCTGCATGATGGCCAAGATTAAATTTATCCCCCGGGCAAGCCGGTAGGCTCTATTAGCTCAATGGTAAAAATGTCAGCACTTGCACAGGAAACCAGGTTCAAATCCGGGGTAGAAGAGGAAAGTTACAGTGCAGCTTTAAGTGAAAATAGCATATCTACCATTCAATCGCTATTATTTATATTTTTTGAACATTTATGGCACGTCGTTTTTTAATACATAACATATTTTATACTTAACCACTTCCAGCATCCGTATTCTGGGGAAAACCTTCGCAGAAAATAGCAGATCTACAAGCTTACAAGGTGTTGCAACTCCAGTACTTTAATTCAAGTACATATTTGACAGAGGTACTTTCACCTTTCACAGGCTTTCACTGTGCTGCGGTTGAGTACTTAATAATCACTGCCATGGCAATGCTGTTTGTTTATTTTGGCTCTTATCAAAGCTGACGATCATCTATTTTCTCCATAGAAGATGCAAATATTGTGAGTTCCGATTTACAATCTTGTGTAGATCCAATCTTTAGATGAAAACTCATTTTTTCATAGATGTTGTTCTAAGATTGGAAACACTGCACACTGAAGTGACTTTAACCACTTAAACCCTGCACTTGGATGACCGGAGTCCCTCAGGGCTCTATACTAGTAATTTTCTGTTTTTGCTGTACGTTAAATATCTTTGCTGAAAATAGCCGATCTACAAGCTGACAACGTGAGCTTGAAGATCTGCTATTTTCTGCTAAAGCTTTCCCATTTTTTCATGCACGGGTAGGTGCACCGACAGGACACCAGATAGTGTTGAACTCAAAATCGCAATGTCCCAGGTTTGATTCCATCTGGAGGCTGTTGTCTGTGTTGTCTTTACACCTCGCTCAATTACCTGTTTCTCTACACACTGTCCCGTCTAAATGAAAAGCAAAACAAATAAGAAAGTGGGAGAGGCGGAAAGAGTGACAAAACATGTTGGCTGTGTCGTGGAATTCACGGTCAATCACTAATAGGAAATGAAGGGGTCAGAGTCAGTACTTGGTGTTGGTGCTTTGATACATTAGCAGACAAGGGAGATGTACATTGAGTAGGCCTACGCACAGGCCTGGGGTACGATCGTTCTGCCAGGAGCACAAGGAGTCAGACCATGGTTATCCTGTCATGTTACAAGGACAAGCTGTACCATAAACAATAGCTATCAGGCCTAGGAGAGACATCTTGGCTCTTATATCATGTAAAATATAATGTACCATAGGGCACAAAGACGAATAACATAAGATGAACAACATAATGCACTGAAAATAAGGTTACATAACCAAACATAATATGATTTCCTTCACAGCTGGTTAGAGTGGGTGTTGGGAGGTAAGCCAAGTATGAAACAAAGTGAGGGACAGTGGTTGACAATAACGAAGTACTGTAAATGAGTAGGCTACTGTACTTTTCTTTTTGGTTGAGTACTCGTACTTGAGTATTTGTATTTTTGAATACTTTTGACTTTCAATCCACTACATTTCAAAGACAATTGGACTCCACTGTATTTCTAGGAATTGGACAAAAAATAAATGTTCACTTTATATTTCACTTGTAGTTGAGTAATATTTGACCAGGATACTATGACTCAAGTACTGGGGTTGAGTACTTTGTGGAAATCACAGCAGATGCAAAGGAAGCCAGCAATTAATAATGGCAGCAGAAAACTATCTTTATCATCACTATAACTCATTTGGAAATGTGCTTACTCAGGGCACTAAAATATGGTTTATCCCCCTGCTCCTCAGCTCTGTGTCCCACAGCAAACATCAGCCCCATGTCCTAAATATTACTATAATTAAAGACACATTAAACAAATGCACCTGGGTAGGGGGGTGCAGACCATGCTTGCACCAACAACTCTTATTCTATGTCTCGCAGTTGTGACCTTGCTTGACCTTTGAACTATTCGACCTAAAAACGAATAATCTCTTCCGGATAGCTGACACACAGACACACTGACAGACAGTCTAGATTAGGTAACAAAAACAGACACAAACACGTCTGATTACTATACCCTGCCATGCTTTGCACAGTAACTTTTGCTCGTTAGCAGAGGAAGGAGCGATTATTCTGTGCAGAGTCTGAGAACATTGGTACAGGAATACACAGATAGCAATGTCCCATTAATCGACAAGATTCACATATATGAAAGCACCAACAGATATTATAAGTTTCTTGTCCTAATACGAAAGGAGCAGCAGCATGTCAGGCTGCTCCTAGAACTTCTGGGAACTCAGATTAGGGTGCTCCTGTTTCTCGCCCCTCCCGTTTTTATGCAAGAACTTCGGGGAACTCAGATTAGGGTGCTCCTGACCCATAAAGGAGCTGACTTGAGAATTAATTGTGTACGATGAAAGAGGATAGCAGTGGGTGGAATCTAGAAGCTAAGCTCCGCAAAAGGAGGAGTTGAGGAGGAGTCATCATAAGGGCAACCGGAAACGCCCCCATTTGTTTTCGCGGACCGTTTGCCCCCAGCGGTTCTTGTATTCATTTTACTGAGGTTAAGGTTAGGAATACGTTTAGGGTTAGGCATAGTTTTACTGAGGTTACGTTTAGGAATAAGGTTAGTTGTAGCCATACCTGGAGGCGACCATTCCAAGGTTGCCGGATTTGACCCGGGGAGAGCGTGTTTTGGGGTGTTTCAGATTGGATGCTTGTGTGGACCAACTTGGACTAACTTATTCTCTAACCTTCATTAAACCTTTGGATCTTATTGAACTCTGTTGAATGTGTTTTTACATACTGTAGTTTCAGGAAAATGGTGTCTGAGGGGACCCAGGTACACCTTCCACATGTGGGTTTTTATCTCTGACCCCCTTCTGTAGTTTTTAACCTGAACCAAACTTTTGAAAACAAACTTCAAAATCAGTCTGTAGGGTTTCATGCCCCTTTAAGAAAGTGGAGAGATCTTAATATTTTAAGATGTTTCTTTGGAACAGCATAACCTATTTTTCTTCTTAGTTTTTTTTGTCCAGTCCAGCCACTGACAGGCACTTTGGTCACACCTGACTCAAACTGTAAAGCCTTCACACACAGCCTTAGCACCTGAACATTAAAGTGGAATATCTTCTTCAGTGTGCCCCTGAAGGAACCAGAACATAATGGCGAAGAAGGCAAATTTCAACTAAGTGTCAACTACTACCATATCGGGTTTTCTCTCTCCTTTATACTATAAATGCAATGTTTGTGAATCATGAGGTCGTTTGAGTGGCACTTGCGCTGGCCATTTGAAAAATGCCTTGAAGGAGAGGGAGGAAAAGCTCACCGCAGCACGACACCTTGACTGCATCTCCTGGTGCCTCGCCCGGGTGTTAAAAAAGATTTATTTCTTGGTCGTGGTGCGATTATGATACCATAACACCGGGCACCGTGGAGAAAACGCTGTCAGCTAAATGAAGAGTGGAGCGCCGTAAGGCGCCCCGCCCGTTATGTAATAAATCACACCTGTCAAATGCTGTCCCCGGCCCATCAAGAGAGCTGTCACTGTCAACCGCCGTCCATTTGGGGCCAGTTCTACACTCTCACACTAACATTAAAGTTGCAATGAATTGAAAAATGCCCTTTTAACACTTTTAGATCCCATCCCTGGTCATATTGTGCACCTATTTAACAATATATGCTGAAGAGAAAAGAATAGAAAAACTCCAAATCACGTTTTCTTCCTGTAAAACTAAAATATGATGTGTGTGAAATGTAAGCTAGATACTCTTGAAATGATGTCTCATGTGGACCTTAACTTAACATTTGACTTTGTATACAGGTATGATTTGGGGTGTGCACCATGTATGTGTTTCAGTTAGTTTGTAAGTCAATCTGTATGTGTGTGTGTATGGAGACAGAGTGAGAGAGAGGGG
>NC_137611.1:19754357-19799357 GCF_963280865.1 Gymnoscopelus braueri | reverse complement strand
TATTACTGTGAGGTTTGTTTTTCCAATGTTGTACAGCGTAATATAACAGCATCAATATACAGTATATGGAGAGAGAGAGAGAGAGAGAGAGAGAGAGAGAAAGAAAGAAAGACTGTAATTCACTCTATCTAGGACACATGTGGGTGTTTATAAGCCCCTTAGCATGAAAAAGCAGCTAATGCTTTAATCTCACTCCCTTTTCCTTCCCATCTCCTTTTCTTTGTCTTTTCATCCTTCTCTCTCTCTCTCCGTCATTTTCCTCCCTGCCCTGGACCACCATACACCTCCCCCCCACACACACACACACACACCCTCCACAGTGGCACGTGCGTGTGTGTGCGCGCGCGCACACACACACACACACACACACACACACACACACACACACACACACACACACACACACACACACACACACACACACACACACACACACACACACACACACACACACACACACACACACACACACACACACACACACACACACACACACACACACAACCACCTCCATCAACACCCCGTCACTGCTTGAAGAGCGTAAGGTGTTCATAGCCCTCTAGGCCAGGGATTCCCAAACTTCTCAGCTCAACACCCAAAGGATACATTTGGTGTCCCAAACCCAAACTTACAAAAGGCCGGCCTATAAGTTCAGAACTTGTGAACTTGTAAATTGTGTAGGGAACAATGCGTTGTGAACTTGTAGATTTTTCTTTTGTCATGTTTTGAAATTCTTTTGAAATAATACTTATATAATATATCTACCCAGCCTATTGTTTGAGAAACACTGTGAAATGACTCTCTGTCTATGCGTGCACATGCGTGCGTGTGCATGCGTGTGTGTGTGTGTTTGTATATACAGCACAATTCCCAAAGGCTTATGTAACTGCTCACTCTGTAATTGAGAGTGATGTATCTCAGGTCATTATGCTGTGTTATCTATATACTTCAGTGGAGAGATGCTAGTGCACAAACACCAGTGTAGTGATGCTTAGTAACATTAGTACGATGTCTCCACTGTCACTCAAAGTGAACGCAAAACAAGCGTTCCTAAGTAACTGACACAATAACATCCCGACATACAGTACAGAGGGAAAAAACATCAGTGCTGTGGAAAATTGTGATTGTGATATTCTAACCACGTTGTAGACATAAAATCACGACTTTGCTGCAAAAGGCTACTGTTGTTCTACTCTACAATGTATGTCACACGTTGCCAATACGTAGCCTATGCATGTATGTATGTATGTATGTATGTATGTATGTATGTATGTATGTATGTATGTATGTATGTATGTATGTATGTATGTATGTATGTATGTATGTATGTATGTATGTATGTATGTATGTATGTATGTATGTATGTACCTTACCTTAGCGCTAGGTATACTCTTGGTTGCTTGTTTTTGCAGAAAATGCACTAAAGACTTCTGGTGATTAGTAGTTTTCGTTCCCTACCTATGTTGAATACACTTATTGTAAGTCGCTTTGGATAAAAGCGTCTGCTAAATGACTGTAATGTAATGTATGTATGTATGTATGTATGTATGTATGTATGTATGTATGTATGTATGTATGTATGTATGTATGTATGTATGTATGTACTGTAGGAGAATTTGACATTCAAGTTCAGGGACAGCTAATCCACAGCTCCTTCAACGAAGCCCCCAAAACAAGCCATCCTATTTGCTTTAAGCCTGCAGTGAGTTATATCACGACTCTGTAGCACTGTCGCCACACAGAAAAAAACAAATGATAATATAATTTAGACCTCTGTTTTCTGTGGTTCCTCCTCCAAAGCGACATGACTCTATTCACTACGCCTGTAGCATTTTGTACACATGGGGGAGTCAACAAACACAGATATATTCACTCCTCTCTCCTCCCAGGCCTGTGGCACCTGGCTCTTCATGACAAATCACCGTATTAAAATGTGGCCGTTTTAGATGCTCTACACTTCCCCGTGCTTATTGGTTTCAGATAAAATCGGAATATTTCCATTCCGTCTATTTCCGCCCTGGATGCTGTGCGTGCAGACCATGTACACAGATGCAGACAGACACACATACACACATGTGCATATGCCGTCACGCACGTCTCCTCTTGCTCCTTGGTCGTTAATAATGTACTAATGGCAATAGGAAGGTTAGTGACCCATAACCAAGCCATTAATCAAACAATACAACTAGCATATGATCATAATAAATATGCCATAGATGAATGTCTCGCAGACACATGCGTACATTCTTTTGGCTACTTTATAGGAGCCGAGTGTGGAAGGACAAATCTGATGGTGAGGGGATAAGATCAAATGGAGGTATTTACCAGTAGTAAATACTGTGCTCTTGAATAACTATTCATGGATTCACACTGTCCATTCTGTTGAGTACTCTCTTCTGTAAGCCTTAAGTGCACAAATGGCATTTCTAGGCTATGTTATTCTCCAGTGGTGGTGGGGGCCAGCACAGCTACAACAGAAACAGTCCTGGGGAAAACGTATAATGATCATTTGGATGGAAAGTGTATCGCCACATAATATTGGCAGAGAACGTTTAGGCTACGCATTGAAGGAATTCAATTTAGGCTAATAGGTTGCCCTCTATGATTACACAATAAGACAAGCAAAGAATTGAGAAAATACACTACGGGCCCTATAATGGTCCATTCTGGCTAAACCCACTATTTGAGGATCTAGGAGTGCACAAGGGGCGTTCCCGTGCAAAGGTTGCTATTTTGGGGCACCTGCCTTATCCGCAAATCACCTGCACTACCCGTTACATTATGCATAGGTGTGGTTTGGGCGTCACAATATTAAAACCAATCACCGTGCCAGATGCCATTGCCTTTAAGAGAAGACTGCGCAAGCCATTATCCTCAATGCAATCTTACGCTCTCCTCTCTCCCTCTCTGCAGTCTTGCCAGATCTGCTTATTATAAGCCACATTGGGCTTCTTTTTCTGCAAAGTTGCTTATAAATAATGGTGTTAGCGGTTGTGAGCTTGTAGATCGGCTATTTTCAAATAGCCAACATATATAAATATGCACATTGTTAAATTATCAGTACATTTCAGTACATTTTACATTCATATTTCAATAGTTTTATGGTTAATTGCCATGGTAGGTAGGTGTGGTGTTGGAGTATTTATAGAATTGAGAATTTATATTAGCTAGCACTGCAGAATATTGTATTGATACCGTTCCAGATGTATGCAGTAGCCTTATGGCGTATAGTGCTACTGTAGATACCAACAGTTGCATTGTTGCAGAATACAAGAAGTGTGTAATTCAGCCATTTATGAATAACACTGTAAGGGGTTTGGGCAGTGTCCTGCGAAGTTGTTTTAGAGCTGAAACAAGAGGCACTCTGAGGAGGACTACAAATATAACTGAATTAAGCATACGGTAGTTCATTTGTCATAATAAATGACACAAATTATAGTTTTAATGACCTTCTCTTGAACAAAAGCTGAGGTAATACTGGTGTTAGACATGGAACCAGAGCCACATCTGGACCAGAACATATATAAAGCATACCACTGCACCACTGCTGTAAAAACAAATGAAACACTTACTAAAATTGTAATGAAAAGTATGGTCAACCTTACAGTGATAAAGATTGATACGAAATCCACCGATTATATTTCCATGCATCTACAAAACTATCAGATATTGGAGCAGATTTCAGCACTTAATTAATTTGTTTGTTTATTTGATATTGTCAGAGCATGTTAATGATCATTAGTATAAAAAACTAGATGTAAACATATCAGAGTGCATCATAGGCCTCCAAACTCAAGGATCTGGTAGGCTGCATCTGAATTTTGGACTGGTCTCATCCTGACCTCTAGTGGTGATAGTGTAGAACTTATAGAACCCAAGAGCACTACTATCACCACCCTCTGTGTGTGTTTGTGTGTGTGTGTGTGTGTGTGTGTGTGTGTGTGTGTGTGTGTGTGTGTGTGTGTGTGTGTGTGTGTGTGTGTGTGTGTGTGTGTGTGTGTGTGTGTGTGTGTGTGTGTGTGTGTGTGTGTGTGTGTGTGTGTGTGTGTGTGTGTGTGTGTGTGTGTGTGTGTGCGCGTGTGCGTGCCTGCCTGCCTGCCTGCCTGCCTGCCTGCCTGCCTGCCTGCCTGCCTGCGTGTGTGCGCATGTGTGTGTTAAAAATGTTAATGATTTTTTAACCCATCTATAATGGTTAACCCTGCCAAACTAAGTTGTGTTGAGGTTCGGTGCCCTTCACAGACTCAATCAGTCCACCTTTCCAGTCTCCTAACCAACAACAAAGCTCAGACCCCACTCCTATCAGTGGATCTAAAGCTATGCTTTCCACTCTCAGATTGCTTGATTGGCAAGTGAACACAGAAGTCAGTGGAGGATTTCAAAAGTCATCCACTGATTGTTTTCTCCCAAGCTACAGTATAGCCGCAAGATAATTTATATGTGTGACCTCTTGGAAGGTCAAAGCTGAATAATTCCTACTGTGGTTATAGTCTTTGATGTCATGTCACAGCTAGAATGCAATAAGTTGAGGGCCAATGATACAGGAAAACGGTCTTACTGTTACATTTACATTTAGATTGCAAGAACTGAACATGAAAAGGCCTGATCTAAAAAGAGCTCATAAATGTACAGTAACTGTAACAGTAACCTAATTAACAGATAAATCTTAATAGACCTTTTTTCCCTTGCAGCTGGCTGCTGCATGGGGGAAAGGTCTATTAAGATTTATTTTCTTTGGCATTGAATAGTAGTACAGGTGTTGCCAAATGCCAATGATAGATATTGGGTCCATTCCATTCTAGGTCAAACAGAGTCAGGGTGCTGCTATAATGTGCATGTTGCTTCTCTGGAAACGAAAGGCCCACTGGAAATTAATCTAGTCTCAGCTATTAGCTTATATCAAATTATGTAGGCCTAATTTACTTACTTTTGAAACTGATGTCTTACAGGGTAATCTTTGATTTTATTTCCTATTTATCAGAGGACACAGAAATAAGCCTACGTTTTAATGACCTTTGGCAGCAGCTCTTTGGCAGTGATCCCAAGAATCCTTGACCGGTGGGCTGACAGCTGCCCTTTTTAGAGATTATTGTGTATCAACTCAAAAGCTGGCTCCAGACCAGACCGACTTTGGGCCGACTTGGCGTCGGGAACTTTGGGAAGCGTCGTATATAGTCGTCCAGTCGGTTAGGGGTCCGTCGGGTGGTCCGTCGGGACCTTTTCGGAAGAGAGAAGTCAAAAGATGATGTTTGGATTGGAATGGCAGGGGTTTGTATTGAGAATGGAATGGATAACTGTGAGCTCCCTAGGGTAGGGCTTGATACATATTTTAAATGTTTTGTAAGAAAACATTTAATCAAGGTTCCCTGACGCATAATCAATACTGATTAATAAGTTGAAGGTAATCGGTTTTGATGTGTGCATCCGTGAACTGGATGAAATCCTATTTGGAGGGGAGAGAACAGGAGGTGGATGTGAACGGAATGCTGTCCTCCCCCCTTCCCCCCTCCCAGTGAGCTGTGGCGTTCCTCAAGGAAGCATACTAGGGCCTCCTAATTTATGTTAACAACATATGTTAATCAGCATGCTGCAATTTGTTCTTGTTCGCGGATGACTCGGCACTCCTGGTCTCGTTCAAGGACAAATTGCAGGTTGAAAAAGCCCTTAGCTCTGAGCTCGGTAAAATCTGCACCTGGCTCGCTGATAACAAACTATCATTACACCTGGGCAAAACTGAATCCATTCTTTTTGGGTCCAAAATAAACCTCTGCGAGGCTGACGGCTTCACAGTAAAAGTGGGTGACAATGTTATCACAAGGAAAGAAGAAATTAACTACCCGGGTTGTATTTTAGAGAACAATCTTTCCAGTGAAAAAATGGCAAAAAAAAGTAATCAAGAATCAAAGCTTTGTGGCCGGGATCTCCTCATTGATGCACTGAGGACACTAGCTGGAGCCCTCATCCAATGTCATTTTGACTATGCATGCACATCATGGTACTCTAGCACCTCAAAGGCATTAAAAGCTAAACTTCAGACATCGCAAAACAAACAGATCAGGTTACTACTAAACCTCACAACTAGGACTCACCCCCTCGATCATTATGCAATGGGTGGCTCAGGGTAGAGGACAGAGTACAGCAACTTGCAATGGGCCTGGTCTTCAAGATACTCAAGGGATCAGTGCCCATGTACCTGTCAAACTACTTCAATAACGTGAGAGAGACACACAGGCACGACACCAGAGGAAGCTCCACTGATCTCATTCGGGGGGAGTCGGGAGGCTGAACTTATATACACTTCTCAGACACCCAGCTATGACTAGGCTCGATAGGTTTGTCACCTCGACTTGAAGATCGTCCCACTCTTTTGCAACGGAGACGGGTTTGCCCAACATAGGCTGTCTTGAAGTAGCTTATCTAGTGTCGGGGGACTGAACTTAAGTTCCAGACATGATTAGAAAAGGCAGGTCCAAAAATGGTAACCTCCGCTCAGCTTCCCCTATTTTCAACTACAAGCAACGCACAACAGGGGTCAATTAAGACCTATCTATCCTTGTTCTTCATGACGGGTGTGGGACGGGTCGAGGGCGATAATGTGGGTTGGTAGAAGGCCTTGTTGTGTTATCAGCAACCCAGATTCGGCACAAACATCAATGGGGTTAAATTCGTTCTACGGTTTTGCCTCCATAAAAAAGCAAGTCTTTTGCACACCTACATAGACGACAGGTGTAGGAGAAGAGGGCCCCAATGTACTGAAAGAAAAAACTCCTGCACACTCTGTCTTCAAATGCAAGAAAAATATTTAATGGGAATACAACAACGTTTCGGTCTGTTAGACCTCCATCAGGTTATTTTAAGGCAGTGGTGTGACCTGCAGAAACTTTTCGGAGCCAAGCGTAACCCTCTACTAACCATTTCATCCAAAACGAGCAAGCGTATCTCCACGACCACGCGCATGTCGTGCAGGGAATGATTATCGTATCCCTCAGAAAAAACTTAGAACACACCACTGTTTTAAGGATAACCTGTCATGTTAAGCCACCAAAATGTGGAATGCCCCTCCAACAGCCAACAAAAGGTATGTGACTCCTAATTCCCCTCCTTCAAAACCGCCATAAAAGAGCACCGGTTGCAATTTGCAACTGGTCAGACAAGTTTTCTAAGCTTGACACCAGGAATGACCCCCCCCCCACCCCCACCCACGGCCAACAAAAAGTGTGTGACTCTTTACCCTCCTTCAAAACCGCCATAAAAGAGCACCAGTTGTAATTAGCTAAACTTGACACCAGAGATGACCTCCCCCCCATGTTTTCTGTACATATACTTTTATTGCACCTAGTGTTGATGATTTCTTGTATGTTATTGTTTGTCTTTAAATGTTTTGATGAATTGAATACATAGGACCAAAATGGAAACAATCAGGGCTTTTTGTGTTATCCTTTTAACATCATTGTGTAATTGTACCACTGTACTTTTTGCAAACTGTTAATAAAGTATTCAATCAATCAATCAATAATCTGAGTACGTAATCCCCATTAATTGACATGCAGTCAGTTACTACCCAACAGTGTTTTCTGTTTAGACAGATGTATGCACTTTGTAAATCGCTCTGGCTAAGAATGGCTATAGAGCTGGATTTTGTGACAGAACACCTTTAAAAATAACTATCTATATTACTGCAACAAAAAAAATGTGTGTGGTATAATTGCATTTGATAGAACTGTGTGTGACTGTGTGTAAGAAAGAAATGCATAGGCCTGTGTCTATGTGTAATCCTTTGGCCACACCCTTCAATGTTACATTTCAAGGACATTTACGTCATTAAAAAGTGAAAAAGAACATTTTATCAGGAGACAGCCTGATATTGTAAATTATTTACAACATAATTTGTCAGGTCAGTTATTAGCCCTATTGCTGGCGGGCAGGTTGCCTGTCACCTAATGTAGACTGGCTTACACCCTGGGCAAAGTAAAACTAGTGGTTCGTTCTACTGCTATGCCACCAGAATGTGGAATGCCCTACCAACAGTCATGAAAAAGTGTGACTCCTTACCCTCCTTCAAAACCGCTCTAAAAGAGCACCTACAGGTGGCTGCAATTTGTAACTGGCCCCTGTAAAAAGTAAAAAAGTCTAAGCTTATCACCGCAAATGACCCCCAACTGTTTACTGTACATATCTTTATTTTTTATTACTACTCGTATGATGTTTTTACATATTACTGTATATTATTGTTTGTCTTTAAATGTCTCGATGAATTGAATACACAGGACCTTGATCATAACACCAGAGGCAGCTCCACAAATCATGTTCAACCCAGATTTGGCTCAACTAAGGGAATGAACTCGTTCTCATGCTATTCATCAAAAATGTGGAATGCCCTACCAAAAGGAGTAAAGGAGTGTAAAACCCTACTCACTTTCAAAACTGCCCTAAAGATACACCTTCAGGAGGCTGCAATTCGAAAATGCCCCCTGTCTAAGTCTTAACCTACCCCCCTACCCCCCCCCCCCCTCTTTCAGCTTCTTCTTTTGTATATTTTTTTGTTCTCTCTTCATACCAGTAACCTGAAAGCTGATTGTATGACATGCTGTATAGTAGTGTGTATATCTGTCTGTCTCTTATATGTCATCATGATTTGTGTGCATGGGGTTCTCATCTTAAACAACCTGCGTGCTTAACTGAGTCTTCCAGTTTAGTAGACCTTGTATTGTGAATTTGTACTTCCACGTACTGTGATTCTCATGTCTTACTAAATAAAAGTACATCAATCAATCAAACCTTAATGGAAACAAGCCCTGGGCTTATTTGGGTTATCCTTTTAGCATTATTTTGCATAAATCTGTGCCACCGTGCCTTTTTTTGCAAACTGTTAATAAAGTATTCAATCAATCAAAAAGGTTTACACCCTGGGAAAAAGTGTGTGTACATATTTTTTGTTTTGATTGTATTTCTGTATTGTTGTATTGCTTTCTGCTTTGGCAATGTAAACGTATGTTTTCTCATGCCAATAAAGCCCTTTGAATTGAATTGAATTGAATTGAATTGTGTGTGTGTGTGTGTGTGTGTGTGTGTGTGTGTGTGTGTGTGTGTGTGTGTGTGTGTGTGTGTGTGTGTGTGTGTGTGTGTGTGTGTGTGTGTGTGTGTGTGTGTGTGTGTGTGTGCGTGCGTGCGTGCGTGCGTGCGTGCGCGCGCGTGTGCGTGTGCGTGTGCGTGTGCGTGTGCGTGTGTGTGTGTGTGTGTGCGCGTGAATACCTCTCTAGGCTATGTGGTGTGTAGACTGTAGTCTGCCACAAGGGTCCGGGTAGCCCCCAGAAACGCCGTAGAACAGTGAAGCTGCCGTCGCCTGGTGGTCAAATCTGAGATTGCAATACTTCCACATTTCAAACGCTACCGCGCATGCGTATATCGTCTGAATCGCTAGTGCGCCTGCTCTATTGGTTCTATTGGCTCCAGGGGAACTTCTGGGTCCTTCATGCGCTTGTGAGCAACTTTCATTGAAATTAATAGCTGGGGGCGGGGCTATCCACCCTCTGTTGCTTCGCAACCGGTATGTGGGAGGAGCCAGTCGAGGGGGGTTGGGCCAGTCTCCACACACAAAAGGTTAGAAGAGGATGTACGTAGAGAGCCGGGCTGGAACCTTAAACGCCGGTAGTCTATGAAACGAGGTGGAATCGTTTGCTGCTTATTGTTGTAATAATAATTATAACAATACCTTCGTCTGTTCACCTGAAAATAATCTCACTAACAGCATAAGGAGGAGGCGAGAGAAAATGTCGAACGCCAACTGGAAACCGTTTGTCTTCGGCGGACTGGCCTCCGTTACTGCCGAGTGTGGTGAGTGTCTATGCATGGTTGCCATGTCCGCTTGTTATAAGTGTCTTTGTGCTCGTTTTTCTGTGAAATCGCTTGTAAATATTCGTTAGTTTGCGGGTTGCGTTTATTTTGGGCTTGTTTTTAAACTAGTGTAGTTGCGTATTTGGGCTTGTTTAAACCAGTGGTTCTTAAACATCTTCATGTCAAGGAAACGACAAGGACAACCAATGAATTGATATTTATCCACAGACACCTCCCCCATCTGAAAATATTTTGTGCCATTGACCCCCTTACAAGATTTGCCCCCCTTTTCCCCCCAAGATTTTATTTAAAAATAGCAGATCTACAAGCTCACAACGTTATTTTCAAATAGCCGATGCATATAAGTTTAAAGTGCTCATGTGGCCTATATAGTTGCTTCTTTTGGGCTTATTTTCCTAGATCTGGTTGCTTATTTCTCTCACAGAATATGGCAACACTGGTCTGTATGTGTGAATGAAGGTGGTGTATTGACTGTGGTACAGTGTTAGTGGGGGGTCGTGTCCGCCGGCCGGTAGGCCGCCGCCTATGATCAGTTAATCCACTTAGATTTAGCTTCGGTCTGAATCTAAATCGTTTAGATGGCTACTAATGGTTGGATATACCTTTCTTCTGTTTTACAGGAACGTTCCCAATCGATTTGACCAAGACGCGGCTCCAGGTTCAAGGCCAAGTGGGCGACAGTAAATACAGAGAGATCCGCTACAGGGGCATGATCCATGCAATGAGCAGGATCTGCAGCGAGGAGGGGCTCCGAGCCCTGTACTCTGGGTGAGGGTCTGTTGGTTCAGCAATGTGGGGTTGAGGGGATCTGTCTGTCTTCCTCTCTGTCTGTTGCCTCCCCCCACCCCCCTCTGTCTGTCTGTACCCCCCTTTGTCTTTCTGTCTGTCGCCCCCCCCCCCCCCCCCCCACTCTGTCTGTCTGGCTGTACCCCCCTCTGTCTGTCTGTACCCCCTCTGTCTTCCTCTCTGTCTGTACACCACCCTGTCTGTACAGCCCCTCTGCCTTCCTGTCTGTCTGTCTGTACCCCCCTCTGTCTTCCTCTCTGTCTGCCCCCCCCCAGTCTGTCTGTGTATCTTATAAAACAGGCCTACAAACGTTTTTATTTAGGAATGCCTTTTCTTGTTAACTTGTCGTGTAACCACTGTCTGCAATATCCTTTTCTGCTTGACATTTTTAAACCCTGCTTTTAACCTACCATGATTGATTATGTTTTAACTATGTACCACTCTGAGACTCCCTGTGAATGAAAAGTGCAATACAAATAAAATGTATTGTTATTATCTACCTATCTATCTATAATGTTTTTTTTTTGTTTTTTTTAACAGTATTGCTCCTGCCATGTTGCGGCAGGCATCATATGGGACCATAAAAATCGGCACATACCAGAGCTTCAAGCGACTATTAGTTGACAGGCCCGAAGGTGCGACACACACACCCACACACATTTGTGCTTGCTACACAATGCATACATTAACATTAACAGGTTCTATCAGTAGTAACTGATTAGTGAGTACTCAGCTGTCCTAACTTAAGCATAAAGTAAGGTACTCTGCTAAATGTAGCCTCACACATTCTTAGCCTAAGTCAACTTAAAGGTCATAAAAGGACGCAAACATAATGTGTGACCTATTTAGGAATCTTTCACTGTCAGTCAGTCGCCATTTTAATAATACGGTACATGTCTGTGCCTGCCTACCTGTCTGTCTTGTTTTCAACTTCAGTTTATTGTCACATCACAAGTTTACACCATGTAGGCTGTAAAAGAGTATGAAATTATTTTCTTTTGTGTATATAAAAAACAAAACAAAACTATCTAGATAATAAAGGTCAGTATATTTGTCTGTAAAGGTAAAATATTCACATTGTGCCCTCTCCTACACCTCTCTTCTTTCAGACGAGACAATGGCGACTAATGTGGTATGCGGTGTTCTGTCCGGTGTCATCTCCTCCACCATAGCCAATCCCACAGATGTGCTGAAGGTAGCTAACACACACCCACAGACAACAAGAGACTATACCATATCCCCATTGTTGTTGTTGCCGTGTCTGAAATTGCGCAAGACCTCAAGCATGCTACGGAGTATTGACTCGAGCATAGTGTAATTTCCTGGATCTGTAGCTGGAATGTTGTAGTCGCCCGCAAAAGCACAACAGAACACAAGTCTTCTTCAGACAGAGTGCAATCTGAAGCACCCATTCAGCAGCGATCCGCCAAATGTCCTGGGACACAACACCAAATCACTATGTGACAATACAATTCTCTGGAACGGCATTAAGCATTGGTAGGTGGGGGGTGAATCCTTGCTGCCTTCCAGGTGAATCTCTAGCCGCTTTTATACAGAGATCCTACAATAGAGGTGTAAAGAAGAGCCGTCATATATACCGGCCGCGGCTTGCCGCGGGTTCCGGAATCAGAGGCTTGACGTGACACAAGCATCACATTTGGCCTACGTATTTATTCAATAAAATACTGGTTCAAAGGAATTATGTAGTGTTATTAATTTAGGGTAGCTTAATTTATTTAAAACTGTTGCTGCCACTATAAGGTCAGGACTGGCCCATTTTCTCACTAAGTAAGAAAGCAGGAAGCGGTTCACGGTAGAAAGATGCTCTGACCTTAGGGGTCACCGTCACACCCCTGTCCCACCTGGCTGGCTGTCCCTTATACACACAGATGTTGATTTGGCTCTGTGACTTGACTACCAGCGCTGCCAGCTTGAAGGTGGCACAACAAAGACTCCCTGTTCCGTGTCCGTACTTATTTTTTTAATTACACAGAACAGCAAGGCGGAACGTTGGGACAACAATGCCGTGTAAAAGGGCTTCTGACTGCTGACATTACAAGCTACTGTATATGAGTGTTGGTAGGGCTGTCACTATTACAACATTTAAGTTGACGATTAATTGTCACACAAATAAATCCATATTAACTATTTAATTGTGTTCTTGGCATTGAACATTGGAACATGTGAGAAAAAAATTTAATACAAAATTGCACAGGGCAGATAGACAATTACTGTGCATGTAGATCTGCTATTTCTGCTGTTTTTGGAAAATGTACGAACATTGTACAACATGGAAACGATTATGACGATTCTGCAAAATAGTTGCGATTTATCTAAAATAATGATTTAATAATTTTGACAGGCCTAAGTGTTGGTGCTATCTGCTTGCCACTTGTGGACTATTTCTAGACTAGTCCCTCTAGATTTCAACACAGTGTTCTTGAAATGATATGGCTGTAGTAGAATATGATCCTGCGTTGAGGGTTAACAGACGCAACTGCAAGTTTGGAACATTGTGTTTTGGCCACTGTGTGAGTTCCTGCCAAGCGGTCATGCGCTCGCCTCTGACTTACGGAGCCAAGGATTCTCCTCAGGCTGGGTTGCACTGACATGGCATCCACTACCAAGTTAAAGTACAAGTCTAGCATGTGGTGTAGAATTCCCAGAACGTCCGTGTGTGTGTGTGTGGCATTCTACTCAATTGAAAATCCACAGGACTAGGCCTGTCACAATTATTACATAATCGCCTAATCGCAATTATTTGAGATAATCGTTTCATGTTGAAAAATGTTAATACATTTTCATCATTTTCCAAAAATAGATCTACAAGCTTTCAACACATATTTTTGTTAAGTATGAAATGATTACGTTTCTTTGCATATTTAAGTTATTTGTCATATCCGCCCTGTGCAATTTGTGCTTACGAAGCCTAAAAACCAAGCAGAATTTTTAATTGTATTCATATGTTCTAATGCCAAAAACACAATTAAATTATTAATCGCAATTATTTGTTATATAGTTCTGAAGGGAAAGTAATACAAAGTTAACCTTTGACATTTTGCCTTTGGCCACCACTAAGCATTCCTCTCAAACTGTATGTGTTCTCCTGTTGTCTTGTTGAATAACTGACCATCAAACCGGTTTATCCTGTCGTTGAGTTCACATGCAAATAATCTCCATCTGTCTCTCCCAGATCCGCATGCAGGCACAGGGTAGTGTGATTCAGGGGAGCATGATGGGCAACTTCATGAACATCTACCAGCAGGAGGGAACCAGGGGACTATGGAAGGTATGTGTCCATACCCTATGTGTCCCATGGATTAAAGTTGTCTGTCCCCACGACTGATTTCAGTCATTTGGATTCCATACAAGCCAACATGTCTTCTTTGAAAGCATGTCACTCACCGAAAATAGCCGATCTATAAGCTCACAACACGTCGCAGTGCAACGTGCTGTGAACTTGTAGATCGGCTATTTTCGGCTATTCGTTATTTTAAGATGGAGTATTTGAAATGGTCAAATTAGCAATCGAATACATGTTTAGAAGCATCTTCCATAAACATGAATGGTCTCAGAAATGTCATAAAAGTAAAGATCAAAGCCTCAATCTGTGATTTCTTCAACTGGTTGGCTGTATGTAGTAGAACAGCAGCCACATAGGTTTACTTTAGAGTGATAATACTAATATCTTTTTCAGTCATGAGATTCTATTTTGCTTTATTCCATGTGTACCGTATACACACAATATTACAGCTGTGCTCCGATTGGTCACAAATACTGCTCTATTTGTGCTCAAAATGTCACCTTGTTGCCTCTGTCTCTCTCCGTCTGTCTGCCAGGGTGTCTCTCTGACGGCTCAGCGGGCGGCCATCGTGGTCGGGGTGGAGCTACCGGTCTATGACATGACCAAGAAGCACCTGATCATGTCCGGTCACATGGGTGACACCGTCTACACACACTTCGTGTGAGTGACGTCATTAAGTTAATTAAGATAAGATTGATCCCTGTGGGGAAATATTAATGTGTCTTAGCAAGAGCGGCAGTAAGCGTTAAACAAAGATTAGGTACAGATAAGATTAGAGAGATAAGGATAAAATAAGTAGACTTAAAGTCAGACCCTAGATATCTGCACTTGGTCTGACTGAGTTAACATAATGCATATTCTATATATAAGTGTATAATGTACAGTCTATCACCAGTGACTATATGCAGGAATATACGACTATCCCCTATGAATGGATATACATATATGTACAGTGCCAGTTGGCCTTCATCTGGAAAATATATATTTACTGTCAACAGTGAATTTAAAATGTGCCAGAGTCAAGCAGGAGTCAGTAATCCAGTAGCGGAACAGAACATATGGGGGTCACAGGCTAGGTTGTGAAGCCTGATGGCCTTTGTGGTCTACTGGGGGACATTGAGTCTGTGGTCTGAATGGGCTCTTCAACCCCACTAGCACAACATAGAGGGGATGAGAGGGTTCATCAGGATTGCGTCCAACTTTCTCCTCAAACTCTCCTCCACAACCACCTCCAGACTGTCCAGTCCAATTTAACTCCAACTATATCGCTAGCCTGTGGCATCCCCAAGTACAAAGCTCACTCTTTCTTGTGTCACTGGTTGTGAATTCCCTGTGAGGGCAGTGCATGATTAGACACGGCAAGGCAGGGTGAAGGGGTATGACTTTGGAGGACACTTTAGATACGTGGTACTTACTATAAATGTCAGACTAGGTAGGTTTGCACTAGGGGGGGGTTTGCACTAAGCTGGGTGTTAATTTTGTGTAGGTGACTTATACACTGACAATACTGGAGCCTAGCCTAGTCATTTCAGAGAACTAATTTCAGGAGATGGCAGCGCTGCCAAGCACTAGCTTCCGTTATGAGTAATTCTGTTTGTGAATTTCTAAAGATAACACTGTAATTACTTGGCATCTTAATAGAATACAATAACAATACACACTTTGACTTCAGTAATTCACCCACCAAATCCTCACTGCTATAGAAGAAAATCTTTGGTATTTGGACATTTCAGTTGTATTTAGTTAGGACTTTAAGAGGCACAGTACTAAATTAAACATGCATATAATGGAGAATGCTATCAAAAGTGAAGAGGTTAATACTGCTCCAGGCTAATTTGGGTCTGCAAAATTAGTTATTTTGACACATTAATTGGATATGATTTGATAGCTCGGTAGCTGTTATTTTTCTTGACTAATTGAAATATTGTGTCGATAAAACCAGGGAAGAGCATGTGTTGATGCGGAATTATTTGCTATTCAGCCTCGTCTCCTCTTTCTTTGAGAATATTCCAACTCTCCACCATGATTCCTTCTACCATTCCGTATCAAGTTGTTTTGTTTAAGGCCTGGAAGCACAGCATGATCTGCAACAGGATTTTAGAGTTTGCTCAATTCTTTATTTCTAACCCATTATTAAATAACCCTTTAATCCAATTTGAGTTATTGTCGCTCGTTTGCAGGCACAGTAACAGTTACATAACCGTGATATTCAAGACAGTAAGTTAGGTTAACTTTCCATTTGAGCTCAGTTTTTGTCTTGTGGTCTCTACCCTCCAGGTCCAGTTTTACGTGCGGTCTGGCAGGAGCCCTGGCTTCCAACCCAGTAGATGTGGTACGGACCCGCATGATGAACCAGAGGGGAGCAGCTCTGTATCAGGGAACACTGGACTGTCTACTACAGGTGGAACAAACACACACGCGCATTGATTCAAACCCTGGTCTCTTGAATATCAAACTCTACCGCCCCTCCCCACCCTGCAGCCTTCTGGGCTGCAAGCAGGGTTACTCTTGCACACACACACACACACACACACAGAGACAGAGAACCCGATAACTAGCAGTAGAGTGTTGGGTTGGGCTTAAGAGGGTCTTAAAAACATCTCGGCACAAAAGAAAAATAATCAAGTTTATAAAGTGACAGTCATCAGGTAACGGATATGAAATTAAATAACTTAAAGCATATGAGAGGGCTGATCAACATTATTACATTTCGTATTTCCATCGATTCCAGCCCCATCTGAGTAACTTCTTGACAAGAATATCAGTGCAAAAGTGATATTCTTGTCAGTTTTGCACTGACAAGATTATCAGTTTTGCACACAAAAAAAGTCTTGTTTGACTAGTTCCAGGCGGTTTGGACATTTGTTGATCCTGTTGTATATCAACCACGACGAACTAACGTATTTTAGCATATACTGTAACTGCTGCTCCATGAAGCTTGTGTACTGTAGCTGAAGCTTACAAGCTACACAAACTTTCCAGCCACAGCTTAAACATGGCATCATTTGTGTGATGTGGTCCTCCTGGTTTTAACATGCATTTGATTTTTACCATCTAGACGTGGCGGTCGGAGGGGTTCATGGCCCTCTACAAGGGATTCCTCCCCAACTGGCTCCGCCTGGGACCATGGAACATCATTGTATCCTTTCCAGCTGTTCCAAAATGTTTGTTTATGTGCCGTCCTCGATCAGTTAATTGTCATTGTTTGGTAATAGCTGTAAGAGCTTTGCGCATTCCAAGCCATGCTTGAATTGAGAACGGTTAACACAGGCTAATTCTGTTATACAACCGGGTCATACACTCAAAGCCTGCTGGCCCGGTAGCTTACAGTGAGACAAGTAGGCCCTGGATAGCGGAGGGAGAGAGTGACAGCAAAGTAGCCTAAGCACACCTATCGAGAGTTATGGTAAGTGTGAATGAAGGCTGTTTTAGAAAGGCAGAGGTCCTTTTTTCAGATTGTTGGTGAAGGGCATAGAGAAGGAGGAGAAGGGCAGGGGGGTCTATAAGTCCTCAGAATCCCTCTTGACTGACGTAATAAGATTACTGAGTTGTTGGATTAGAGTAGAGTAGTGTGAGGTTGGGTAACAGGATGCGAGAAAAAAAAACACCTACAGTAGCTCTCTGAAGTGGAAGTGCAGAAATGGGAGGTGAAATGTATCTCGTTGGTTGATGGGAAATCCCCACTGCACACGGGTTTCTTTCTTTTCTTGGCTGGTTTCTTTTTGGTTGTGTCTTCCTTCACCCTGCCTACCTCCAGTTCTTCCTCACCTACGAACAGCTGAAGAAGATCGACGTTTGATAGGTGGGACGAGACAGCGGAGAGGAAAAGAAGAGACTGGGAGATGTGCCCCTCGCAGAAGGGCAGGAAAAAGACCAAATAAGGAATGGCCAGGTGACGGAAGCACTGGATTTGTGGGAGGGGGTCTGTGCGCCGGATAGACCCACATATGGGAGCGGGTTGCGTTTATCAACCAATATCCCATATTTCTCATGTAGCATAAGGCAAGTGTGTGCGTCCTTTCAACACACACTTGCTTCCAAGTTTCAGGCCCAACCAAACATTATTTTGAAGTCTTTGATTAATATTTATTTTGTTTAATAAACTACAACTGCCCCCCAAGCTCCTGATTGATTGGCTGGTAAACGGGAGAGACATAGGTGAACAACACACAGCAGTGCAATTGATTTGATCAACCTGCTAATTGATCAACCTGCTAATGCTCTTCAACACACTCGGCGCATGGGTTGTTAAGAAAGCTGCATAGGGACAGTTACTGTTCTGCCGCTGTTGAGTGCCTTTGCAATATGGCCGGTCTGTATGCCCATGGTGCAAAAACTAAGTCTGTTTTTTTTTGTATTGTGCAGCTCAGCTGACAATCGCCTGTGATCACGTTCACTTTCTTTAAAAGTCAAAACGCTTGAGTGCGTGCATGTACACATTTTGGGTTACAAATCCCTGAAATGCTTTTCTACAGCATATTCCAAAATGAGTGTAAGTTGAACATATTCGCTATCCGTCAGCAACCTCAGCAAAGTGTTCACCTTGAATCAGGGAATATACTGTATACGGTGCACTCTAATCACAGTTATGCAAGCATAAAGAGAAGCTGTCCGGTCCTGACTCCAGACTAGGACGGATAGGCTTACGAACCCCTTGCCTTCTTGAGATTCATGGGTCCCCCGTGCCACAGTGTGCAAGTACAGCAAGTGCAGGGACTAAAATTAACCTTGATGATCTCACCAGGCACCACCGGGGCTCCTCTTTCATATCAGAGAGCCCACTATAACTATTAATAAATGCGTAACAGACACACCCACACAAATTGCGTAACAATTTAATGCTTGGTCCAGACACTTCCCAGCTAGCGATACGTATGTGGAGTTCTTTTACTGATGGAGCAGTAGCTACCTCTAGGGTTGATAATAAGTGGGATAATAAAAAGAGGCCTTTTCAGCACACTTGAGCCCTGTGTTTTATACCTTTTATTGGTTGAAGGTACCAGGAGCTTTATAGTTGCACCGGATCGGCTGTTCACTTCAAGTGTGTGCGGGTTTATATACTGTATATATGTATACGTGTATCTGGGTTTCACTCAGTTTGCTTTCTGTACATTATTTATGCACGAGCTGTTACACATGTAGGGTGTTTAGTTTTTCTCCACAGTAAAGGAACGGACATATTTCTGTTGTTTATAGTATGTGAACAGCTATCGGTGCCCAAGTCTGTACGACACTGATGTTGTCATACTCTGTGTGCTGATGTAAACGCTGCTTTAACCGTGTAGCTTTTTTTTAATAGCTGAATAAAACAATCTGCTAAATTCTTACTTTGGTTGTCTTTAGTCTTTTCTTGCCGGGTCGAATCCTCCACAGCCGACAATTCCATGTTACTCCATAGCGTGGCACTGTGTAGCCATTATCAGGCACAAGTGCTCAACCCAGTTGAAATCAATTGCTTGTTTATTTATCTCCATGTCTGTCTCCTTTCACCCACCCTGCCCCCACCCGATCCTCCTCCAGGACTACACAATCTAGCACAGCCTTGTTTTCGGAGGGGGCCTCGCTCTCTTTTTTTTCAAACATGCATGCAGTATCCTCCCGCTCAAACAATGACTATGAATTATTCAGAGGAGCGCTGATGTGATTGTTCTTTTATTTCTCGTGGATCAATTCCCAGTTTTCCCTCATCAAGGGCTGTTTTGAAAAGACAAGAGTGCATTGGGAATGGCTGTGGTGAACCCCACCGTGTGTATGCATGTGTGCCTTGTTCTTTTATTTAAGGAGTGACTCCCGGGACTTATTAGTTGTGTGAGAGCAGTTATTGTTGCGCCTCCTCCATCTGAGCCACCATGACTTGCATCCCTGTTACTACTGGTACGACAAGCCTGCTGTGTGTGTGTGTATCTGCTCAAGTTGCAAAACAATGTCATAGAGGAGAGACAAGGCCCTGTCCGTTAAGTATAGTCTTTATATTTGTTGACAAAACCACTGTCGCCTTTCAAGCATCAACGGGTGATTTATGTCATAGCAGCATGATCGCGTTAGTGGGCAAAAAGACATCTGTCCTCTAACTTGAAGGTCACACAGGTCCGATTTCTGCAGGCATATCCATAGACAGCCCCGTGTTCTGTTCTTTGTTTCTCTCTTTTTATCCCAGGCTACTTGCCCATTGTAAGTTAGCTATATGAATAATAGAGTCAGCAAATTACCTTAAAATGTGAAAATAAAGTGTGTACAGTTGCCAAGAAAGTCTGAAATGAGTTGGACACACATCAATGGATTCACTTGAAATGGGGGGGGCGGGTGTTGAATGGCCCTCTTTTTAGCAATTAGTCCTTCAAGGCTCGAACAGGAGCTGGCTTCTCTATAGGTTGGCATTGCGGTCCGGCATTATTTCCCTGGCACGATACTTTACTAGCTGGACCAGCGTGGCCACGGGGGATTCCTGCAGTCACGGACACGCTGCATTGTGGGTATTATTTGTAGCCTGGCCCCTGGGGCGCTGGGAGCTCGCTCTATTGTGTTCCAGGGATCAGAGTGCGCGTGTGTCGGAGGGATAAGACTCCACTCTCCATTCTAAACAGCCCTTCCCCTGTTTCTCCTCCCACCCCTCACCACGTCTCCATCTCTCTCTCTCTCATTGCTTAGTCCTCTCCCAGCTGTAAACACTGGATGCACTGACACAAGGATGAATAAGTAGATGAGTAGAGATGCAATCTATTGAATTGAGTGAGGCTCTTGACTTGGGGCTGTGATGTTGGCAAGAAGCATCATCTCGCCTATTCGTTTCCCTCAATAATGCAATGTGGACACTTGCAAGGACGTGAAAAAAAAATCTGAAATGTGTCAGAGAGGGGGGGCTGTCTAACGCTTTAGAATTGTTCACTTCAGGAAACAAAAGCATGTTTGTTTTTTCCCCTGACGTGCAACTTGATTTGTAAGTCTGCACAACACCTGAATGTCTTGTTCACTAAGCTGTCTGAAACACCTTCCACTCCTAAGAATAAAACTGCAGCCCCTTGCACCTCTGGAATTTGCTGTAGTCAGCATCTATGCCATTAATTGTGAAGCCCCTACCTACGTGGTTCACGAGCAAACGAGGGTAAGGGAGAACCTTCCGGGCCCTTGGTGGCACCGGGGGCCCCAGCGGAGATGGAGATGTCAGAACAGACAACGGAGCCAGTCAGCTGAGCGCTGACAGCAGACATGGGGAAACTCCCACTCAAATCTCCCCAAGCTGTCAATTGTCTCATTAATGGAAGGAAGCCTGAGAAAAAAAAGGTAGCCCCTATTTCCTGTTATATTCGTACATTCTCAAGTACATTCTTCATTTATCTGACAGTGCCGCTCATGGTGCAAACAAACAACCAAACGCAGTCAGTCCCCACCAAGCCACAGCGCATGCGACCTACATTTACACACTGAGGGGGAAAAAAAGGATTGGGACTCCAGAGACCCCGGATCACAAGGATGAGCTTGACTGTTAATGCAACTCCATTGTTCCAGTGAGCAGGGGATGTGAGAGGAGAGATACAGTCAAAGGAAAATCTGTGCCATGTTGTTTTGATTCTCTCACTCTGTGACCTGATGAAGAGTTGGGGAAAGTTAAACCATCTCTGTGGACACTGAAAGCAGAGCACAAGGCGCTCTAAAATACAAAAAGACTGAACAACATAGTATCTCTCACACACACACACACACACACACACACACACACACACACACAAAAAAGAGCCAGGGATAACGTTTTTTGGCAACATAACATCACCCTGCTCCTGTCAACCGTGTTCAAGCCGGATTAGCTTCCATGTAATTTCAGGGGATGAACACTAGGCAGAGCTCATGTACTTTGTGCTGCACACACATGAGGGAAAAGAGGGGGTTGAACACTTTACCCAGCCGCCCCATCTCCCTGTATCCTCCTCCTAACCTACTCAGTCACAGCTCCCGCCCTGATACCCGTACTTCTGATAAGAAATAAATATTCAAAATATGTCTGCGGTATCAGTTTCCTTGGATGCCTGGTTTAAAATTCCTCACCCTCAGGCACGGTGGGCGCAGCAAAAACACAACACGCACGTATCACACACACACACACACACACACACACACACACACACACACACACACATAAACAAAAGCAAACACGCACAAGCTTGTGTGTAAAACAACTCTCTGATGTGTGTTGATGTGTTGTTGTTGGTGGTGGTGTGGTGGGTGGAATTTCTCATTGACACAGAAGCCCTCCCATGTTCCACGATAGAGCCTAGTAAATCCTCCACTTGTGTTTATCTGCCCCTCTCTCTCTCTCTCTCTCTCTCTCTCTCTGGATGGTTGGAGAGATGCTGGAGAGGGAAGGAGAGACAGGGAGGAGGGTGGGAGGAGGAAGGAGGGCGAAATAGATATACGGAACAGCACTTTAGATGGAGTCAACAGGGAGTGAAAAGTTTATTGGAACTCTGCTGACTTGGAAGCTGAGATGAATATGTGAAGAAAGAATAGAATGTGGAAAAAGAGAATTGAAGGTGACAGGAGAGGAACGAGACAGTAGTAGAGAGCAGCGAATGCAATGTTTACAATCGTTTTTTCTCCCGGCATCCAATTAGCATCCACATGTTGCAGGTGGTTGACTGTCAGCTGGCATGCGCATCACAATGCAAACTAACTCTGTTAGAATGTTAGAATCTAAACACATTAGTACATTAGGTGAGAAACCAATGCCCCTGAACTTGTCTCAGCTCATCATGTCAGGAAAGGGAAAGGGCGTTACTGGTCCCCGGGGGAGGGGAAATTACTTTTCTGCATCAACCCAGCAGATGGCTGCTCAGTTGGCTTAGAGGAGCACATTGGGGGAGATGTTAGGGGTTAAGTTAATTAATGAGGGACACTTCGACACAGACTGGGCAAGTTGAGGGTCGAAGCAGTGACCTTTCTTTTCCCAGACGGCCTCTCTACCCAATCATCTACGGCCGGGCTATCAGCAGCAACAGATGCCAGGTTGGCGAGGCATTTTGATTTAGGATTCAAAGGCCACACACACACACACACACACACACACACACACACACACACACACACACACACACACACACACACACACACACACACACACACACACACACTGTGAGGAGGGAATAACCGAGAGGGATGAGAAGACCACATTTTCCATTGCAGTCAAATGAGTGTCACATGTCTACTGGGGCCATGAGGCTCAGTATCACATACCTAATCTTCTGATCGGAACAATACTGTTACTGTTACTTTGGGAAAGATAGAGGTGAGATGCTCATCACATCTCTCTCTCTCTTTCTCTCTCTCTCTCTGCCTCAATTCAATTTCGGTTTCCGTGCGACTTAGGTCAAAGCCACATTTGCAATGCCAAAAGGTATACAGAAGTGCTTTATAGGCAAAAGTGATGAAGGACAAAAGTTTTGGCTATCCAGCCTTTGTCAGTGTGCAACTGTGCACTGACGAAGGCTGCATAGCCGAAGCGTTTGTTCTTCATTGTAAAGACATGGAGAAGAAATAAAAAGTTAACTCACTCTTGTCATTCTGAGTGCGACCCATCACTATTGTAAATGTTATTGGTCTATGAGGATAATGTGGAGTAAAAAAGTGTATCTTTCCTATAGGCAGCCAGTGATCATGCCTCCCCCCCAAATCTGCCTCGCTTGTATTTTAGCCTCCAGGCATACATGTACACACATTTCCCACAGGTACTGGTACAGCTGCGACGTGCACTGCACAGTGGCTGTGGCTCACATATCAAAGCAAATACAGTCACGTGATCTTTTAAATCCAACATTGACACCATTCCCTGTTCTCTTGTGAATTACTTCATTTTTCTCTCTGTGATGCAGATGTCTCCAGGGAGAGAGATGATTGTTCGCAGCGACTTGGCTATAAAAGCTGAGAAGGTCAAAAGCAGTTTTTGCTTTTGCTTGCAAAAAATGTATTCATTCACTCTCCGAAGTGATGAACCATAAAGATCACACTGCAAAATCCTGAAAGGACCCTTGCGGGTCACAGTTAAATTAACACTCAGGATTCTGCTGTGCAGTCAAACAAAGGAATCCCCTAGAGGACATCGCCTCTCTCTTTGTCCTCGAGCCGTGTAAGCTGGTGAAAACTTAATTCAGGCACACAGAGAAAGACCTACACAAATACTTTGATGGTATGCGAGTCCATTCGATCTATTTTCTGATAAGTCTCTATACCATTTAGCCTGCTGAGGAAGAAGAGCTACTGTCTTGCCGCCATGACAATGGTGCCCACGTGACGTGACCAGCACAGGCCCTCGCTGATGATGTGAACCCTATAAGAACTTGAAGCTGCTCACTCTCTCTCCACTGCAGTCCTGTTGGTGTGAAGAGGGACGTTTGCTCCCTATAAATAGCCGAAGATATTTCTAGCTGGCAGGGGTCCAGACCATGCATATGGCTGGCTGGGGTCTTGGGTCTTGTATCTTTAGAATAAGCATTATATCTTGTACAATCCATCTTTCATGGCATGGAGACTCACATGTACTCACACAGACAGCTGGCCACTGTAAGTGCCATGCAGACTAATAGTGTGAAAAGTGCTACTTTGTTAAGAGAAGCGACTCATTGCAAATTGAGGCCCATTTCTGTTATTAGTTTAACAGGGAAACCCCTGTGTGCGACTGCGAGCGTGTGCATGCATGTTCATGCGTGTATGTGTGTGCGCGGGCGCGTGCAAGTCTATGTTTTTTGAAGCATGCTGTCTCCAAAATAGCTGTGACCATTTTGCAAAGGGAGGTGGGGGGACATAATTATGAAATATAGAGGTCAGAAGGTTATCATTCAGAGAGAGAAAGCCTTGCAGCGTAATTCATGGACATGTCACCACTAATTTAGACCATTGTTCCTTCTTCCCTCCATGTGTAAACGCCTGGTTTCGAACCCTGGTGGTGTGGTAAATTGAAACTTCCAGTCATCCGTGGGGGATTTTGACCATTTTCTTTGACAATTCTTTGTCAGTTTATTTTATCTATACCTTCCAGTTTGTTTGTAACCTTACACCGTGTTGCCAGTCTGTCCACAGTTGGCATTGTGGCGGCGGAGTGGTGAAAATTGTGAGAAAGCACCAGAGTCCAACAAGTGCAGAAGTCTAGTAGCAGGTGATAAAAATATGTTGAATATTTCTGAAGGAGAAAGGTCTCACCAATCGGAGAGCTTGCACAGCATCTTGTGGACAGTTTTTGTTGTCTTTTATAGTCGTTTTGTGGATGGTTGGCCATCTGCCCTAAATGTTACCCCAGTAACCCTGTTTTACACAAACTAAAACTCACTAAAACTAACTCAAACTAAACTAAAGTAAATAGTTTAGTTTGCAGCCACAAACACGTACTGTATGCACACACACACACACACACACACACACACACACACACACACACACACACACACACACACACACACACACACACACAAAGCTTTTGGCTTCCCATGCATAGCTATAGTGAACATATACACACACACACACGCACACACACACACACACACACACACACACACACACACACACACACACACACACACACACACACACACACACACACACACACACACACACACACACACACACACACACACACACACACACACTACTGTAAGCGTGAAGCCACAGATGTTTGGGATAATAACATTAGGAAGCGGTGGTCGAATCCTCCCTCCTGCTTCTCTGTTTTTCGCTTTCTGCATTCAACACATTCACTGAATTTGGGCCTTCCCCCTCTCTTGCCTGGGGCCTGGTGTTAAATGTAAAATACATGCGTGTGCACACACACACACACACACACACACACACACACACACACACACACACACACACACACACACACACACACAGCTTCTTGTCCTCGTGGAGAGAGGCCTTGATGGGAAGCATGCATCACCAATCTCAGCATTAACTCCCCAATCCAGCCCTAACCTACTTACACCAACAGGCTCTCTCTCTGTCACTATCTCTCTCTGTTTCAATCTGTCACTCTTTGCTGATTTTTCTCTGTCCCTCCCACTATCTTCCTCTCTCTCTCTCTCTCTCTTTCTCTCTATCTCTCTCTCTCTCTCTCTCGCGCACACGCACGCGCTCTCTCTCTCTCTCTCTGCTCAATGCAGTTTGAGACTTTTACCTGGAACAGAGTATTTCTACATTGTGGCACTGGTACTTTTACAGGGTAATCGGTCGAGTAATTAGTGCTAAGAAAACAATGTGCTACAAAGTAACTGGGATAGTAGGAAAACATCAAACCCAGCATCTGTATCAACAACATACTGACCATCTGCGAACATGTACACAAAATAGACATCTATCCAAGTAACATACATAGCATCTGTGAACAAGTGCATGACATACCTAGCATCTATCTCATTAACATAACCGCCATCTGTCTAAATACTCAACAAATGCAGACACAGAGATAATTGGTACAGGGGATGAGGTGAATCTAAAGAGGTGGGTTTTCAGACTGATTGGAAGATGGGGAGTGAGTCTAGGGAGGCCATTCCACAGTTTGGGAACCAGGGGAGAGAGTCCATTATGAAGCGCCAAGTCATGCCATACAGGGCTAGCGAGGGGCTGAGCACGGCTGAGCCTTCACGCCCATTTGTCTTTACTTTACAAACGGGGTGAGCATAGTCTCTGCAATGGGTGTCATGAAGGACAGCTGACTGCAGGATCAAGCCCAGGGCCTTGGCAGTTGGAGCCGGAATCACCGGGGTGTTGTTAATGGAAATGGAAAGATCCTGCAGGGGGCAAGACTTCCCAAGGCAGAAGAGACGCTCTGTTTTGTCTAGGTTGAGCTTGAGGTGGTGGGAGGACATCCACTGTGAGATGTCAGCCAGGCATGCAGCAATGCACTGTTCATCTGCATAACGGAGGGAGTGGAGGGGTGGAAGAAGTACTCAGATTTTTTACTTGAGCAAAAGTAGCAAAACCACAATATCAGAATACTCTGTTACAAGTAAAAGGCCTGTATTCAAAAGTATAAAATATGGCTTAATTGGTTAATGCATGTTTTGATTCATCATAATAATCTAAATCTACAAAGTAACTTGTAATTAAGGTTTTCAAATTATTTTAGTGGAGTAAAAACTTTACTCTTCAGAGAGAGAGAGAGAGAGGGGTTCCTGTTGACAGGCGAGTATGGCCTCTGTAGTTCACTATATTTGGGACTACAATTCCCTTGATGTCTATCTAGTCGCTTTAATATTGGACACAGGTGTCTTGTATTTGCTATCAAGTGATGACACTGCTCCAACCTTTATGTACTGTTGCATTCACTTGTCTTTGTATGCCTGAAGAAGGTCACGCGACCGAAAGCCCGGAGTAAAAAGTAAAAATGTGCCTCTGAGATGTGCTGGAGTAGAAGTATGAAGTATCGGAAAATGGAAATACTCAAGCAAAGTAAAAGTACCTCAACACTGAACCCTGGGGGACTCCAGTTGAGAGCATAATGTGGTGATGAAAGCAAGTATTTCCAAGAAACCTGGTAAGTCCAATCAGTCAAGTATAAGAAAACCACTTCAGTGCATTCCCTGTGATACGGCTCTCACTTGACAAGAACCTTTCACTTCATAATCCTATGCTGGGGCAGCGCTGACAAAGACAAATAGAGTAAGGAGAAACGTCTGGATATGCAATGCTAATCTCTCCGAGACACTGCACTATAAACAAGCCATAAACAAGATATTTCCACAGTAAAAGACACATTACTGGATGCTTCAGTAAAATGGAGGAATGTAAAAGAAAAAACGAAAAAGTTTCGATGACTTATTAAGCTGAATCATCTTATTCTTTATTGGTAAACCTGTATGCTATTATGTTTTTACGGCATATTATAAGCAAATGCATTACACATAATGTACAGAGCACCTTTTTAAATCAAGGTTCCAAATAGGTCACTTTGGGGGGGGGGTAAAGTTTGAAAGTTTGAAATAGAAAAAGAAACATATACACTGTCAGACAGTGAAAAGTTAAGGAAAAAGCTGGGGCTAAATATAAATGTGTGCTGCTGTAATGTAATGTGCACATTTCCATGCCAAGTACCCCCTAGTAGTAAAAACAAATTGCTTAATTTAATTTATTTAGATTGCTTATTTTTGCTATTTTCGCAAACAACGAAAAAAAATTGTATTAAAAAGCTTAGAAAATGTCTTATACATTTCTTTATGATCCCCCTTCCAATTGGGCTCACTGGCAGCCCCTCTGTGGGCCACAGGCCCCCTATGAATACCTTTGCTTTAGTGTGATCGAGAAAGTCCTTTTCTTTGTAAGCACAAATTGTACTAACTAAAGCTAAAATGTCCGTGGTACGTAATGTTGTTGCATGGGTCTAATGACAAAATGTGATTACCAAGTGCACAAGCATAAATTCTTAAATTAGGTTTCTGTGGCAGAGGTTATGCAGGAGGCGTTGAAAGCAGAGACGATGGTCACTGAGAGTCGTGGTCCTTAAAAAGCCCAGGAGATCACTGCTGTGTGGGCCTGATGTCTGATTGGCCAGGGATTTGTTTTGACAGCGTCCAGGTGAGGGTGAAATTCCAGCAATCGATTGAAATGCAGATAATGCAATAGGTACACAGTACTACACACTACTTTGTGTGTGACACATTGACATGGCTGTGGGTGGATAGGTGGGGTGGGGCATGTGGGGGGGGCATGTGAGAGAGCAAATTACATTACACACCCAATGCTGCCCTGGTTGTACCATGTGAAAACTGTCATGCGTTAAGTTTCATAACTAGGGGGATAATTAGTGTACAAATCAATTTCCCACAGCTTTTGCTACCGTCCGTGGGTGTTTCAAAAAAGGCGAGTGAAAAATATGAATTGAATTCAACTGAGTCTAGTTATCCCGTTGTGTTTCATGTCTTTGCTCAGCCAAAGGACATGTTGTCCTTGAATCACCGGCAGCTTTTCTCATTTCCTTTCCTTTCTTGGCTTAATTTAAAATGCTTTGTCTAAGTTTATTTAGACAGTTCAATGTGTGTGCATGTTTGTTTATTTATTAATTGAGATATAGCCTACAGTTAGAAAGTAGAGAGAGAGAGAGAGAGAGACGGCCATAGTCCCTGCAGAGATGGCACACTGAACCGCTTCTCAGCAAAATGGTACATCGATGTAATGCCAAACTGTGCTAGTGATGAGCATACATGCAGGTGACTCGGTGAGTCAAATAAACACTAGTAGCCCACTGGTTAGGGTTAGGCCCTTGAGGGGGTTCCAGGGGGTCCGCAGCAAAATGAGAAACAGTTTAAACCCTTAAAGCCCCATTTTATGTTTCGGTTATTCAAAACTAGACGATCTACAAGCTCACAATCACAATCTGCTTTTTTCGAAAAATGATGACAAATCTTCTCTTATCCCATTTAGACCTTAAAAAAATTATGTTGCTATATACTGTACATAGAACAACAACCCCACGGGTTCCCGTCTTGAAAGGTATAGTTACAAATAGGGGTTCCCGCCCTAAATGGGTTATGGGGGTCCCAGCCATGGCACAACATCTTTTTAAAATGGGGGTCAGCGGCCAAATATCAATTTGGGGGTCCTTGACATGAAAATGACTGAGAACCACTGGAGTAGCCTGATGGAGAGAGAGGGACGGACTCAGAGCTAACAGAGATAATAATAATGTTATTTCTTCCAGGACGAGAGAGCGGAGATTAAATCAAAGAACAACGGCGGCGAGATGAGCGATCTCTTTTTTCTCTGGTGGTGTTGTTCTTGTAAAGGAAGGGAAGAAAGAGAGACAGACGGCAGCAGGATGCAAGACAAGAGTTCACGTGAAGGGTAGAGGGAAAATAAGAGTGTTAGGAGAGAGGCTGGCTGGGGATAGAAGAAAGGCTGACACACAGAACATCATTCACTGTAATCTGAAGATAGTAGCTTCTGTGCAGATGGTCACAAGGGTGTACACACACACACACACACACACACACACACACACACACACACACACACACACACACACACACACACACACACACACACACACACACACACACACACACACATTTGTGCATGATTTTACACACATACACATGAGCGCACGTACAACACACACAGATATCACAAGTTATTGGTTAAATTTAATAATATCATATCACATTATGTCCTTTTTATCAGTTGGCCTAAATCCTTACCCTAGTTCTGAATGTGTGTGTGTGTGCGTGTGCGCAGCATGGGCTGTGCGCTCTCACCAGCTGTGGTGACAAAACAACAGCAACCTTACACATGTAATGTATACCATGATTCATCTGGGACCCCCTCCTCTCTGGCCCTGTGCTTGATATTCATGTTAGACACTGATTAAGATCAGAAAGTACAGTGAAACGTGTGATGTATAAACACAGAAAAAATTATCCTGAGTGTTAATGTAATTCTGAGACCGGAGATGGTGGATATTCATATTCTATGAGTTAAATGAACACTTGGGGTTTTCCAGTGCGTACACCAGAACAGTGTCACGTACAGCCTCTGCAAAAACACTTCAAAGTAACTTGGTTTCTCCTCTCTCAGTGTGGTGCTTCAGCAACATCAGCATGCACTGACACTATAACACACACACACACACACACACACACACACACACACACACACACACACACACACACACACACACACACACACACACACAGGGCTACATTGTGCTGTTGTCAGCCAGGGCTCAGTGCTAATAGCCCGCCATCATAGGGGAGAGACAGAGGGAAAGAGCCCGAGGCAGACTTCACACACACACACACACACACACACACACACACACACACACACACACACACACACACACACACACACGCACGTGTACACACACACACACACACACACACACACACACACACACACACACGCACACACGCACACACACACACGCACGTACACACAGAGACACACACGTACAGTGCACACATGCATGCTCGATGGACGCTGACAAACGATATGCATGTTATAGACACTTATGCAGATATGTACACTCTGGAGCATACACAGGCACGCACACAAAATACACTCATGGTTACACGGACACATGCACACCACACATGTGTGCGTGCACTCACACACATACACACAAAGTGCTGCATGCTTCGGCGTGACGGGCGAGCCTCAGGGCTGTGGTTTATTCATTTCAGCAGGGCTTCATGTGGGTGCGAGGGGTGTCAGAGGTGCACAACCTCTCCTTTGTCTCCGTGAACAGAGGGGAAATCTTGCCCCGGAGACAGAGGGATGGAGGGAGGATGGGGTAGAAAAAGAGAAAGTGGCAGGGATAGACAGGGATAGATGGACTGGGAGACGCAGAGGTACAGAGGGAAATAGAAGGAAGAAAAATAGAGACAAATCGTGGGTGGGGGAAAGAGGGTCCTGTGGCTGTTGACAGAGAGGTTGGAGGAGATTAGGTAGAGGGAATGGGGTGGTGGGTTAGGGCTGGGCATGACAGAAAAATAAGTGAGAAGCGGCAGATCAAGGACGGTGAGACAGATAGAGGGCAGTTTGTATGCCGAGTATGCCATTCCCAAGCCTTGGGGAGGCTCGGGGAGCGTTTTCATTTACTTTATGTACTGGCTATGCGCAAGTTTTGACAACAAATGCATGATTTTAAATCACTTGAGATTTTGAGAACGATGCAGGCGTGTCCAAGCGAACCGTTGGCCTTGCGTGTTGACGAGTATGCTGTCTGAGTTGACAAGCCTAGTGGATTCGGAATAGGTTATAACGTGAAACAAAACTATAGCACTCCCACCATTATCCTTCATGTGTTCAGCCAATCACAGCGGTGGGGTTTGGAGGATGACTGGCTTGGCAATGGCATACATGCGGGGGTCCACGTTTTACAGTGGGTTTCTCTCTGTGTAATGAAGTTGTTATCACGGCTGTAAAAACGCTGGATTCCATCAGTGTCACATAAGGAGGTCTGTAATTGGAAGATTGCTTACACGGACGGTTGGGCTAAAAATGGAGCTCAGACAGGATGCACTTAGGAAAAAGGGTAGACAGATTAATTTTCTGTCATCTGATAGAACACTTAATTAATTATCATGTTTAATACTCATATCCAATGAAATTGTTAAACAGTGAATTGCTCAAAATAATGACTCACTCATACCTTGCTGAAAGAAGATCTAATCATGTTGATCTCGGGATCCACATGGTAATGGCATGTCTGTGGATCTCGGAATTCATGTGGTCAGCCTGTGATTGTATGATATATGACGTCAGATTTGGGCAAGGTTTCAGCTCGATCAGCGCCCCATTGACTTTGATTATAAAATACTAGACCGGCACCCGCCTACGCGAGGCCATGCGTGTCGGGAACTAATTATATTATTAAAGGTCACCTCTTCAACTCACACCTCCCTCACCTCATCCACCATGCTAGCCCTTTCCCTTTGGTAGCTAGCGACTACAGTTCATAATAGCATATTCCACCTCTTCAACTCCCTCCTCATGCAAAATAGACAAAATACATACATAGGATTCATAGGGAAAAAAAGAAAAGAGAAAAAAAAATACACAGAAAGGGGGAGATTAACATACATGTTAATAAAGTTGTTAAATTGTGATATTACCAAAAACATAAATACCAAACAGAATATGGATGCTGGGGTTCAAGTGGTAAACTCAGTCTGACCAGAAGCAGTGATAAAACATACCCCACCGCCACCGGCAATAATAATGAATGATCAGAGAGGGTGATATCAAAAGCAAAGGCATGGATTTACCCCCCTCCCCCACCCCCCGCCCACAAATCGAACCCTGAATACATCAGGATGAAAGCGACATACCAAGTTGAAACCTTGAGTGAGATGAATGGTGGGAAGGTGGGGGGGGGGGGGTCACTCTGGGTGGATAGGGGGGGGATTAACAAAGAGCCGAAAGAGAGGGCAGAGAAATGGCTAATGTGTGGATAGGACTTAACCCCTGTCGTTTGTGCAGGGGACACTCTGGTTTATTATAGAGCTAATAGCCTGTAGCTGCTAATGAGTCTCCTTTAGCCCACTGCATGGTTCATAAAACTGAGGGTCAAAGGTCAACTGCTGACAACTATCCTCTGGGACACAGATCCAAGCCTGTGGGCTCCTGCACGCGAACGCACGCACGCGCACACACACACACACACACACACACACACACACACACACACACACACACACACACACACACACACACACACACACACACACACACACACACACACACACACACACACACACACACGCTGCTCAGGCCTGCAAGGGAAATACCAGGGGCTGTGTTGCTGGTTAGAGGTTAGTGAGGTGTCCCCTTGTTCACTCTTTTGGGTAAAAGAATCCCCACTTGTTCCAGACAGGCTGTTCCATTGTCCTCATGGGACTGCCATAATAGCAACAGAAATAGCCTGTATCTAATGTGACATCAGACAACTAAGCGATAAAACCTGTGTTTGATTGACAGCTTGAGCTTGTTTAATTGGCATCAGGGTTTTCGTTCGGTTGTCATGCATCGTAAATACCAGGGGTCACACAGATATTTGGTCCATTTCAAAGGACTCCAAGTTCCATGAATAACATAACTTTTGTTCAACTTTTCATGGAACTCAATCTGTGGTTCGTATGGTTTAGTAATGACGTTCATATCACAAGGAAAAACAGGAAAAACAAGCACGACAATCCAAAAATATGTTGGCCAACCCTGCGACATACATAACTGAATTCATACCAGTATAGGAATTATAGCTAGATGGAATTCCTTCCAATCCTGGACGTTCACGACATGTAGAGAGCCAAGACAAATAGTCAAAGTTGTGTGAAGGTGTATGGACAGACAGGAAGGTTTCGGGTGCCAAAAGCCTGATTTACAGTATGGCTACTTTGTCTTTGTCATACAAGCTTCTAGATCGGATATGTTCAGTGCACGACGTCACACACCAGTATAAATCTGGCCTAACCTATGAAACGTCTTAATGTAATGAAAACACACATCCAGAGGTCAAACTAATGTACAAGCCCTCTGAAATGTGATGCGTTGGACACATCCAATTCTCTCCACAGCAAAGCTCTCACGATGAAACACGTTTCACTCTAAGGTGACATGTTCCCTATTTGAAAGAAAATACTTACGAGCACAAACCGAAAATAAAGTGTGTGTGTGTGTGTGTGTGTGTGTGTGTGTGTGTGTGTGTGTGTGTGTCTGTGTGTGTGTGTGTGTGTGTGTGTGTGTGTGTGTGTGTGTGTGTGTGGTGTGTGTGTGTGTGGGGTGGGGGGGGGGGGGGGTGTTTTAAGATATTAGGTATAGGATAAAATGTGTTATGTCCACAAAATAGGTGTAATTTGGATTAGATGTTTTCCTCCGAGACAGAATGAAGCCCTTGAGAAGCAGGTGTAGTAGAGTGCGCGCAGGCACGCACAGAGTACACTGTAGTGTACCTGATGGTTTGTGGTGATTCATCATCAGCAACACACATCTGGTCCTGACTGACTTCTGGCTGCTGAGCAGAGCATTTCTCAGAAAGCTGCTTAAGTTGGGACTGGGCTCAACAGATCTGGGCCAGCATTTACTAGGTGTGGTCCAAGATTGTGCATATAATGTCAGTGTCAGAAATGTCAGTGTTGATTTACTCTCGAGCATCGGGCGGTCGATTTTAAGGGGGTTCAAAGCCGATTCAGATGTGTAAATCACTGAATAATACTGTTTAATTGGCTTTGAAATACTATCCTGTCATAACCAGTCTGGACACAGTATTAATAGCATCCTGCGAACTGCATGGGCCCTGGCCTTGTCTCAAGGTCAGAGGATTAACTAAAGGACATGAAGGCATGAAACTCTCTTCATCAGCTCTTACTGATCAAGTGATTAATAATGGCTGATTTGTGATACACAATTTTGACTGCCCTGTATCCTGCCATAAGCTGATATACACTAATATGCCTACAAAGAAAGTTTCCCAGACAGTGATGGGTGAGGTTTCATTCTGTGAAAAAGGTCAGCAGACAATCCCCCCGTCATAACCCCCGTTTCCTTTTACCCCGAGGGGGCTGCCTGCTGTGTGGACCTCCAGCCCTCCTCCACATAAAGACAGGAGGGGCTGGGAGGAGACAGGGCTCAGTGAACAGACTCACAGAACGGTGATCATCTAGTGAGAACGATTGGCAGCATACAGCCCAAAAGCTGTCACAAGACAAGGCACACCGATACTATCGCTGCGCTGCGCTGGAACTCGCGTTTGGCACCAATGAAAGTGAGAAGGAGCGCTTTTGGAGAGGAGAGGACTGTCCTGCAACAGCATCCCATCCCGCTGGTCCAGGGGCCTGTCGCTGTGTTGAGACTGGCTTGTGAATCACATATGGGAACGTCCTTATACGTTTTTTAGGCTTTTGTTTCCCTTTTTTTCCTATTAACACAAGAGGACCTGTTGCGTAATTGTTGAGTTTGTGGATCTTTTTTTTTTGTCAACATTTTTTTTATTGACAATCTTATAGTAGCCTACAAAGAATTCAGGTAGTTGGTGGATACATCTTCATTATCAGGCCATCAGAATGAAAACGCATCACATCCGCTTGCCATTATTTCTCTTGGTGGCACAGCAGCTCCTGGTTGTCACCGCACAGCAGACTGGCGGACCCCCGGCGGACCCCTCCGCCGCCACACACACACCGGATTCACCCACCGGCCGAGATGCCGATGCCGCTCCGGCGATCATCAGGCCGAACTTCACCATGCCCCGTCGGCGGATGCCACCGCCCATGTGCACGGGGCCCACCGAGATCCGGGACACGTTCAAGTACATCAACACGGTGGTGTCGTGCCTGGTGTTCGTGGTCGGCATCATCGGCAACTCGACCCTGCTGAGGATCATCTATAAGAACAAATGCATGCGTAACGGACCCAACATCCTCATCGCCAGCCTGGCGCTCGGAGACCTGTTGCACATCATCATCGCCATCCCCATCAACGTCTACAAGGTGAGCGCACCTTTTGACCGTGTAAACCAAGTCTGTTGCAGGGGTGGAAAGTAAGTAGGTAGCCTACATGTACTCAAGTACTGTACTTAAGTACAAATCTGAGGATTGTTTTTTTTACTTTAGGCCTACTGTAGTATTCTTTCAATACTTTTCAATACTTTTACTTTTGAAAACTTAAGTTCCTAGTTACTTTGTAGATTTTGATTATTATTACAAAACCCATTGTAATTAACAACGTGTGTAGGTCTACAGATGGTCCAGAAATGGTCAATTTGTACACTCTTGAGTTAAATGAACACGCAGGATTTAATGTGTGGGTTTCCCACTTGTTTTTGCAACCCGCAGTCTCTATCCCCTCTCACACCCCTGACAATCCATGTTATTATCTACTGACCTACTGTGTGTGTGTGCGTGTGCGTGTGCGTGTGTGTGTGTGTGTGTGTGTGCGTGTGCGTGTGCGTGTGTGTGCGCGCGCGTGCACGTGCGTGTGCGTGTGCTTGTGTGTGAGTATAGAGTTATACTGTATATTGGGTTAACTGTGGCCGGACATGTTAAAATAATTGCCTGCATACCAGAGGAGAGAGAGAGAGTTATGAAGATGGGGCCACATATGATTCCAATAGGCTGCACACAGAGCACACACACATTCCAATAGCAGCTCATCAAAAGCAGGCATGAGAGCTTCACGCAGGTTAGCCTGCAGAGCTCCGCGGTCACCAGAGAGAGAAAAGCTATATTATACACAAAGTCATGCAGTGAACCCAGATTAGTTCTGCCATTTTTCTCAGAGCTTGTTTTCAGGAAGTCCTTGGCATTATTTCAGAACCTGCACAGTAAGATCCTGAATGTTAATGTTAACTCTGGGCGTATATAGTCATTTGTGTACTCTCAGTCAGAGTTATATTTACAGTGTGGCCCACATTATGGCTGTTCCTGGGGTAAAAACCTACAGTGTAGCAAAGAAGATTTGTTACACAAAGTCACAAACCCTGCATGAACGCATTAAGCCTGGTATACACTTCGTCTTATGACAAAGCAAAAATGTGATCACTTATCTTCCATTTCTCTGTCTGTCTGTCTGTCTGTCTGTCTGTCTGTCTGTCTGTCTGTCTGTCTGTCTGTCTGTCTGTCTGTCTGTCTGTCTGTCTGTCTGTCTGTCTGTCTGTCTGTCTGTCTGTCTGTCTGTCTGTCTGTCTGTCTGTCTGTCTGTCTGTCTGTCTGTCTGTCTGTCTGTCTGTCTGTCTGTCCCTAGCTCCTAGCAGAGGACTGGCCATTTGGTGTGGGTCTGTGTAAACTGGTACCATTCGTTCAAAAAGCTTCAGTGGGGATCACCGTTCTGAGTCTGTGTGCTCTGAGCATTGACAGGTATACACCCTGCTAATTACCCCACACGCACACACGTACACACGCACGCACGCACACACGCACACGCACACACACACACACACACACACACACACACACACACACACACACACACACACACACACACACACACACACACACACACACACACACACACACAAGATTCATTAGAGTTGAGCAACCAAAACACAATTTTCAAACCTTTACTAGTCAAAGTGATTAAACAGTGGGACATTTCAAATTAATTATTAATTGAATCAATTTATTAGTTACAATTATTGAATCAATTAAATGTAAGTATCTCACATTCCCCCCAGATACCGCGCTGTGGCATCGTGGAACCGTATCAAGGGCATCGGAGTTCCCAAATGGACGGCTATTGAGATCTCCCTCATCTGGGTGCTGTCCATCCTTCTGGCCGTGCCAGAGGCCGTGGCCTTCGACATGATCACCATGGACTACAAAGGAGAACACCTGAGGATCTGTCTGCTGCACCCCCATCAGAGTACACAATTCATGAAGGTAAGAGCGCCTCACTGCACCCTCATCAGAGCACACAATTTCATGAGGGTAAGACCACAGAGTCCACTCTTTCCGAGATAGGGGTGCAACAATTAATAGAACAAATCAATTTAATCGATTATAGAAATATCTTATTTTGATAAATTATTTTGAAAAAAATAAGTTTTTTGTTTTCAATAGCAGTAATAACTAATCTACAAGCTCACCACAAACTGATATTTAAAGGACCATATTGGTGTTATTGGATGTTTAGCCCACTGAATACAAGTATATTACATACTGTATAGTACCTTAAATGAATGGAAACCAATGGCTTCTTGTAGTGTCAAGAAAACTGGAGCAATGTCAAGAAAACAGGAGTAGTTATGCAGCCCTGGGACGTGCACATGACCTACTTTCTATGTAACAAGACAGGGTTTAATAATGGTGTGACTTCCATGTGGATCTCAGACGTCATGTGGCCAGTCTATGACATCAGTACTAGGACCTCAGTCAGTACTACAGTAGGACCTCAGTCAGTAGTCTCTCTAATCCAGTGGTTCTCAAACTTTTTCAAATATTTTGTGCCAGGGACCTCCAGAAGCAAAGATTTGAGTTAAAAATGTTCGCTTTAAAAAATATATGTATATTGAAAAGATTTTTTTTTTTTGTCAAAAAAGCAGACATACAAGCTCGGGAAGCTTGTATATCTGCTATTTTTGAATAGCCAAAGTATAAAATATGGTTAAAGTGGTTAAAATGATTTGCTGAGGACCCCCTGGTACCCCCCCAAGGACCCCAATTTGAGAACCAATGCTCTAATCACTTTGGTGCAAGATAACGCAGTCTATTGACTATTTTGACTATTTTCCCATTGGCAGCAGGAGGGCAGATAAGCACAGTTTAAGGATCTGTTTCCAGCTATCTGCTAGTGCGAGCTAGTGGCTGTCCTAACCATAAAAAGACTCCAGGCTAACAGCGGTATAGGGTTGGCCAAATGATACAGAGAATACGTTAATTCTGAGCTTAGGTTACACTCTCTAAGTTAAACTAACACATCAAAAATGCTTTACTGCCAAGGTGTTTGTATTGGCATTTGGCACTTACACAACTCAGCATAAACCAATAAGAAATTATATCCCGCAACTGTGGGACATATTTTTTGGTCCTGACAATCCTTAACAGACATTTTGAACCAGTTCTTTAAAACATTCTCACATTTACAATATGACAATTAACCCTAATCCATATACTGCCATCTCTGGGGTACTCCCCACCGCATATACAGTAAGCCCACAAAACATCAAGGGCTATAGCCTTTGCTTCACTTGTAATTCGACGTCTCATTCGTACTAATTGGAAATCTACGACACCACCTTCCTGAGGGTTAGCTTAACTGTGAAATGTACCCTTAAGGGATTTGTTTTTACACTTGTTTATCCATTTTTACACTCTCAGAGTTAAGCTAACACTCAAGATTTTGCAGTGTACCAACAAACAGACCTTGCAGACCATCAAGGAATATCAGACATACACAGACTGTTGTTGACACAGCTGCAATTCACATGTGCATGTGAATTTGCATGAACGCAAACATTTACTCAGGAAAATCCTGAGTGTACAAACTGACTCACTTTTTTTAATTACAGATCCTCAAGCTCACAACACGTCATGAGTTCCCATGAGCTTGTAGATCTACTACATTAGCTATTTGTCATACAACAAAGTATATAAGCGTTATTAAACTACAGGCAGACATGGGCATGCACAGTAGGATGTCATTTGTCATTTGTGCGTTCACATGTGCACACATGCCTACAGACATACAGTATACAGACATACGGTAAATAGATACACACTCTCATGCATGCATGTATGTACGCTCCATGGCTTGCACCTATAAATTGTCTATTGGATTGGAAAAGTCTTGTCCAACTTTCCCCTAGCACTACAGCCATGAAGATAAATCATACAAGTTATTGCTCCCCCGACCAACAAATATATTGCTGTCTGTGTGTTTTCAATCACCTGAGAAATAACGTGAACAATAGTTCAAGTCTCACTGAGGTCTTTGGATAAAGTGAGTTTGGATGTGCAATAAGAACAGCCAAAGGTCTGGGACAGAGACACGCCCTTGTGGTTCGCTCAGGTCCAGATCAATGTGGAGATACACATTTTACTACCTAACAACCATCTGTACTATAGCTATTTTACAACCGTCTTTACGGTTTGGTCTTGCAGTTCGTAAATCTGCCCAGGGTCTGTATTACTGAAAACTTTGTACAATGCTGCTATTCTCTTATCATACCCCTGCAGTTCTATAAGTTGGCCAAGGACTGGTGGCTGTTCAGTGTGTATTTCATCCTTCCTCTGGCCTGCACCGCTGTCTTCTACACTCTGATGACCTGTGAGATGCTCCGCAAGAAGAATGGAGTCCAGATCGCTCTTAGTGACCACCTCAAACAGGTGGAGTTTTTTGATTGATTGATTGAATACTTTATTAACAGTTTGTAAAAAAAAGGTACAGTTACACAATAATGCTAAAAGGATAACACAAAAAGCCCTGAGGGCTTGTTTCCATTGGGGTCCTATGTATTCAATTCATCAAGACATATAAAGACATACAATACTATACAAGAAATCATCAATACTAGGAGCAGTAAAAGTATAGGGCGGGATGGGTGGGAAAGGGTGGAATGAACGGATGGTTGGTTGGTTGGTTGGATGGATAGATGAATGGATGGATGGATTGGTAGATGGACGGATAGATGGATGCATGGATGGTTTTGATGAAAGGATCATCAATGGATCGATTAATGGTGCAGCTGTTTGTGAGCGGGAGTCGTTTATAATATTTCTTATAGATCATTATTGTCCTCATGATGTCATAGTGCCGTGCTTTGCCACCATAATGTACGACAAAATGTTTTATGTGTGTGTGTGTGTGTGCGTGTGCGTGTGCGTGCGTGTAGCGGAGGGAGGTGGCTAAGGTGGTGTTCTGCCTCGTGCTGGTCTTTGCTCTCTGCTGGCTTCCCCTGCATCTCAGCCGTATCCTCAAGCTCACCCTCTATGATGAGAAAGACCCCAACCGCTGTGAACTGCTAAGGTATGGTGTTGTCTTACAAGTTAAGATCAGATCAACTAATGATGATGTAACATAAGACAAAGTTCAAATGAGCATGCATGGTGGGCTGCAGTCGTCCTGCAAACATGTGACGGGTCTAACGTATATGTATATGTCTCTTCCAGTTTCTTTTTGGTCCTGGATTACATTGGCATCAACATGGCCTCTATCAACTCTTGCATCAACCCCATCGCCCTGTACGTGGTCAGCAAGCGCTTCAAGAGCTGTTTCCGGGTAAGGTCTGGTCCATGCGCGCTACTGTCCTTTCATGCTGTTTCACAAATCGCAGATTGGGACTTAGCCTGACAGACAATTCCAGTCGTGAGATTTCTTGGCCTATTTTCGGTGTGAAACCAAGTATAAATTATGCTTCACAAATTCTCAAGGGAAATGCTGCTGAGGTTGATGAGGTTAAGGGAGTCGTTATGCACATACTGTAGTGACACTAAAGTTCTCATGTTCTACACCGCAAAGAAAGATTGATTCCATATGTTTATAGTTCATGTAAAGCATAGTCCACAAGCCAAGAGAAAGAAGAAGCACTGAAATACTTCGGTTATAGGAAAAGAAATGTTTTCGTTCCGAAAAGCACCTAAGAATTTGAAGAATCCTCAACGTTTTCTCAGCCTTTGGTTTCTCTTGAAGCACAGACTGCTTCCTTTTTATGTTTCAAAGTACACCATTTCCTTTTTTACATCATAATATATAATAATAATATAATAATAATATAAAATAGATAATTATACATGTTTTGCATAATACTGTAACTTTTCATATTTTGAAACATACAAAATTAACGTTGTATTGTTTGCATTGTGGATTCACGTTTTGTCCTACTCCATGCATGTCCTTGCTCCACTTTCATTATTGCTCTCTTTCCCTCTCCCCTGTTCTCCTCTCCCCATCCAGTCATGTCTGTGTTGTTGGTGCCTCCCTGCTGAGATGCTGATTGACGAGAAAGCTTCACGCATGAAGCTGAAAGTCACCGACCGAGCCACGGACCAGAGCAACTCACGCCTCACCAATAAGACCATGACGGCTTAAAGCTGCTGCATTGTAAGATAGTGGTGGCTCTGCAAAAAATAACCAGATTTCTTCAAAAACGTAACACACCATGTTACGTTGTTCCACTTGAAAGTCTGGTGTTCTCGGGCAAGCAACACTGTTGTGCGACAACATATAAATTAGGCTAAAGAAGTAAGCCTATACAGTGCCTGTTGTAAGGGCCTAAAAATGACAAGAAAGGACAAAAAGAGGCCAAAAGCCTTTTGGAATGAATTGTGGGTGATAAAGTGGCCATCATTAACCTGCCTTATCCAAACCATTAGCCTACATTAAGTGACCTTCACCTTGATAAAGTGCACTTTTTGCTAAAGTATTGCCACAGAGATATGTGCCACACTGAAGTGAGAGCCCTGATGAGGAGCTGCCTCTTAATCAGTGAGGTAAACGTATGATTTAAACCACTAACCAAGTGCCTTATGAACTGCACAGATGTCCATCCACACAACAACTCCGAATGCTGAATTATTGAAAAATGAATGCTGGTTTCTATAAGAGGTGTGGAATCAAAGTAGACTAAACTAAAATACAATGCAAAGTTCAATGCAAAAAAAAAGGATAGTTATTTTTGATTAGGAATTAGGTGTTTAGCAAATGCACAGCAGCGGGGATCTAAGAGTGACTTACAAGGTAACCAAAAGTTCACAGGTTTTCCCGACCAAAGACACTGAACCCCTTACTTGCTCACTCCTTGAGATTCACCTCTGTTCAGACGAGCGTGTCAGCTTAAAGGTCAACTTCGCCCATTTTCAACCAATCTTCATATAATTGGTCCTCACTAAAGGTCATTATAATATGGTACAATTTTTTCCACTCTGTCTGTGTCTCAGAGGAGGGCTGTGGATAGTTCAGAGACCCGCCTACTACTAGTGACATCATCAATGGGGAATCCAAGCTAATAGAACTGCAAGCTTTCTATTCCTGGAAAGTTATCATGCTATAATGGAAGCCATTGTTTTTGCATCAATACAAAATTAAAATGTTAAAATCTTGTTTGAAAAAATAAAGAACCTGCCTAACGATGTCACTGGAAGGCGGGTATCTGAAGTGTCCACAGCCCTCCTGTGAGAAAGAAATGGTACCATTTTATCATGAGCATTGGTGAGGAACAATTATATGAAGATAGGCTGAAAATGGGTGAAGTCTTCCTTTTTAACTTCTGCAAGGCAAATGTCGTGTTGATTAGGAATGACAGCTCGTAAAGCTCGTAGCCAAGAGATGTTGTAATTGGATGGCGTATGTTATGATGTGAATTTTGTTTGCTGCCTGAGAGATATATTAGTGAGATGTGGCGCAACACGTATTAGCAAATTACCCTACTTTTGGAAAATGTAGATGTTGAGCTGAATTTATTTCTATATTTTTTACAATATGTTTATTTGGTGAAAAGAACTTGACCTTTTTCATAGTTTTCTGACAGCCTTTTTTTTTTTGCCTTTTAACGTGTTGTCTCTGCTCTTCCTATGATATGTACGTCCTATTCCTACTTTGTATTCCCACTGAACTACTGATCTGTGATTTCAGCTGTATTATAGTCATGCAGTAATTGTACTACATTGTATGGAGTAGCCTACGATACTGGGCCTGTTATTGAGGCTATATTCTCGCCTTGCCAGATGATTTAGAGCAGCGATTCCCAAACCTGTGGGCCGGGGTTGTGAGGATATTGCAAGTCGGCCCCCAAATAATTGGCAAAACACTAAGATTTTAATGATAATATATAACATTCATATAAAATGGTATTTTTTCTAAAATTAGTGTACTGTATATTACTACTTAGTTTCATTGATCCAAGCCTCAACACAATCGATTGATTGATCAGTAAATCCGGTGCGGCCAACCACCGTTCACCAACGTTTCGCTCCTTTAATCCGAAACGTTGGTGAATGCCGAAAGGCTGCCGTGTTAAGTCGTCAAGATGGGTGGGTGGGCCTCTCAACGCTTTTGAGATTTTCAAGTGGGCCTTGATCCAGAAAAGGTTGAGAACCACTGATTTAGAGAGACTGGCTTGCGAGGCTATTGAGGCTTTTTTTTTTTTTTTAATGGAATTTGCTACATGACATTTTAATATGAATGTTTACCTCAACTGATAGGACAAGAGGTTTTTTGTTTGTTTGTTAGTTGTTTTGTTTTTGTAATAAATGAAATTATACCGACACTATACTTCAGTAGCCTTCGTGGAACAACATATATTTTCTAGCCATTATTTGTTTACAATTTTTGGCATTTAGAGACAACAATATAGTGCTTTGAAGAAGCTTGGATGGTAAACAATTAACATAGCATCTGTCTAAACTACATGCTATCTAAATCACATTCTTAACATTTGTGGTGGTAAAAAAAAAGAAAAGGATACAAGGAGAGTGAAGTGACAAGGAGTCTGAAGAGCTTGTGATCAGACTACAGCGGAAAATTGGGAGCGCGTCGACAGTTCTGGCTGCAATGGGGAGTTTATTCCACAGTTTGGGAGCCAGGAGAGAGAAGAGTCTGGGACATGTGGAGTATTGTCCAGGGTGCTTTAAGGAAGGCTCAGACAGCATTCCTATGTTAGTTGATCTAAGTGAGCGGGAAGGGTTGTAGGGTTGGATCATGTCTCGATGGCATGATCCAATCCTACACAATTAGACACAGTCAACTCAAAAGGCATCCACTCATGACAGTGGATTTTCAAAATGGTACTGAACTTACCTGAATAATTGGCCCAAAACAATTGCACGGTTTTTGGTTAGACCTTTCAAATCGATCCCCACCTTAAAATGCGTTTGACCCAAAAACGAAATGCTGGTTAAGCTGTTGGGCTCAACGTGTCAGACCACCGGTATGGTCCTTTAAAAATACATCAGTCTGCTGCTTTGACCTGGGAATGTTCCCTCAGGCAATGACAGTGTCACGCATGTCACATTAGCCGTCAAAGAAGCCCTCTGTCCTGTGATCCCTCCACACGCACCCCTCCTCCTCAGTGAATCATCTCTTCACCCCTCTCCCCATCTCTCCCTTTGGTACTCTCTCACTCTGTCTCACTCCTTTGTATTCCGTCCCCACCACCC
>NC_137611.1:19741857-19749357 GCF_963280865.1 Gymnoscopelus braueri | reverse complement strand
GATGGCAGAGGAAACCATGCAAGGCACCAACCTGCTCATTGTAGTAGGGGGTACTAAGTGAAAAATCGTTACGCGGCGGATAAAAGCATGAAATTTGATACAGATGTCCCTTGGGTCATCCTAAAACATCCTAGAAGGGGTGCCCAAAAAAATCTTAAACAGGAAGTGAGTTATGGACAAAATCCAAAATGGCCACCTAAACTGTTGACCGTTGACTCAAAAGACACCAAAATAATCTCCAAAAAGCATAAAATGTGGCACACATGTCCTTTGGGTCATCCTAAGACATCCTAGAAGGGGAGCCCAAAAAAATCTGAAACAGGAAGTGAGTTATTGACCAAATTGAAAATGGCCGCCTAGTGTTGTCGATTGACTCAAAAGACAACTAAAGAATCTCCAAAAAGTATAAAATGTGTCACACATGTCCCTTGGGTCATCCTAAGACATCCTAGAAGGGGTGCCCAAAAAAGTCTTCAACAGGAAGTGAGTTATTGACTAAATTGAAAATGGCCGCCTACAGTGTTGGCGATTGACTCAAAAAGCCTATAGAATCTCCAAAAAGTATACAATTTGGCACATATGTCCCTTGGGTCATCCTAACACATCCTAGAAGGGGTGCCAAAAATAATCTGAAACAGGAAGTGAGTTATTGACTAAATTGAAAATGGCCGCCTACAGTGTTGAAAGATGATGCAAGATACCTACAGAATCTCATAAAAGCATGAAATGTGGTACAAATGTCCCTTGGGTGATCTGAACGCATCCTACAAGGGGTGCCCAAAAAGGTTTTAAACAGGAAGTGACCGCCTAAAAGCAGTTGACACAAAAGAAAACATAAGGGGACGTCATAAAAGTGTATAATTTGGTACGTACATTGAGTGCTTCTTAATATATCCTAGAAGGGGTTATTTATTTGTTTGCTTGTTTATTAAACTTTTTAGGAAGGGACCATGTTGAAGAAATTCTAAATGGCTGTTTAAACAGTTGACCATGGCAGTCTGCATATTATGCAGACTCAATACGACAGGTTATGCAGTGCATAACTTGCCGTATTTTGTAGTCTACCTTCTGTTTTCATTTCTACATCACTTATTTATTTTACTTTCTGCATAATTTTTTTATTGTACTCTTTGAATCTTCTTTATTTATCTAACTCTCTGCATATTCTCATTTATTTTACTCTGCATCTTATCTTACTCTGCATATTCTTATTTTACTCTCTGCATCTTATTTATTTTGCACTCTACATCTTCTTGCTTGTTTTACACTCTATCTTCTCATGTATTTTCTTCTTGATCATTACTGTTTTTTTGTGATTAGTGTTTAGTAACTACATTCATGTGTGCCATTTCGCAATTACCAGCACATTGGCATAATGCTCTGCAAGGTAACCCAGCATCCCGGCATCTACACTTTCTCGAACAGAAGGGCTCAGCTTTGCAGCCACACTTGAGTTCTCTACAAACTTAAGCAGCCTCTGGCAAGAGTGTCCATAAAGGTGTCCACGAATCAGCGACTTTAATTTATTTGTCAGGAGATGGTAGAGATTGCATAGCTTTCAGGCTTCTGGACCAAATGCTAGATTGGCTGCACGATTTGAATATTGTAGTAGTGCAGCCCGTGTGGGAGGAGTGTTTTCCATTGAGAGACTGTCTTTTGCATCATCTGTCAAGACTGTACACAGCCATTTTCAATTTAGTCAATAACTCACTTCCTGTTTCAGATAATTTCAGGCACCCTTTCTAGGATGTCTTAGGATGACCCAAGGGACATGTATGCCATTATGAGATTCTTTAGTTGTCTTTTGAGTCAATCGACAACACTGTAGGCGGTCATTTTCAATTTTGTCAATGACTCACTTCCTGTTTAAGATTTTTTTGGGCACCCCTTCTGGGATGTCTTGGGATGACCCAAGGGACATGTATGCCAAATTGTATGCTTTTATGAGATTCTTTAGTTGTCTTTTGAGTCAATAGATAACACTGTAGGCGGCCATTTTCAATTTTGTCAATAACTCAGTTCCTGCTTAAGATTTCTTTGGGCACCCCTTCTAGGATGTCTTAGGGTGACCAAAAAGACATGTGTGCCAAATTGTATGCTTTTATGAGATTCTTTAGTTGTCTTTTGAGTCAATCGACAACACTAGGCGGCCATTTTCAATTTAGTCAATAACTCACTTCCTGTTTCAGATTCCTTTGGGCACCCCTTCTAGGATGTCTTAGGATGACCCAAGGGACATATGTGCCAAATTTTATGCTTTTTGGAGATTCTTTTGGTGTCTTTTGAGTCAACGGTCAACAGTTTAGGTGGCCATTTTGAATTTTGTCCATAAGTCACTTCCTGTTTAAGATTTTTTTGGGCACCCCTTCTAGGATGTTTTAGGATGACCCAAGGGACATCTGTATCAAATTTCATGCTTTTATCCGCCGCGTAACGATTTGGCCATTTTTTGTGCTTAGTACCCCCTACTATTGGGAGCAATTAGGGGATCAGCGTCTTGCTCAAGGACACTTCGACACTAACTCTGGGGGAGCCCGGGTTCGATTTGGGGAACCTCTCTGTTCCCATCCAGCCGCTCTACCCCTGAGCCAATGCCACCTGTCATGTACAGCAGGGTCACAGCAGGGTACTAAGTTAGGCCTAGGTAGTTATGGCACCCCTAGGGAGAGAGAGAGAGGCCTCTAATGGAGAGAGAGAACTGATGCTGTGTATAATTAATTGGTGCCATTTCTTTAATTTTTCAACTAAAGGGTTATTGCACCAGCTCTGGTTCTAGAACATAGGACCCTGTCCCCACTCTCCTCCCCATCATTAACGACGGAAAGAACAAAGGGAGGGAATGAAAAAAGGATTCTTAATCAAAGTTCTCTCGTCTGGGTCATGGGGGTGTTGCTGCAGCCTACAGATCTCAGCCACCAGGGAGCACCAGTGTCTGAGTAAAAAGAGAGCTCAGTTTCACTTCTGCGTGTGCGTGTGTGTGTGTGTGTGTGTGTGTGTGTGTGTGTGTGTGTGTGTGTGTGTGTGTGTGTGTGTGTGTGTGTGTGTGTGTGTGTGTGTGTGTGTGTGTGTGTGTGTGTGTGTGTGTGTGTGTGTGTGTGTGTGTGTGTGTGTGTGTGTGTGTGTAAAAGTTGCTTTTGTGGGTTAGTTAGTTTGCAGTGCACACTGTGTGCATCATGTTTGTGTCTGTTTGTGTCTGCCAACTGTGTGTATGCCTAGCTCAGTATGGTGTATGTATTATGCTAGCACATTGTGCAAAACATTATGCAAAACGAGCAACACCCATACTGAACACTTCATTTTTCCTTACTTTAGAAGTAATACAACCTTTCTTTTACCTGGTCAGTCTATTTTCACAACTTTTGCTATATTTATTCCATATATATATTTAACCACTCTGTGTACCTATACCACACTGACATATAGGCCTATATAGGCTACTGGGCCTATAATGAGCGCCTGCCCCAGTGGTGGAAAAAGTACTCTCATTCTTTACTTAAGTAAAATGGCGTAATGTAATGTAATATACTCTGTTACAAGTAAAAGTCCGGATTATTATTATTTTTTTTAAGTACAAAATAATTAGTATCAAAATGTACTTAAAGTACCAGAAGTAGAAAGTACTCATTATGCAGGATATCCCTGTTCATGTATAAAATCTTTTGAAAATAGCAGATCAACAAGCTTGTAGATCGGCTATATTCAAATGGCCGAAATGTATATAGTGCTGAAGTGGTTAATGTATGTTTTGTAATAATAATCAAAATCTTCAAAGTAACTAGTACCTCGAGCCTTCAACTAATTGTAGTAGAGTAAAAGTACAATATTTTCCTCTGAGATGTAGTGAAGTAGAAGTAAATGTACAAAAAAAAAATACTACTCAAAATTGTACTTAGGCACAGTACTTGAGTAAATGTACTTAGTTACTTTACACCACTGCATTTACTTGGTCAGTCTATTTTCACACGTTTTGTTATATAAAGTTATTCCATATAGTGTATATTTATTTATCCACTCTGTGTACCTATACCACATTGACACACTGTATATAGGCCTATAGGCCTATAATGAGCGCAGGCCTGCCCCTATAATAATACCCCATACAGATCAGTTGATCAGTTGCTTGGCTCACTGCTTTACATTGCAAATAAACCTGTGTTTACGTTTGCTCCCTCGCCCACAATGGTCTCCACTGGTTACCTGGACTCACAAAACAGGTATCCAATCAAAACCAGGAGGGGGAGGGGTTTTTGAAGGCATAGGGGAAGCAAGGACACAGAATAGACAGGGACAAAAAAAAATCCACAGCACTGACCTCTGGTCTGTGAAGTCGTTTCATTCCAGCAACGTTCAGAAAGGGAAACTGATCCTAGGTCTGTACCACTGAGGCAGATCTTGCATGTGCTTCTTTCTTTTTTTCTTTTTTGTTTGTGAAAGGGGATGAGAACAGCTTCCTGTTCTCTATGATGTTCCAGCCAGCTGCTGCAGTGACAGTTAACAGTCACAGTCCATGAGCAGAAGGTAAGCCCTTTGCTTCCATTCTACACAACAGGACATCTATAAAGAAAATGAACCATTCTTAACACTGCAAATGCAATACTTTATGTTCATACTGTACAGTGATTGTGTTCCATTTGGGCTTTTAGATTTTCATTTTGACACTAAAAATGACAGTTGCGTGCTTAAGAGAAAGTGAAAGTAATTTTCTTCTAAGTTTGTTCATACAAATAGACTGCAAACTCACAGCTCCCGCCAAAAAGTTTGATTACAACACCACATGGCTAGTATTAAATCAGTGATAATGAGGGCAGAAGCCACACACACACGCACACACACACACACACACACACACACACACACACCCACACACACACACACACATTTAACATCTTTATTTGCGTTCACATTTTAACAATAAATTCTTGAACACAAACAATAGTATATGCACAAACTTGGAAAAAACTCAGCGACAAGTATTTCAGAATACAGATCACGGGTACAGGAAGCATCGCCTCCTCCATATATGGCGACTGCCAATTATCACAGACATTGAACAGAATTTTGCCAATGCCTTAGCTTTTGGCTTGGGCATTCCTGCAATCTGCAGGCCTCTCACAACTGATTTATGGACATTGCCGAGGCTTCTAAATATGAACACAAGCAGTTTACATTTGTAACCAAGCTGCATGATAGCATCCTTAAGACGTTGGTACTTAAGCACCTTGGTAAGGAATGCCTCTTCCAGGCTGTGATCAAATGTACATGCCACTTCCAAAATGGTCACTTCTCATCAACAACAACAACATCTGGTGTATTAGCTGTGACATCTGAAAAGGCATCATTTTCATTATTGCGCATGAACATGGCAGTTGAAACACAAGAGTGCTTATACATTTTGGCAGATGATGAAACATATGAACTTATATCCTTAGCTAATAGGTCAACAATTCTGTCATGCCTAGCAATGTACATTCCCTTATATACATGGCAGCCGTTCAGAATATGTGACAGAGTTTCAGTAATTGGAGTGTAGTCATGGTGCAGACAATGAGGAGGAAACGTATTAGGGTACCACAGAGAAAGATTGAGTCTGGTTGGGAGGACCTGTAATCTGGCTTTGACTGTAAAGGTGATTATATCCTCATCAACTGCATAATTTTTTAATATTGTGTGAGAGACGGTGTGATCTGCAGTAGGAAGGCAAGCTAGCTTTCCTTGTAGTTTTAAACCAGTCCAGTGTTGTTGTTGGTTCTGCTGTTGTAACATTACAAGGTACCTCCGTGCATTAACTGGTGATAAATTATGTTCTTTATCAATAACAGTAGTCCTTACTGAGATCCTACAGTTGGTAATAATGTCCTCAGAGACTGCTACAGAGTTGAGGTCAGGCCAATCTGAGTAGCATGTAGCAACCTACGAACCCAGTAGCATGTGAGTCCATTTTAAGTTTGGGCTTTCTTTTGAACCCCAGGAAACTTGGCTCGCCCTCTCTTGCCAGGGGCACTTTACGCCGTTTCATATCTAGAAACAGAGAAGATCTAGCAAGTTCCCTGACAGTCTTGTCATCACTGTTTAGCATGCTTAGCAGGTGAGCCAGCCTTGTGGCATTACATATCCACTCCACATTTGGGACGCCAAACCCACCCCCCTGTTTGGACTGGAAAATAATGTCTCTGGTGGAGTGGGTGTTAAGTCCAAACCACTTCCTAACAAAATGAACTATTTTGTCGTTTAGTTCACTAAGTGTTTTGCATGCTAGTTGAACGTTGGAGAAGAGATGTTGAATTCTGGACAGGGCAACCTGCCTGATAGCCTCCAACTTCATTAGCAGTGGCAGCGGTGAAGCATCAATCAGGTTCAGCCTGGCTATAAACTCAGTCATGATGTATTCAACCTGTTCTTTCCATTCTCCAGCTATGTTAAATCTATGACCTAAGTAGTTGTATGTCCTATGCAGGTCATACACACTAATCGGTTCTGAGTTGATGGTAAATTCAGGACTCTTGTCAGTCTTAGATTTATACCAGCGGTTGCCGCCACTACGTCTCTGGTAAAGAACAGCACACTTAGAGTGTTTTGCTTCTAAACCGGACCAGTCTAGAAATGCGTCTGTTCTAGAGAGCATATTCTTAATAACACTCTCTTCCCGAGATGCTAGCGATACGTCGTCCGCATAACCCTGGACGGGGTTTGGGGAAAACCCCGTCAAGACACACACACACACACACACACACACACACACACACACACACACACACACACACACACACACACACACACACACACACACACACACACACACACACACACACACACACACACACACAGGTATAATGTATCCCACTGGGACATCAAAAGTTAATTTTCATAAATATTCTTTTTTTCACCATTTGCCGTAGCAATTTTTACCCAAATCCTAACCTTAACCTCAACCCTAAACCTAACACATTCCCACTAAACCTAGCCCCCAAATGACTAATCCTAACCCTAACCCCAAAGCTGAATCTTTAAAAATTGTAACCTTAGCTCTAAAAATCCTTTTTAGCCATGGAAATGAAATCCTGTGGTATCCCACTAAGTACCCACAAGGTCGATTTTGACAGATCTCACTATCCTTCTGGGAATATCTTTTGTCCCCACATCATGGATACTAATACAAAAACACACACACACACACATCCAGACCCAGAAGGTCATCCCAACAAAGTTATGACCACCCTCCAGTCCCCACGATGACCCCTGTTCTCAAATGCTCTGGTTACCCCAAGCGACAGCAGCCTTATCAGCTGTTCCCTCTACTGCCTTGCTTTATCATCCTGGCCTAGTTCACACACGCACGCACGCACGCACGCACGCACGCACGCACGCACGCACGCACGCACGCACGCACGCACGCACGCACGCACGCACGCACGCACGCACGCACGCACGCACGCACGCACGCACGCACGCACGCACGCACGCACGCACGCACGCACGCACGCACGCACGCACGCACACACA
>NC_137611.1:19654357-19736857 GCF_963280865.1 Gymnoscopelus braueri | reverse complement strand
AGATAGAGAGGGAGACAGAGAGATTCATCTGTGTGTGTTTTAGACTCACGACTCAGGACACATCTCTAACTTTTGGGCTTGTACTGTTGCTGTTGCACTTCTCTTATAGCAGGTGTGAACAACTATGTGGCAACTCTTCATCTCTCTCTCTCCCCCCTCTCTCTGTCTCTCTCTCATTCACACGGGCCTCTCTCTCTCTCTGTTCTCATTTTGGCAGGTTCCTTTGCAGACCACAGGACGGTTATTGGCAGCCCCCGCTTCCTCATCAAGAGCACGAGAAGCAGAGCGAGAGTGAGCTTCCTGTGACGCCTCTCTCTGGTCAATTAATATAGTCTCATAGCTTCTCTACTGTGGACACTTCATACTAACTGGATGGAAAGAGACAAACACCCCTGCATCCTGGAGTGAACACTCTTCCGACAGACTTGATTCAGTCATTTCACTGTTGTTGAAGAGGAGCTATTCGCCCCAACTGGATCTGTTTACACGCAAAGACATATAAAGCCAGTGCAGTGGAATCATTGGCCCCGGAGATGCAATCATCATCGTAGAGTGTCTGTTCTTGTGTGTATCTGTGTGCTGTAAATTTAACCATGCTGCAGGAGACGGAACTCATCTTTGATTTTGCCAGTGATCATGTTAACAACATGTCACAGGTAATAAAACGAAGGCCTTTCACTGGCGTGGGTGAAAGGTTTTGAGTGAATGTGTGTGTGTGGAAGTATGTGCTCAGGTGCATTTTTGATTGATGCATTGAATCTAATGCAAAGGCTAAAATGTAATTTAAATTATTTATTATGTAAATGTATTATGTTATCCTATTTTGTGTATAGTTTCAAAGTACAGATTATTGATTTTTTTCATGATACCATATAGGTAAACCAAGCAAGAACCTATCATCAGTCTAAACCGTTTTAGACTGATGATAGGTTTTTGCTTGGTTTACCTATATGATCCTATAGATTACTATCGCTATGCATTTGAGGTATTACCTCGTGTTTTCCTTGCTTACTGTAAATCGCTCTGGATTAAGAGTGTCTGCTAAAATGCCTAAATTGCAAATTGGATCTGATTTGTTTTAATCCTGTTTCGTAGCTGGAGGGGCACCCCGCTTACCCGGCAGTTATTGTTGAACAGGTACCCGATACACACCTGCTCTCGTACTCTGGACTGACTTGTGAACAGTCCTACATACACGACCACCAGCATCTGCAGAGAGGTAAGCATTCATTGACCCATTAAGACCTGAGCTATTATATCGTCTGTGTCGGGTGGAAACCTCATATGTCCAAAACTGTGACTTTTCAGGATTCAAATTCAAAAATAGCAAAAGTATCAGATCCACTAGCTCTACCGCGCCACGTTTAGAGCTTGTGGATCTGCTAATTTTGATGCTTTTGTGTGACACTGTAGTATGATCAAGTAGGGCATTAATTTACGAAAAAAAAACACAGAAAGGTTTCTGCCCGACAACGGCGATATATAACAACAACTAAAATGACACAGAGGCGTTCCCAGCTTGAAAGGTAACAACGTGTAGGTGTAACAAAGGTCTAAATGGGTTAACAGAATTTGACACTCACTTTTACATTCTTTCTGACTGTGCCTGTCAGCATTTGACAGCTGAAGTTCACCCACTTATGGAAAGTTTCACTATCATCCATGTTAATTAAACTCAGCGAGTGTACAAATGGAACCAAATGGACCTGTAAGGGCCCATTTGTACACTCTCTGAGTTAAAGGGATATTTCACTTTAAACACTTATGGGGCCCTTTCAACGTACTCAGGCTTTTGTGTGGACCCCAAACAGTTTTTAATTGGCTTGATTCAGTATTTAATTAGTTGACATTAATTTGATCAGACCCCCCCCCCCCTCCTATATAAATACATTTTTACTTCAAACTCAATTTTAACCATGTTAGACTCGTTTAAAACACACATCCCTGGTTCTGTTGACAAATATTTTCCTTCTAATGCTTCTTTTCTTTTCCTTTTTTTAAAATGTTTTTTTTTTTTAACTAGAAAGTGTCAGGCCAATGTGAAAAGGGTGACATTTCTTCCTAGGCCTATTGGGAATGTGTGTGCAAAGTTCCACGGCAATCACACGCTGCGTTCATGATTTGAGGCATTTTCTTCAAAACGAGCCACTCGTGCAAACTTATAGCCAGTCAAGATGGAAAATGACATCACATCACTATAGAGATACTGTGTACCGATTTGCGTGATGTTTGGACAAAGTCTGACAGAAAATATCAAAAGATGTGTTTTACAAAAGTTGGCCTCCTGGTGGCGCTGTAAAAGGCAGATGTGAAAAATGCATGGCCCCTAGGGAGTGTGTGTGCAAAGTTTCAGACAGATTGGTCCTGTTATAGTTAAAAACGCGAATGGGGCCGTTATAGTGCCACCATGAGGCTGATTTGAAAGTTGGCATTTCATCCTCTGCCTAGTGGGAATGTGCACGCAAAATTTCACGGAAATTGCGCGCGGCGTTCATGATTTGAGGCATTTTGTTCAAAATTGACCAATCCTGCAAACTTTGGAAGGCAATGTTAGCCAATCAGGATGGAATATGAAAAATTGGACAGATCCGTCTTGATCACATGACTATAGCGACACTGTGTACCGATTTCCGTCATGTTCGAACAAAATCTGTAGGAGTAATATATTTAAAAAAATGTTTGGCAAAAATCTGCCTTCTGGTGGCACTATAACAGTCTGATCTGAAATATTCGAGGCAGAGGACCTGGCGGAGACAAAAAAATTAATTGAAAAAACACAGCCCCCTCATACATTAGAAGGACAATATCAGTCACCAGAAGCAGGAACTGTGTGTTGAATGAGTCCAACATGCATTAAAATGAAGTTTGAAGTTCATTGGGTTCATAGGAGGCGGTATGTCTGATAAAATGATGAAACAATTTTAAAACTGTGTGGGGTGGTGCACGCAAAAGCCAGAGCAGGCGTTAAAATGACACCAGGAGTGTTTTAGTGAAATAGGGAAATACCCCTTTAAAGGTGTAATCCTGAAGTTATTCAAATGAATCAAATGTTATTCTAACCCCAATCTTTATGGTAGAGTATATGAACACATTATAACTGGCACATCTGCAGTGGTTGGAGGTGGTCTCCCCACTCACACTCTTCCATTGAGAAATGTAGGCCCAGGTGTTGGGTAGTAGGCCTATAAGACATACTGGGTTACTGGCTGATAAGTACTGCTGCCTCGCCTGAAGGTCATAAACACAATATCTCCCCTGACCAAGCAATAATTCTAGCTTGAAGAGTATAGTAGAAGTCTGCTCTGCCATGCAGGAGACCTAGGTTAAAATCTCAGGTACAACATGTTTTTTCTTTTACGGCTTGCAGCTATAAATTAACACTTGGGATTTTTCAGTGTACAGCAGTGGTTCGGATCTACAGGCCCACAGCTTGTGAGCTTTAGATCCGCTATTTTCTAAAATATTTTTAAAACATTTTAACAACACAAATGTTGTACAACATGGCACAAAATATTTTCAAATGGGGGCCCGCAACCAAATACTTAATTTGGTTGTTCTTGGCATGAAAAAGTTTGAGAATCCCTGGTGTACAGGTTGACTCACAGTCAGTGATGGAAAGTAACTAAGTACATGTACTCAAGTACTGTACTTAAGTACAATGTGAGGTATCTTTACTTAATTACTTTACTGGAGTATTTCCAGTTTTCAATACTTACTTTTCTACTCCCCTTCTTAGAGGCAAATATTGTACTTTTTACTCTGCTACAATTATTTGAAAACTTTGGTTACTAGTTACTTTGAAAAACATGCATTAACCACTTTACTTGTAGTGCCTACGTATATTTTGATGCCAATACTTTTGTACTTTTACTCAAGTAAATTTTGAAAACTGGTACTTTTACTACAGAGTATTTCTACAGTGTGGTATTGCTACTTTACTTAAAGTAGGCTACACATTTTCTTGTACTTTTTCCACCACTGCTCACACTAGCGCCTTTGTTTTATGAGGCAGACCAGGTAGCCTATAGCAGGAGGACAGTGAGTTCAGAGCTAAAGCCATGTTTGGTGCTGGTGCGTGCGTGTGGATGAGATAGGGGTGCACGGTGCTCATGCGCAGTAAGAGCAACGTTGCCATGTCTGCTTAATATAAGCGACTTTGGGATGGTTTCTAAATTGTAGTTGCTTATTTGGGCTCGCTTCCTAATGTTGTTTAAACCAGTGGTTCTCAAACATTTTTCAAACGAAGGACCCCCAGACTAATATGTATTTGTCCACGCTCGCTCTGCTTTCAAGATTGTTTTGAAAATAGCAGATGTAGATTGGCTATTTTCCAATAGGTGGAAAGACTGGTGTGACGCGAGGTTATTTTCCAATGTAGTCGCTCCCTTTGGGCAGTGGTGGAAAGTAACTAAGTACATTTACTTAAGTACTGTACTTAAGTACAATTGAGGTATTTGTACTTTACTTGAGTATTTCCAATTTCCAATACTTTTACTTCTACTCCACTACATCTCAGAGGCAAATATTGTACTTTAACTCCACTACAATTATTTGAGAACATTAGTTACTAGTTACTTTTCAGATATAAATTATGATATTATGAAACATACATTAACCACTTTAGCCCTGTTTTATACCTAGGCTATTTGAAAATAGCCGATCTACAAGCTCACAACGCATCGCGAAGCGACGCGTTGTGAGCTTGTAGATCTGCTATTTTCAAACATTTTAGTACTTTTACTTTTGGTACTTTAAGTACATTTTGATGCCAATACTTTTGTACTTTTACTCAAGTAAATTTTGAATTCTGGACTTTTACTTGTAACAGAGAATTTTTATTTTGCAGTATTGGTACTTTTACTTAAGTAAAGAATTTGAGTACTTTTTCCACCACTGCCTTTGGGCTTGTTTCCATAGACCTAGTTGCTCATTTCGTTCGCAAAACCTGGCAACACTGAGTCAGAGCCGTCAGTCGCACATGATGAACCACCCTCCTCCTCAGAAACAGTCAGGAAGTAGAACATAACAACCTAACAGCAGCCATGCAGCAGTCCGTGTGAAAAAAAGTTAATGATTTCTAATGATCATGAAGATGTAGACAGATATCATGTCCACCACCACTATGGCTCGATACTCACCGGTGCAGGGCATTAAAAGTAAGTTCTGTTCTGTTGTTTCACGGCAGAGTTTAGGTGGAGCAGGAGGGGACTGTCTGAAGTTGTTTGGCAAACGTTAGCTCGAAAAAAGCGACAACACAGTTTTCTAACAAAACCACTTCGTCGAACTGATCACAAATGAATGGGGTGCAAAGACACTCTCTGGGGTATCTCTTTAAAAAGAGTAGTTTTCTTGTTGCTTTGTTTAATCGGGAATGCCGACGATGGTACAGTGGTGTTCACAATGTCACTGTGCCAAAGGTAAACAACTGCTGACTACAGATGTTGCTGTTTAGCAGAATATCATTAGCTGATATTGATGTTCTGTGTTTGTGTGCGTGCGTGCGCGCGTGTGTGGGGGGGAGGGGGGCCTTCAGACCCACGTCCCCATCAAATAAAATGCCCTCGGTTTGAACCTGATCCTCCTCCCCCCCTCCTCTCCTCTCCCCCTCCTCTCCTCTCCCCCTCCTCTCCTCTCCTCCACCTGTTGCAGCAGGGACCAGGGTTGATTTGCTTGTCTCTTTTCTCCTGTCTGGCCTGTGTGTAGTGGAACCATGTGAGAGTGGAGAAGAGGAGACCATGGAAACACTGGTTGCTGCGGACTCACTGCTCGACATGGACTCCCCCGACACCCTCCTCTCCCTGGAACAACAGCACTACTGTTAGTCTGTCCGAGTGATTATCTCTCCTCTCTATATATGCTGTACAATGTAGCCTAAAGATAAAAAATGTGCTAATATTTCATTTCAAACGATTAGAGCACAGGCTACACACACACACACACACACACACGCACACTTAACCACTTTAACCCTCCCTTTGGCCTCCCTATTTTGGGCATGTGTCATCATCGTTTCGAAAATAGCCAATCTCTGTGCTTTGTGAGCTTTTAGGGAAAAAAGGACCCCCCCCCAAAAAAAACACAAAAAAAGGATTTCACCCACTTCTTTTTACACCTGTACAACTGTGATGAAGTTGAATCTGATTCTTCTGATTCTGTAGATCAGCGATTTTCGAAATCATTTTATTTTTTCTTGATTTCAAGACATTTTCTTGATTTCTTTTAAAAATAGGGCTTAAGTTGCAAGAACAGTATTCACTCACACACATGGCCTCTACGGGTTTTTTCTTGTGAAGGACATGCAACTGATTGTGCTGTGCTATCTTCTAGACATACTGGTTACAGTGTGCTGCTCACTAATTACATTTGCTTATGGCTCCCTCCTCTTCTAGCTCAGATGTTTTTATCGTCACTGGGCAATGTCATCAGTACTCCTGTTACCCAGGTGACCGTGTCCGCTGAGGGATTTGTGGGAGCTGTTGACCAGTCCCAGTGGCACATGTTGCCAAAGGAGACTGTCGGGCTGCAACAAACCAAAAAGAAAGGTCAGTTATTTCTTGGCTTGATGGTGAACAGTTTGAAAACTATAATGATTTTATTTCATGTAAATGACATGCTCGCTCTTTGTCTGTTCAGGAAAGAAATCTCGACATCGGAGGGCGGAATCACCGACCCCTGACATAATTGTGAGGAAGGGCAGATACAACAAAGGTATACTATAAGATCAGCTCAACTTTATTCATCCTCTGGTGGAAATTGTGTTTAAAGTATCCTGTGAAGTAAAGCTGCATATTACAACTGTACCTGACATGAGTAGATAGAACAACATTGTATCCCCATGAAGATAAAGCTGCAAAGTCTGCCATAATAGTCCAGCTAGTCATATGGAATCATCTTGGAAACAAATGCAGATGCTTCCAGACAGGTGTGCCGCCGTGTGATACAATTAAGCAATTAACATCCTTCCATGCTTTGAGGCATGCATAAAAGCTTGTTGTTGATTTTGACAGCAAATTTTGATTTAGTTTTAGTCCTAGTCTTTTGAATAAAATTCCATTTAGTTTTAGTCATATTTTAGTCATCTGAAATGTTTTGAGTTTTTGTCTATCATAAGATTATAGTCGACTAAATCTACAGTTGATTTAGTCGACTAAAATGTATTTTGGCGGGCCTTGATGATTTTACACTTGGTTGCATGCTGAAAATAGCCGATCTACAAACCCGCAGCGCGGCGTGTTGTGAGCTTGTAGATCTGCTATTTTCAGAGGGCAACACCCAAGCGAAACAAACGACTTGTCGTTTAGTTCTACTGGATCTCTTCTCCAGTAGACCTTCCCTGACATTTTAGTCTAGTTTTTATTTGTTGATGAAATTGTCAATATATTTAGTCATAGTTTTAGTAATCGTAGCTTAGTTTGTATTTAGTTTTTTTTCGTTTCCGTCAGGGAAAAATGGAGTCGACAAACATTTTTCGCCATAGTTTGTCGACAAAAAAACACTTAACCTTGATTTTGGATCAAAATACAAGAGAAAAAGATCTACGTGACTATGAAAGCGTTATTGTGGTGCGCATGGATTAAACTTCTCAGTCGCCACGACTGATGTCAGTCATTTGTATTCCATAGATGCCAGCATCTCAAGCTCTCAATGCGTCTGCGTCACATTGAGAGCTATTGAGAGCTTGTAGATAGGCTATTATTATTATTATTTTTTTGTCTGTGATTTCTTCACCTGGTTGGCAGTATGTAGAACAGCAGGAACAATATTACTAGGGTGTCATAACTTTACATATTGTGTTAATTGTCTAGGAAACGGAGCTAGTCTGGGGGGCTCCTTTCACAAATTGCATAATAGGACTCGGCCATACACCTTTTTTCAGTCGTGAGCAGGCCTAGAATTTCGTCATTTTAGGGACAAGGCCACTTGGCATTTGGTGTTGTCCATTTTTTTAAGGGCACAAAGGCCAAATGCCAGCGCAGGAAGGCCATCAAATAAAACAGGATTTTAGTCCATTGAAAGAATTAATTTCATTTAAGGGTTAAGGATGATTTTTAATTTAATATGTTGACTATTTGCATTGAAATAAATAAATTATGGTATTTACGATCTGATCCATGCTCAGCCCTGCACCAATCAAAGTCACTGGATTGGTTTAAAGATGGGGACTCAGGGGAGTTAAGAATGCAGAATCTCAACAAGAGACACTGGTGTCTACATGACAAGAAAGAGACACTGGTGTCTACATATTGACAAGAAAGAGAAAGTGGTACAGTCAGCTGGGGCATTAAGGCCACTGTGGCCTCAGGGCATGCCATTTCTTTGAAGGGCACAAGGCCAAACTGAGGGTCAACGGTGGCCATGGCCTTCATTGTCTCCCTATTCCTGCCCTTTAATCCATCAAAGTTCTTTTCAACTTTCCCTCACGGTACTTGTCCACTATCAGTCTCATGCCGGTATTTAGCCATAGATGACTAAGACCACTAAGACTGCTCAACTGGCTAGTGTTTCAGTTACAACAGTGACTAAACTAAAGTGACTTCTGCATTTTTTTTTATATGAGAAAGATAAGTCAGAAATTGTGGCCAAATGCTTGCATTCGATGCTTGTGCATTAGTTCGATATGTAAGGAAAAACAGAAGAGCAACTCTTCCTCATTTGACTGAAAATATCAATGCAGAACGTGGTCAGAAAGAACAGTCCATTGACAACTATATAGAGGATCATGTAATAGTAGGGTTGCAGTGCATGATCCCCTCATTACAAAGACAAATTCGCATTTGAGAGATCAGTGGTGCAAAAACCACAGGCACAGTCTACAGAGATGTGGAAAAAAGATGCTCAAATGAGTTAACCTTCTCCACATTCTCCCTAAGTGGGCGAGTGCATGGTATATGCCTAAATGATGTGAATCATATGCTATGGGCGTTAGAATGGTGTTCCATCCCTCCAGTTGAAAATATCTTTACGAAAGTTTAAATAGAAAGTATGACTTACGATTACAGAATTTGTTCTCTTTAGGAGGAAACACGCTGTTCCTGTGGCAGTTCCTGATGGAGTTACTGCAAGATCCAAAGTCCTGCCCTCGATACATCAAATGGACCAACCCCCACACGGGCATCTTTAAGCTGGTGAACTCGAAGGCAGTGGCCAGACTATGGGGCAAACACAAGAACAAGCCTGACATGAACTACGAGACCATGGGCAGAGCACTTAGGTTAGACCAATGAATGCTTATGCTAGCTAGCATATCATTATAGTAAATATAACATTGGAGGCTTTCTTAGCATGCTCAGAAGTGATGTGTTCACTAACATACGGTTGCTATAGTCGTACCTGCAACTTAGTCTCTTGTGATAATACTAAGGCGTAATGTTCTATATGGCTATGGTCATTAGAATGACAGATAATTCAATGCCTTTAATGACACAGCTGACTGTTTGGCAGTATGATGTATAGGTGTTTAGTTAAGCTCCACTTAGTCAGACCTTTATCCACTACACTTTGTTTAAGCACTGTGCCAGCGCAGGAGAAAGGTCCGGTGGAATCTATTATCCAGTTCAGGGAGAGGAATTAAATGTCTTGGGTTGTTTGTATTTCTGGAAACCATTCACAATTGTACACTGGGCCATTCAAAATAGTGAGCGGGGGAGTGTTATTGTGGAGCCCATACAGTATGCATGGGGGTCTGTCCCCTGATATGGCAGAGTGTGACAGCCAAATTGTCACAAGAGATAACTCGATCCAAATATATCCATGATGTGGGTAGCTTGTTAGCATTAGCTAGACGGCTGTTTGCATTGTTACTGTTGTGGTGGTATTTAAAATGTGTTGCACAGAAAGAAAAAGCGGGGTTGTGCTGACAGATTATGTTCGAGACAATAGCAACAATCAAGTGTTCAGTTTGTGTTTGTTAATCCTGCTCATCTGTGTACAAATGCTGTAGGTATTACTACCAGAGAGGGATCCTAAACAAGGTGGAGGGCCAGAGGCTGGTCTACCAGTTCACCTCACTTCCCCAAAACATGATCTACATCACAGACGGAGACGGGATCAAAGAGGAAAACAACGACCATGGCGATTACAGTGGCGGCGAGGAGGACATGAGTGACAACCCCGAGGACAGCTCTTGTTCAAGCGGCCAGTCGCTGGACGACGCAGACCCTTGCCAAACGGAGAAGAAGACCTCCTCCGGCTTGGCCAACCAGCGGATCAGGACGAAGCCGCGGCCCCAGGCCCAGCGGGGCACTGTCCTGAGGCCTGCAGTGAACAGCCTCATCCAGCAGCAGCACCTGCCCATCGTGTCTGCGGAGATGCTGCGGACACTCCAGAACCTGCAGAGGGTCCAGTCGCTGCAGCCTGCGGGCCACGCCTCCGTCTTCAAGACGGCCCAGTTGCTGGGGAGCCTGTGCGAGCGGCAAGGCGCCGCAGAGGTGGCTGTGGACTGTAAGAGAGGGGCAGGGAGGCCCACTGCGCCCACCATCAAAGTTGAAGAGGAGACGTACTCGGGACAGACCACGACCCACCTGGGGGACCTACAGCTAATGCCCTTCACCAGCTCTGACCAATAGAACTGATACCCCACATGCAAACCCACACAGACTCAGGACCAATCACAGAGAAAGAGGAAGCCGCACCTTGTTGTCATGACAATCTCAGCAGACTGAGGCCCAAATGTATGAAGTGTCCCTCCCTAGTAGGAGAACTGATCTAGGATCCGATTTTTCCCACTTTTTTTTTCTCTTTTCTTTTTATAGATCTTCATGACTAAGACGGTGACGGGAACCTTTGTTAGTAATCCTAGATTGGCACTTCCTCTTCGGGATGTCCGGAACAGAACGCAGGCTCTCGCAGCATTCTAATTTTCCCTCTTAATGAGAATTTAATAGCCTTGGAGCTTTGTGTGTGCACACAGGGATGCCTTATGACATTATTATTTCAAGCTCTGCATCGTTTTCTGTAATTGTCATTAGGGCTGGGCGATATGGACAAAATCAAATATCACAATATTTTTGACCAAATGCCACTATCGATATTGTGATGATAATATTGTATTGTGACAATAAAATTATTGTCTTTTTTTTGTCATGATTTTTCAAAAATAACACAAATCGCAGATCTACAACCTCACGACATGTTGTGAGCTTGTCGATGAGCTATTTTTTTGATAGAGTAAAATAGGGTTTAAGTGATTAAGACCAGGAAAAGACAACACTTTATATTACGATATGCAAAATCCCAGACAGTATCTAGTTTTCAGATCACAATATTAATACATGGATATGTTGCCCAGCCCTAACTGTCGTCTACCCTACCAAAGACAGTAATGCACTGGAATGTACGGCCACTCTGCAGAGACTCGTCACACTTTCTTCTTGCACTTACGCTCCGCTGTAATGGAGCTAATTTCCTAAACAATACACTGTTTTTTTTTTCTTCTCTTCCTCAGTCTCTAGCTCTCTCTTTCATTCCTCTACCTTAAAAAGAGCTTTGCACTAATGTTTACTCATGCTGTTGCCTTTCAAAGTGCCTCAATGTCTCAGCTCATTGTGATCCAACTGTCCCTGTTTAAGTTTGTATGTTTTTTGTTTGTAAATGTATGGTTATTGAGGGAACAACATTCCATATTATAAAATATATTATATAAATCTATTCCTATGTTGAGTACGTAGGCGAAACCAAGGGTTCGTTGTCATATTGAATTCAGATGAAGGCGCTGTTGTTTATGTGCGTACATACAGTATGTCAGATGTACCTAAAGTGGATGCAGATTCACTCTTATAGTTGACAATCAATTTTGAGAAATTCTCATAGCATTTCAGTTAGCTACAGTGCCTTTTTGAAAAATGTAATTGCTGGTCTTTGTGAAACACACTGTTTAGTTGTAACTGTTATGGATGCTTGTTTAGTCCTGTAAAGTCTTGTTCTGTGTGTATAATCTATTGTATATTATATACATTTATGAAAATGTTTGACTTTGTGCCTTGCTGCCATTTTATTCCTCAGGATTGTAATACTTAATTTTGATGCACAAACTTTGTTTCACCTTCTGAACTTAAGTCGTCTATGCAAGGAGTGAAATGGTTGGCCCTATGATGAAATTGAGGTCGGCTGTTTTCCCTTACGGTGAAATTGGCTAGAATATACTTAAAACGGTTCCTCCCCTCTGTGTTATCTTATGCAAAAACTGTGCCTCACTTCATTTCCAAATAAAGCATTTTCTTGCTTTGCTTTATCGTCGAGGTCTGATATTTTTGTCACATGAATGTGTTTTTTGGAACTTGGGAGCAGAGATAGCGAAGTTGTTCCATTTCTGTCGGTATTTCATTTCTGTCGTGCAATTCATGACATGTTGAAAAGAAAATGTTGAAATACTATATTCACAAAATAAAAGTTTTAATTTTGTCAAATGCTGAGTCTTTGGTATTTGTACCACTAGTGGTGTGTGAGTCATGATTGAAATTAATTTTACCACAGTGAATACACGTTTGTTTGATTATTTTGAATTAAATAATAAATGTAATAATGGCAATGCAGGTATCATTTTTGACAAAAGTGTATATTGGATTGATTTTCTTTTCAGGCAAAGGGTTTGTAAAGAACTTGTTATTGTCGACATCCACAAAGGTATAATTTTCAACATCACAATATTATAAACATTAACCTTAATTCTCTAGAGAGAAGTTACAATCACCCTTACAGGTCCATTTGGTTCCATTTTGTACACTATGTAGATAAATGAATAGGATTTTACTGTGTGGTGCATCACTCCTACATCACTTCTATAGTAATGCATCACTCATCCTAGTTAGTTATCTCACCCAGTACAAAACTCCTGCAGCCTACATCACTTTAGTAATCACTCCTCGTACTGATGCATCAGTTCTCCATGAAGTACATCAGTGGTTCTCAAAGTGGGGTCCGGGCGGGGACCTCCAGGGGTCCTTGAGGGGTTTCCAGCCCAATATAGCATCACAATCTGTTTAACCCCATATACATACAAACCCTATATGAAATTAGCCGAGCTATAAGCTCACAACGCGCCACGATGCGACCTATTGTGAGAAAAAAGTAAAGAATCTGGAATATTTTTGAAACATTTTAACAACACAAATCTATTAGGGGGACAAATCTATTAGGGGGAACCCTGGCAAAAGGTCCTTGACATTGTGACTTCTGCTACTACACTACTCCTCCAGGTCGCTAGATGGCAGCGTTGCAATGGCTGGTCTGTGTTGACAGGCCCTTGTTGCTGTGTGTGAATGGGTCAGTGTTGCCATGTCCGCTTATTATAAGCGACTTTGGACTTAATTCTCTGTAAAGTTGCTTGAAGTTGGGTTTTTTTGGGCTTGTTTCTACAGTGTACTTGCTTATTTAGGCTTGTTTCCAAATGTTAAAATTATTATTTAAACAAATATTTTCATGAAAATGTTTTGTGCCAACCAGGGAGCATTTGTGTTGTTAGAATGTTTTTTTTAAAAAATCCAAACATTCCACATTTTATTGTAAGTTTTTGAAAATAGCAGATCTACAAGCTTGAGCTTGTAGATGGTCCGGGTACTAAAGTATAATTCGGGTCCTGCATATACTTTAGTACCCGGACGGTAGATCTGCTATTTTCAAATAGCCAATGTTGGTTGAAAGTGCTCATGTGGCCAATTAAGTTGCTTCTTTTGGGCTTGTTTTCATAGACCTGGTTGCTTGTTTCTCTCGCAAATTCTGGCAACACTGGTGTGGGTCACCGGGGGGTTTGGGTTTGTTGTCACGTTTCGCTTTCGGTCTCTTCTCGTCTAGAACTTTCTGCCTCGCAAAACGTGAATAATATAATTAAACAGTAACACAAACAACACATGGCGACCGAACGGTAGGTCGCACACATTGTCACAGAGTAAAAACATACCATTTCCATGTTGTCTGTCTGATATTGAGGAGAATTAACGGTGGGTTCTCATCATTTCAGCAGTAGTTTCCTCGACAGCTTCATTGATGAGGATCCACACAGAGCCCTGGAGGTAAACACTAAGGTTATAACGTTTCACAAACCACCTATAATGTGTATTCGTTTTAAACATTGGTGGTGGGATCGATGCAGTACTTTGCAATGTCTGCTGTGGCTGATGTTTACAACGTTATCATCATCATCACTGATGTCGACACCATGTTGTTGCTAGCTGGCTACGTTAGCACAGGTTAGCATCATTCCTCCAGTGATGGTTGTGTTTTTATGCTGAGAGCATAAGCAACGTTTAGGGGAAATAGAGAGGGAGAGAAACAGACATTATGTTTAAATGTCCCGTCAGTGGTGTAAAGTAACTAAGTAAGTACAGATTTACTCAAGTGCTGTACTTAAGTACAATTTAGAGGTATCTATTTTACTTAAAGGTAGTGTAAGTGATATATCTATATATATTTGTTTTGTTTTGTTAAAAAGGTTTATAAGTACTATATTCTGATAGTAATCATTGCTACAGTGCGTTTGTTCGGTCACAGGGGTCTCTCCAGCTCTTTAGTAAACAGAATATTGTACATTTTCAGGTAGGTGACAACATTTAAGCCAATCAGGAGAGAGCACTGAAAATGCATTTTCTGTTTAGTAAAGAGCTGGAGAGACATGGGAGACTCCTTTTACTGAACAAACACTGTATAGCAATGAGTACTATCAGAATATAGAGCTATATAACACTTAATTTAACCAAAGTAAATCACTTACCCTACCTTTAACTAGCTCCATAAAGAACCTCTCACTCCGCTATACAGCGGAGTGAGAGGTTATTTATGGAGCTAACCTTTAACTGGAGTATTTCCAGTTTTCAGTACTTACTTCTACTCCACTACATCTCAGAGGCAAATATTGTACTTTTACTCCACTACAATTATATTACATTTTCAGTCACTGGTTACTTAACTTTGTACTTTGATTATTATTTCAAAACATACATTAACCACTTCAGCACTATTATACTTGGGCTATTTGAATACTTTTTATACATTTGAAAACTTGTGAAATGGGACATTCTGCATAATGAGTACTTTCTACTTTTGATACTTTAAGTACATTTCGATACCAATACTTTTGTACTTTTACTCAAGTAAATTTTGAATTACGGACTTTAACTTGTAACAGAGTATTTCTACATTGCAATGTCCCGTGAAACCTGGGACTATCCACCTTAAATCAGGAGGAGAGGGTTAAATCATTTACATTCTTCTATAGTTTAGCTCAATGTTGATGTCATTAACCTACACTACACCTTCCTGTCTGCTTAGAATGTAAATATTTACACCGATGGCTTGGTAAATGCTCACACATTATTTAAAATATCCTTAGGTTTTAGGCTGTCCAGGGCATCATAAGAACATCAGTAAGCTTATAAGCTAGGTTTCTGTTATCAGAAAATAAGATGAAACTAATGTATTTCTTATCTGCCACTGCCCAGATTGGCCACTGACTCTGCCTTAATTGGCTCCAGTAGTCCATTTATTAAAGGCATAGTATGCAACTTTGTTTGTTTACATAACAAAACAATACAATAAATAAATAAACACCCATCATTTCCCTCTATAACAGCAGTTATCAGCCACTGGGTGTGGTGCTGTTTACCTGGCAGAAACACGCACTGGCTGTATTTTTGGTGGTGGTGTTTTTATTTCACTGTTTGTTTTGGTTGCCCAAAAACATCCCTGTCCACCAAAACAAACAGTGAAAACACCAAACAGCGATAGGACAGTGTGTTTCTGTAGGTAAACACCACCACACTACTCCAGTGGCTGATAACTGCTGGTAAAGAGGGACATGATTGGTAAAAAGGACTTTAATAATAACCTATAAAATGTGGATAAAATGGGACAGGACACTGTAAATTCAACCCCATTCCAAACCTTACTTTATATTCATAGTTATAACATGACATAAATAATCTCATACAGTAAATGTATAGATTTGCTATTTGCACATGATACAACATATCGTCTGTGTCGGGTGGAAACCTCATATGTCCAAAACTGTTACTTTTCAGGGTTCAAATAAAATAAATAGCAAGATCTACAAGCTAAAAACGTGTCGCTTCGTGTTTCCAGCTTGTGGATCTGCTAATTTTGATGCTTTTGTGTGACGCTGTAGTATGATCAAGTATGGCGTTAATTTACAAAAAAACACAAAAAGTTAGAATATGGAGAGGGTAGGTTTCTTCCCGACAGCAACGATATTTACAAGCCAGATGTTTTCTTCCAGGAGCTCAATGAGGCCTTGCAGGGTGACTGTGTCAATGCTGAGTGGCTGTGCCAACGCGCCTATGCCCACATACTGCTCAAGAACTACAGCTGTAAGTTGGATCCACCTCAGACCCAAGCCTGATTCTCCAGAAACTCTGTTACGTGTTCCTGTTCTCTTTTTTTCTTTTGTGACAGTGCTCAGACTGGGAGCTGTGTTTACTTTAGTCTACCAACCACAATTGCTGATGGGTTCCAAAAGTTGCCAGCCACTTCTAGTATAATTTCACCAGCCCAGGAGTTTTAGAAAGGGTCTGGTTTGTTTTCAGTGCAGGACAATAGCTGCTAGCACAATCAGTCTTATTCAACAACAGTCAATAATATTCCTCAACATTGGCTGCTGGCTGGTATTATTCTTTGAAAAACAAGATGGGGGGCTCGCAAGTCGCAACTCACTTTAAAATGCTCCAATTTTATTCACAGCACGGCAGCAATACTAGACAACGTTTCGACCTTGCGGTCTTTTTCAAGTATGAGATTTGTGTTGTTATTTCTCACTTTATGTTGAATTACTGTAGCAAGGCAAGTTGGCAAGTTTAATTGTATAGCACATTTCAACAACAAGGCAATTCAAAGCGCTTTACAATATTAAGCATTAAGACATTAACCACTTAAACCCTCTATACTTAGTAATCTCATAATTAGTTGTCCGGGGTTGGCTCTGTACTTGATCTGCTCCTTTTTCACTCTACACCAAGTATGTTTTTGCCGAAAATAGCCTATCTATTTACGGCTGAATGTTCCCTCCAGGATAGGGATGCGAGGGTTCAAGTGATTCAAGACAGAAAACATTAAGAGATTGCAATAAAACAAAAACAGAGACGGGGGTGGGGGGGACCCAGTCAAGACTATGGGCAGTGAAATCTGTGTATCAGTCTTGATGAGTGAGCTTGTGTACCTGTTGTCTCTATCACTCTGCAGGTGCGGTTGATGATGCCAAGAAAGCGCTGCAGCTGAATACCAGCCTTCCTGTGGCCTTAATGCGAACAGGGTAGGTGGCATAACATTAGAAACACAATCTGATTTAATGTCTAGGGTGAGGGTCTGACAATAATAGTTGCCCGCCCAGGGCATGTACAGTACCAGCTGAGTGCGATGGTTTTTCTTTGTTTGCTTTTTCTTTCTCAATATCTTCATTCAGTTGCGGGCTGCCTCTGTCAGCCTTTTCTGAACCTCTCTGCCTAAGCAGGGGCTCCAGGCTGCCACCAAAATGAGTGTGCGAGTTATCATTTCATGTGATTGCATTCGTGTGAAGGGTTTGATGATCATTAGGCTGGTCTGTCCCTGTCTGCACCTTCATCATCAGTGCGTGTGTTTACGTGTTCTGTGTATATGGTGTGTATGGTTAAATGCACATAACAATCCTGTTCCTCAAAGTGACTCAGAGTCATATTAGTTAAATAAAATCACTGAGGCACACATATACATCACATCATCATGTATATACACACAACATATATCAATTGTCTAATAAAGTTTTTGAATTCAGTTGAATCACCTGATGCACACAATTGGTAGTTGCTACATTTCAATTGGTCAGATTACGTGTGAGGATCAGATGCACACACACACACACACACACACACACACACACAATCCGTAGTATGGTGTCGCATGCGAAAAAGAAAAAAAAACGTCTGCAAACTAACATGTAGGTGGATGCAATGCACTGTTAGCTTGTAGGTTATGCGGTGCAGTTGCAGATTTGATGATGCAATTGCTTGGTGATGCTGACTGAGTCTCGGTCTTAAAGCGACCGTACTGACATTAACCAATACCAGTGTGAAAGGTTACTCTGGAGCCCTGCTGAGCATGTCTGTTCTGAAATGACGCCTGATTGATTCGATAGGTTCGGTTTCTGCCATCTTGCTTTTAAATGTCCATGTTACAAATACATTAATAGTTGGATCTTGGAATTCTCAATTAAAAATGATGTATTATTGGTAGGTAACCCTTTTTTTAGTTTTTTCATCTCTTGCTCTGTATTGTTTTACACACAATCAACAGGCAATACATAGGACCACAATGGAAACAAGTCCCCAGGACGCTTTTGTGTTATCCTTTTAGTCTTACTGCACCACGTGCCGTTTTGATTTCTGACCAATTAAAGTATTCAATCAATCAAAATGGGTTTTAGTTGGAAGTAAACCGCGAGAACAGTCTACGAGCAGCACCACCGGAACCGTACCCATAGGCAGGGCAAGTAGACATTTAAATGGGGCAAGTTGAAGTAGATTTAAGAAGTACTTGCCCTGCAGGTCCAGAAGGAAAAAATAACATGTCAACGTTGGGCCCTGAAAGGGTGTCTGTATGTGTAGATTTTTTGTAATCTTCTGTTGTGGCCTTAGCCTCATAGTGCGTCACTTCGTGTCTCACTATGAGCTTGTAGATCTGCTATTTATTATTTTTTTTAAGCGAAAATTTTCAACTCAAATATTTGCTTCTGGGACTCCCTGGAACAAAATATTTTGAGATGGGGGTCCGCGGCCAAATACATATAATTTTGGGGGTCCTTTACATTAAAAAACGTTTGAGCACCACTGATATAGAAACATATTTTTTTCAGAAAACTGTTCGGATCTAGAAGACATTTTTTGAATTGGCCTTAATGGGTTAAACAAGCAGCCGGCCTGGACAACAAGATGACACAAGGCAATGTCACACAGCATGTTCTGAAGTTTATTAAACACATGGAGAATATACAGTATACTTATTCCCAGTCACGTTACGTGACCGTAAGATATGTGAGTTATAACAGAAAGAGGCAGGGTGGGTTCTATGAATAAGCACAAACAAGAAAACCTGATGCTCTACAAGGAAGATGAATTGCACTTCAACAGTTGCATCCCGTATCCTTGAGCATGCAGTGTCCTGATAAAGCAGCGCTCATGGTCGACAAGAACATATCAATACTGTATGCTTACGCAGATGAGAGGGAAACGGTACAGATACTCAGGTCAAACCTCTAATATATTATAACAGTATCTGTATGTGTTGGGGGGGGGGGGGGGTGTTAAATGTTTGCATGCTGTATTGAAGGCACAATCTGCGTTCTAGTAGTTTGAAATATTAATACATTTTTATCTTTATATATACAGTGTATGTAGAGAGAGATTATCACTTGAGCGTACTGTCAGCGTTCATTGTTGCCTGAGGTTATCCAACTGAAGTCAGGCATATCAGATCTATATCTGTCTATATCTGCATGTCTGATGTAGCCATGCCCAAGGTTGGATACTGAGGGCAAGAATGAAGGCCGGGGGATAATTTGTTTATCTCGCACCCGTAGACAGAACCGTTGTTGGGCCACTCGTCTACTCCCAAGTACAATGGCTGCTAGACATCCCACAGTGTCGCCCAAAACACTTTGGCGATATGGCTTTCTCTGTAGCAGCCCAGACGCTGTCCACTGAAAACCTGTTCTATACTACTTTGTTATACGACGATGTCGTGCGAAAATAGCCGCTCTATAAGCTCAGAATGTGATGCATTGTGAGGTTGTAGATCTGCTATTTTCCCTTTTTTTGTTGAAAAATGTCGCCTATACTTTTGTTCTTTTACTGAAGTCAATCTTGAATACCGAACTTGTGCTTGTAACTATAGTAACTATGTAACTAGACTATTTCTACAATAGGGTATTGATACTTTTACTTAAAGGGATATTTCACTTTCAAAAAAACGTCTATAAGCCGCGGGTGTAAAATCCATAGATTTATGAGGTCCCCTAGTGGCCGTTAGCTGTAAAAATCCATAGATAAGCCGCACCGTTATATAAGCCGCAGGGTCGAAAAATGGGGGAAAAGTTTATAGTCCGAAATTTACGGTAGTTGATATTCATTTTATCAGACACGCCCCATTGTAACTTCAAACTCCATTTTAACCAAGTTAGATTCGTCGAAAACACCCGTCCTTGGTTCTGGTGACTCACCCTGCCCCCCTAATACGCGAGGGGCCGTGTTTTTCCGATATTATTTTTCATTTATTTTATTTTATTTTTTTATTGTATTTTATTTTTAAAATTTTCCAAAAAATATATTTAAAATAAATGAAAAAAGTAATTGAAAAAACACGGCCCCTCGCGTATTAGGGGGGCAGGGTGAGTCACCAGAACCAAGGACGGGTGTTTTTGATGAATCTAACATGGTTAAAAGTTTGAAGTTACAATGGGTTTGTATAGGAAGGGGGCGTGTCTGATAAAATGAATATCAAATGTCTAAATACTGAATCGAGCAACTTAAAAACTGTCTGGGGTGCTCTCAAAAGCCTGAGTAGACGATAAAATGACCCAAAAGTTTTTTTGAAAGTGAAATATCCCTTTAAGTAAAACGTTTGAGTACTTCCATCACTCACACGAGTGCTTCCACACACACATTCAATCATAGAGACCCCGTGTGAAGGCATGGAAACCCTGCAGTCATCAACACGCTTGTATAAAACAGTTTGTACATACAAAGACATTAATATGCACACGTTCCTTTCATCAGATATACAAAGCCGCACATTCGCCTGATTCCGGTTTAATGAATCAATCATTGTGAAACTGGCCGCACTTGCACAAGCCCGATTTTCACTGAACGGCTCGCCATGAATGGATTTAGAAATACTCTTAAACATCCGTTTGTATATTGATACTTGTGTCTGCTCCACCAGATTCAAGAGGGTTGTATTATTTGTCACTCACTCTCTATAGGTACAGTGCACAAGCAGCGAAATGTCTAAAGACAGGTCATTAGACCTGTCGGTGAGGAGAATGGCAAAGAAAAAGGGCAATTTCACTGATTTTGTTGCAGTTCTCCAACAGCAGGATGAACAGCTGTCATTTTGCATTACCATTACGCAGGGCTGTGAATATTTATAGCTTCTTACCATTAATTCATCACATGCACATGTAAGCCATCATCGCTGTGATATTTCTGCCCTCAATTCATTGCATGTCAAAAGGATGATCAATAATTAATTGATGGCGCATGTATTGAAACAGATTTGACAAATGGCTTCACAGTGTAAAATAAATGGGTGGTGGCATAGTTGAATCGGAAGAACCCGACCACTGTTGAGAGGCAGTGTGGGTGTGTGAGAGACAGACTGATGATGGGTTAGTTAGAGGAGGCAGCAGTAAGGACATAAAGATGAGAATAATGTATATACTGTATGAACTCAAAACGAATTGAACTGAATGTTAAACTACTGGTGATGCGCGGGCCAACCCGTAACCCGCAGGTCCCGCGGGTTGAACCGCAGGGCGGGCGGACTGGTTATAGATTACGACGCAATTATCGCGGGGCGGGCGAAACGGGTCAACCCATGGAAGAAAAAACCACACCAAAACACACCTTCTCTCTCTCGCGCTCTCTCTCTCTCCCTCCCTCTGTCCCCCTCTCTCTCTCTCTCTTTGGAAAGCACCAAGTTTGTTTTTTTCCCCCCAATTTAGTTGTTCTACCAATTCCATGTTTCTTTCACCGATTTTGTTCTACTTATTCCGTGTTTCTCGCCCAAATTAAGGTAGTTGTTCTACCAATTCCCCTTGCACAATTCACTACACGGCCCCTTTCACTGCCAACCTCCACGATTGGCCTGGTAGGGTGTATCCGCTTCTTCAGATACACATCAAGGCACCACAGAGGAATCTAACCCCAGTCTCCACAGTGGTGTGTACGAGTACTTTATCCCTGCTGCACCACCTGGTGCTGACATGGCCAGTTCCCTCATCAGTTAAACACACGGTGGCCCTTTAGCTGCCATATCATCCCTAGGGCAGTGATTCCCTACCTGTGGGATAATGCAAGTGGGTCCCCATCTTTTTTCTTTAAAACCTTAAGTATACTACGTTCGTTCCATTGACCCAACCCGGAACGCAATTGATTGATTGATCATACAATTAAAACATGCCATGTTAACTCATTGAGTGCCATTAACGTGTTTCACGTGTTTTTACCGCTATGGCGCAACGTGCCAACGACGTGTTTGACGTGTTTTTGAAAAAATAGTAAAACAAAAACAAAAAAAACACAAACATGTTCAGAACTCAGTCTTAACACTTCCAGGGTGACCAACATCGACCCAAGCAGGATTAGCTCATCAGACAACCCAGTGTACTCAGCAACGCTCGAAGATCATCTTGACCCTACACAGAGTACCAGGACGACTGGCTGGCCGTACAAACCAGCTAGGCCTCTCAGTGGCTCTTGAGCCCGGTTCTAAACAATCAGCCGATTATCAGTGTTTCAATGGTCCCAGATATCATTATCTGAAGATTTGCAGCTCCATCCACTCCTTGTTTAACGTATAACTGAAAAAGGCTGTATCTCGCTTCCTAAGCACTTTTTTTTACTTTGAAAAAAACTCTGGCACTGGGACAACATAATATAGAAATAATTCTGTGGTCAGATATCTGGGCCGCAAATGCTTTGGAGATTTTCAAGTGGGCCCTGATCCAGAAAAGTTTGAGATCCACTGCCTTAGGGCAATCAGTGCAAGACAAGTTCATCACCGTTAACGGTCCTTTTTATCATTCAACCCAGCCCCACCCAGGGCATATAAAGGCTGGATTTGTGATAACTATGCAGCCACGGCAGCACGTGCTCTGGGATGAAGTCATCGTTGAGTGTGCTTCATCTGTAATTTTTCTCTCTTTGACCCCCTGCAGAATAGCAGAGTACCACCTGAACCGCTATGAGTCATCACATGCAGCCTTTACTCGGGGACACCAGCTGGACGGTGAGTACAGCCTGTCCTGCCCTCGGGGACAAAACGCTGGGCTCTAGTGTACTCAAGAGTTCATCTCAGTTCTGCTTACTTATTGCAAACTCCTCCGCGGTGCACCGCGCGTCCTCCTCGTCCAAAAAAAAGTGCTGAGTTGCTGTCTGTTATCTTATCTCGCACCTCCCCACCTCCGCCTCGCAACACCTGTCCCGTCTTCTCATGTCTCCTTCATTCTGGTCCACTGATTTTCCATTTTTCCTTTTCTTGTTGTTTCCTGGGGGAGCCACATTTCTCTCTAATTTGCCAGTGACCCAATATTGTTTGGAGGGAAATTCAGACACATGTACAGTGTTTTGAGGATAGCGTCAACCTACCATACCTGCCTAATAGCTTTAGATAACAGCTTCTTTCTTACTAATAACTTTGTTGGCCCTTAGCAGTGTTTTATCAATAGAAGTGCACGAGACCTGTGGTCTCGTGCACTTCTATTGATAAAACACTGCTCTAACTGTTATACCTCCAGCCACTTCCCAAAGCTCTCAAAGTGGTCGAGCAGAATTCAACCACTTTGTTCGGCACCTCACTGACATTGATATAGTAAGTAAGTAGGTCGGAGTGGCTTATTGTCGTATCAGCCGAGCAACGGGGGCATCTATCCCCTTTACATTGTGCTAGACCCCTGGGAGATGGATTGCTGAGGTGGAGCACTACCCCGACTGTCAGCTCCCAGCACTTACCACACGTCTTAGTTACCCAAGCCGTGCTACTCATACGCTGAGTTGGCAGTGCCCGAGATCAAACCCTGAACCTTTCAATTCAAAGGCGAGCACGCTACGGACTGGGCTATAGCCTGAGCTGTTGCAGCTAAAATGATAACTGTAATCAATTAGTTTGTCATTTAATTATTAAACATAATTGTTTATCAGGATGGTTTGGGGAATATAATTTATTTATTTGATTTTTTGTACCTCATATTAAATAGATGAAATTAAGTAAAGCAATGTACAATGCTCCTCCATCAATATTCTGTGATTGTTAATTGTGCAAACTGAAGTTGTTAATTTGATACACAATTATTTGTAATAACTATCTATCATTAACTTCCCATTGATTTGGCTGTATGGTTTATTTGAACACATAGCATTTTAGCACAAAGTGCTGTACAATTCTAACAGAAATAGACCGGAATAGTACATACAGGAATAGTCTCAGAACATCGGTGCTCATGGCAAAAATAGAAAAATAGGTGACACAAGTACTACGTAGGAGCCTCTGCTACAGGTTCCCAGTCGATGCTTTGTCACCGAAGCATAAGTCAGGCTTTTCACGCTCACTCAGTATTATTATGTAACATATTTGACTCCTTGTTCTCTGGTGTGTCGTCCCTCAGGTTCCGACAAATCCTTTGAGGTTTGGATGAAGCGCTGCGAGGAGATGATGGAGAGTAAGTAAGCTAACAGGACACTTTGTCTTCCTCCACCCTACTTTGTGCCGTCCCACGCTGAGCCTCCACCTCCCGTCTAGACGGCCGCAGTATGAACACGCGCACAGTGTAGGAGCGTGCGACCCCTCCTCGGGAGGGTTCAAGCCATTCCGTTAAAGATACACGTGCGTGCGTGTCTGGATGGCGTGTGTGCGAAGGCAGCTATTATAGGCCTGAATCGTTCCAAGTTAACATGGGTTTTGACACGTGCGCAGCTCAAGTTTAAATCCCAGAAGCGTTGTGATTCATCACAGTTGCCTGCCGACAATCTTGAAAACCCCAATGAGGCTCGCAGCACGTGTACACACACACACACACACACACACACACACACACACACACACACACACCTTGAGTGATTATTCGTCTCGCAGTCAACGTTGACTTCCACTCGTCTGTTGTGTCTTTCTTCTTCTGGTGACAATGTGTTTCCAGTGTGCGCAGCAGCTGGTTGTCCCTAGCTCCTGTCTGACACCACTGCAGTACGCTTCAAAATACACACACACACACACACACACACACACACACACACACACACACACACACACACACACACACACACACACACACACACACACACACACACACCTTTTTATCTCAACAGTCCCCACAGCCCTCCCTCTTTTCAAGTACGACCTCATTAAGACAACATTAACTCGCGTCTCATATCTCCTTTCGCCGTCATCTCTCTCTCTCTCTCTCTCCCTCTCTCTCTCTCTCTAATGAATGTATTGAATAATATATGACAGCTTTCTGGTAAACGGTGAGCAGGCATGCTGGCAGGGGGCCCACAGGGCTTTTAATGGGCGTGGACAGACAAGTAAACAACTTGGCTTCGGAGCCATTGGAGAGGAGTCTTATGTATACAGCAAAAACACGTTGAAACCCAAAGCAGATTCTGTTTGCATGTTTATCGCGTAACCAATCGGTATACAACTATTGGTCAATGTGTAATGCAGGCTATACCTCTCTTATATCTCTTTGTGTGTGCGTGTGTGTGTGTGTGTGTGTGTGTGTGTGTGTGTGTGTGTGTGTGTGTAGCTGTGAGATCATCAATTTGAAGAATAGTAGAGTAAAGTTTAAAGGACATGACGGCGATATTAGGTCCTCTGTTTTTTTTAACACCTCTCTTTTGCTTTCTTTCCAGAGAATAGCCAGAATGGTGAAGTCAGTACGGTGAGTTCCTCTGTCAAGCCACCGGGGGTCACTGTTGCTCTCAGCATTAGCCTTGGTGTGCAACTCTGTGTTGTGTGTGTGTGTGTGTACACTAGTACTGTTCCAGATGAAGCCTTACTAAGCTCTTTGTTTCTCTCTTTGTGTGTCTCGCCTGTGTCCATTTGTTTTGTGCATCCCCCCCAAACACACTGCCTAATTGTCTGTTCCGGTGACTGAATCTTCCAACAGACACCGGCAGCTCCACACGTGAAGTGAGTACACAAACGTTCCCGGACAGTTGTTGCCAAGCAATCCTTTTTTCAGTGTTTTGTGTTTGTGCCCGGTTTGTTTTTGAGCTGCGATTTTGAGTTGTTTTGTCATATCATTTAAAAAGACTAACTAAAGGTCCCTAATGGTCAAAACAAAAGCCACCTAATTTTGATCTGTGTTAATTGAGCGAGTGGGTGGGGTTGTGTGTGTGCGTGCGTGCGTGTGGGTGTGTAGATGTGTGTTGGAGTTTTGTGGAGACATAACTGAGAGCTTACGATTGTCATTGTAAATGATCACCAATTCCTCAGACTTGGCTAAACAGTTCTGTGTGCATTTCTGTGGCCTGTGTGTGCATTTCTGGCGCTCCACAGATATGATTGGTACCAGACAGAGTCCCAAGTAATTGTCTCAATCATGGTGAAGAATGTACCGAAGGATGGGGTCCGTGTCAACTTCTCAGAGACAGCGGTAGGTGCATTTACGCGCACACAACATCAACACACACTTCAAAGTAGCAGAAAAGAACTTGGGCTTTGTGGCAAATGGAAATAGGCGTGCGTGTGCGTGTGTGCGTGTGTGTGTGTGTGTGTGTGTGTGTGTGTGTGTGTGTGTGTGTGTGTGTGTGTGTGTGTTCACTATTCCTATTGGGCTTCTCCTCAGGGGTAACCATTAGATGGGTCTTCTCTCCGTTACACACACGCACATGCACACACACACACATGCACTCAGTCCCAGGGGAGCCAACTATGCCTCCAGTGGTGCCTTGTTAAACATTGCCCCCAAGTCGAGATCTAAGAACAATTTACCTTCCCCGCAATTCCCAACCTCTTAATTGTCAGTAGATAGAAAGCATAGCTGATCCAAGATCAGCCTCAAAGTCCCCCCCAGGGAGAAAGCCCATTCTTCTCTCTCTTTTTTCCTTTTACAGTTCTCTCTCTTTCTCTCTCTCTCTCTCTCTCTCTGAGGGGTAACTGGAGGGAACCCCAGAGAACGGCTGGGTTTGTCCTCATAGGATAATAAACCAAGTCTAACCCCATATCAAAAGAATTCGTTCGCCCTTTCCCCACATTCACACTTAATCCATAAAGACCGGGAACGCATCTGTGTGTCATTTTTAGATTTCTTTGGCTATTCAAAAATAGCAGATATACAAGCTCATAGCGCGGCACTCGGTGCTGCGCTATGAGCTTGTATATCATAAATAACTGCTATATTTTTGAAAAATTGTGAAAATGTGTGCAAATCTTTGAATATATATTTTTTAAAGCGAACATTTGTAAAATATTTTGTTCCAGGGAAAGCAAAGATTTGAGTTACAAATGTTCGCTTTAAAAATGTATATATTTGCACAAATTATCACAATTAATTTTTTTTCTGCAGATCTACAAGCTCATAGCGTGGCACTCGGTGCCACGCTATGAGCTTGTATATCTGGTAATTTTGGATAGCCTAAGAAATAAAAAAATTACACACAGAGATGCGTTCCCGGTCTTAATGGGTTAATCAACTGTTCCTCAGCCTTTGGAAAGTTTTGGTGCAAAGTACAGATATCTTCATATATCTTTAACTAGATCTGTGTAATGTGTGTGTGTGTGGTTATGTGTCTACTATATTTAGGGCAATTCAAGATGAAAGGCAGAGCTTCCAATTATCCGTCTCCCTTGTGACAAAGTGTGCAGTGGTTGTATACTACTTACGGTTATTGAGTGAATTGGAAAATTAATATTAAAAGACTTTATCCCCTCCCCCGTTTCAGATCGCTTTTAGGTACTGTGCCCAACTTTACAAAGTTTGTATCTCGTTAACGTTGCCAGGTCTCTGTTACAAAGCTCTCTTGGAAACTCTGGGTGAATTCACTGTAAAATTTGAAAAGAGTCGCCTTGTAGAATGTTACTGATCAAAGGCAATGGTCTCAAGTCATAAGTAATGATGTAAATATGACAATTTGTATTTAGTTTGATATAATTACTTGAAATCTTGTGTTGGACTTGGTTACCTTTTCATACTACAACTTTGGCAGTACAATATGGAGACCAAAACATTTCATCATTTCTCTTAGCCATTCATAGCATAATAGGAATTGCGATACACGCAGAACATTTTCTACGCAATTTTTCTTTCAGTGCTCAAACAATATAGAAGGAAACTTGGGAAAAACTGTGGGGGAAAAAAAGATAATGACATGCTAATGCTTAGGTTTCTCCTTCCACGCATCAAGTGACAGATTTTCCCTGACAGGCAACTCCATTTGTCGGCCAAGCATTTGGATATATGCACCGTACCGAAATACTTGGCTGAGGAAGCTCTCCGGAACACCTCAAAATTGGGGAGCCTCTTACGATTTGGGAAACCACAGTTGTCAATATTGTGATTCCAACATGGCGTCTCTGTCGGGTGGAAACCTCATATGTCCCAAAACTGTTACTTTTACGGATTCAAATTCAAAAATGGCAAAAGTGGCAGATCTACAAGCTCAAAACGCATCATTTGGCGCCGCGTTTCGAGCTTGTGGATCTGCCGCTTTCGATACTTCCGCGTGACGCCGTAGTATGATCAAGTAATTAATTAATTACGGAAAAAGCACAAAAAGTTAGAACATGGAGATAGGAGGTTTCCGCCACGACAGCGACGAGATAATACATCGCACCAGGGCTTAACCCATTCAGACCTGGAACGCATCTGTGTCATTTTTTTATTTGAGCTAAAAAAGCATTATTTTACACTTTGGCTATTCAAAAATAGTAGATATACAAGCTCGTAGCGCGGCACCGAGTGCCGCGCTACGAGCTTGTAGATCTGCTATTTTTGAAAAATCGTGAAAATGTGTGCTTTGAATATATAAATGTTGTTTTAAAGCGAACATTTTTAACTCAAATCTTTGCTTCGGGTCCCTGGAACCAAATATTTTGAGATTTGAGGGTCCTTGACACGAAAAAATTGAGAACCACTGACAATGACATAGTAACATAAGTTTAAACAAAAAAAACAGATTTAGAAGACATTATTTTGTAGAATCGGCCTCAGGTCTTAATGGGTTAAGTCTCTGTGTAGCGCTTCTCAGAAGACCGCAGTTATATTTCGCCATTCCATTATTTCAATGTGACGAGTCTATCCAGAGCTGTTGTGGTGGTGTGTGTGTGTGTGTGGGCTGGGTTTGACAAGTGCAGACCTTGGCGTGGAGGAAGTGGGCCTCCTTGTGCACTCAGTGACCCACGCCCACTGTGACAGGCTGTAGGGAGCTGGACCAGCGTCTCACTACGAGCATGTAGATCTGCTATTTTCGAAAAATCGTGAATATTTGTGCAAATCTTTGAATATTTATTTTTTCAAAACAAACAATTGTACACATTGAATTTACTTAGGTACAGTAAATCGTCTCTGTCAAGTGGAAAACCTCATATGTCCAAAACTGTTACTTTTCAGGAATCAAATAAAAAAATAGCAAAAGTAGCAGATCGACAAGCTCAAAACGTTTCGAGCTTGTGGATCTGCTTATACTTTTGATGCTTTTGTGTGACGCTGTAGTATGATCAAGTAGGGCGTTAATTCATGAAAAAACACAAAAAGTTAAAATAATGGAGATAAGAGGTTTCTGCCCCGACAGCAACGAAATGTTACTTGGTTACTGCGGTCCACCACTGTCGGTGACCCACGCCACTCTGACAGGCTGTATTAGGGAGCTGGACCAGCCGTCGTCAGGGGGTCAGTGTCCGGTTGGAGGGGACACAGTGCCAGGAGACTCCTTGCCGTCACACACCAGCCTGACAATTATTCACAAGGACATCGCCGACACCCCTCCCCCACCACACCGCACCACACCACCACCCTTCCTTATCCCGTTGAAACCGGGAACGCATCTGTGTCATTTTAAGATTTCTTTGGCTATTAAAAAATTGCAGATATACAAGCTCATAGTGCGGCACGAGCTTGTAGATCTGCTATTTTTGAAAAATCGTGAAAATGTGTGCGAATCTTTGTATACTATGTATTTTTTAAAGCGAACATTTGTAAAATATTTTTGTTCCAGGGGACCTCCAGAAGCAACGATTTGAGTTACAAATGTTCGCTTTAAAATCTATATATATTCAAAGATTTGCACAAATGTTCAAGATTTTTCAAAAATAGCAGATCGACAAGCTCGATGAGCTTGTTAATCTGCTATTTTTGAATTGCCAAAGTATAAAACATTGGTCATAGCTAAAATCTAAAATGACACAGATACGTTCTCGGATTGAATGGGTTATTCATCTTTGTCTTTCTTATCTAGTATCTGGGTTGAGTTCTCCTCCTTCAACGCTGTGCAGCCACAGGGGAGAGGTCAACGTTTGCGCTCTCGCTGTCAATTTGGATTTTTGTTTTCCGACGGTCAATGATGATGTTTTGGGGGGGGGGGGGGGGGGGGTATTTTGCTGTTGTACGTTGTTTATAGATTCAGGACATCGACATGGCGCACATCATCAAACAAGAATTTGTTTCAATCCATTAAAATATATTTGTAGATTTTTCAGTTTTATGTTGCTATAAATCCCGCATTTCTTTCCTCCAAGAAATCTTGGAGCCCACGTAGACCTCGGTCAAACTGTTTAAACATAGTCTCATGAATTTGAAATTAGGATTTAGCATCCTGATATTCAACGGTAATTTAAACTTTTCATTTCTGTTGAACCCTGAATTTTTCCTGGGCTAGCAACTTGTTATGATGTGTGTGTGTGTGTGTGTGTGTGTGTGTGTCTGTCCCACAACTATAGTAGTTGAGTAGAGAAATTGATATTATAAGGACAATTTTCCTGGTTCTCTTAAGAGTAATGGTTGTTTCTATGATTAAAAATGTTAGTCTTACATTTAGAAAAGGATTCAAGTTAGAATCATACTGATTAGTCGTGCCAAGGCATCATGAGCTTGTAGATCTGCTCTTTTTGGTGTGCAACACCGGCGTGTAACTACGTAGCATTTTAGGGTTCGGTTAAGTTTTGATGTCCTCACAAGTATACTAATAGAAATGTGTGTGTGTGTGTGTGTGTGTTTGTGGTCCCTCCTCCCTCCAGCTGTCTGCCACAGTGCGGTTGCCATCAGGGGACGACTACAGCCTCGCCTTGCAGCTCCTTCATCCAATCACTCCTCTACAGAGCACCTTTAAGATCCTCACCACCAAGGTACTGCACCCACTCACTCACCCAACCATCCACCCCATCAACCCAGTCGGTCTGTCAGAGTCTAGATTGCTTATTCCTCGCAGTCTAGACTCTAGAGCTTATCTGTGTCACCATTTCCGTACAGAAATATTGTGCCTAGAGCTTTTACATCAACCACCAGATGCCAGTAGATTTTGTCCCACCAGATGCCCCCCACCTCCTATTCTGTAAACCTGTGTTTTGGGATTAACCCTCCACTATGGCCAGTCCCCAGCCAGAGCAGTGAATTTAAAGGAGTAGTTTTTGTTTTTGTCACATTCCTAAGCAAATTTGATGACGGGCGGAAAGATGCTGTCAATTCTCATCATGATTATTATTTAGGGGTGTCCCCAACTAAGAATGTACATGGTTGAGTCTGATTGGTCAAGTCTTGCCTATCGTCCAATGATCCTTGAATCGTGGTATTGCTTTGGTCATTGATACATAATTCTCACTTGCGACATTGGCTTCCATCTTTTCCACACCAGACAATAGAGCCGAAACACCGAAATTAAGTAGTTTGTCTTGGCATAACATGTATTTGTGACCGAACGCAGCAACTAACTGGTCATTTCAGTTTCACTTTACAAAAAAATGCTGTGTAATTTGATTTAGGTCAAAAGAGAGGTGAACACAGATTCAGAATCTCCAATTTAATTACTTGTCTATCATTCACCTAAACTTCAGAACAGAAATCTGTGTGTGAATATGAAAATAATTCCTAATTATCAAGTCATTATTTCCTGCTGCCCTCCTGTTCATTTACAGGGATTAGCCTACTTACAGCTGTTAAGTCGCCTAAAGGCTGTCTTTCATATGATCATTCAGTAACATTACATGATTAATCTCATGCTTCTATGATGTCAAGTTCAAATAAAACAACCATAAAATTGAGTTTAAATGATTCTGGTTTTGCAATGAAAATGACCAGTTTCATCTTCTGGTCTATGAAAAAAGAAGCCCAGGAAGTGAGTGAATCATTGCTATGGCAATATGTAGGCCTATTTAACAACGTGTATACAAGTGTAGATGAGCATATATGTAGCATGTACCAGCATGTAGACATAATGGGACGTATTACATCCATTTTCTCACTCATTATTTAAGATGCCCGTATTGTGCTGCTCCGATGGTCCCACAAATTTGATTGATTAAAGTACATGAGTTTTTTTCTTTTTATTAACAATATTAGTAAATAATTTAGTAGCCATGGGAACCAACGCTTCCCGAGCCATGTGTCCCATAGGTCAGGGGGTCTATCTCTTGTTTCTGTAGCGTGAGGCAGCTTAATGTACAAGTAACACTCCTTGGAGAATGTCGTAGGGACTTACCCCCAATCCAACCCTTGATGCTGAGTGCCAAGCATCGGGTAACATTTTTATTGTGATTGGTATGATTCGGCCGGGAATTGAACCCTGACCTGCCAGTCTCAGGCCACTGAGCTGGTAACCGTATTAGTATGCAACACCTACCATCAGCTCAAGGAACTTCCCGCACATCTTAGTTACCCAGGGAGAGATTAAGGGTTAATTGTCTTGCTCCGGAACACTTCGACACAATTCAACTTTAAGATTGGCAGTCGAATCAGGCTCCTTGGATCGATCAATCGTCCAATAGTCAACTGCTTGGGGTCACCTCTATTATTATTGTTGTAAAGAACAACCCCTCAAGAGTGATAGTGGCTCAGTTTACACTCCTGCTGTCTCGCTAGCCAATGATAAATTGAAGACTGACCAACGCCTTGCATTCGATTTTTTCTAGTCATTGAGCTCGAGAAAAAGAGAAAAGAAATTAGGGAAAGAACACTTGCACAAGCCCTTAAGGTTATCACAGTGCGATTAGCTTCTAAACCTCTTTTGGAAAAAAGCCGTCCGAAAGCAGCAGTGTAAAGTAGGCTGCAGCTGTCTGTCTATAATTCCTTAAAGCTGTTAAGCCTGCTGGAGCCACGAGAAATGGGAAGAAAACACCCCAGGCTTGTTAAATATGTCCCCTGTAGACACCTTAGCATAACTCATAGAGTTAACGGGAGATTTGTGCACCCATACACACCAAACCCACATATACACTCAGGATGAACTGCAGACACACACACATGGGCAGCAGCCGCCTACTTATTCTTGCTTACACACGCAGCATGAACAGAATATACACACAGGCACTCAAATGTCAACCTACACATGCACATGCACACGCTCATACTACACACACAGGCTCACACTAACATGGATATATTGTACACACGCACACTATTTATTAGACAGGCATTCATATGCCTACCTACTACCTACGCATATACATACACAAACAATATGAAATATATCTACACTCAGACACACAAAGAGTGAGCAACAAATACAAGCACACACATACCTTCGCATTCACACACACACACACACACACACACTCTCTGAAATGTTAAAGCCGTGTCCTGTGAGAGTACCCCAGCACTGTTTAAGGTGATTATGGCTCTAATGAGTAGGAAGGGCACTTTTTAGTATAGACTAATTAGTGTGTATAAGGGATGTGGGCTAATGACTGTGCTCCAGTGTTGACTGAGTCTGTGTGCTTGCTCAGGCTGTGAGAGTTCCGTCTGCTCCTAGGACTGTTGAGTACAGAGTGTAGCGGGGAGAGAGACACCAGGGGAATACAGCATGGAGACAGAGAGAGAGAGAGAGCTTTTTCCATAACATATTGTGACAATCATGTGACAGGTACGGGTCACACAATTGGATATTTTGAGCCGATTCCGATATGCAGTAAGATCGGAAAACAATGGCAGACAACCATTATGTCTGGCAATTCCCTTGCTGCTGAAATGCATAATACCAGCCAGTACACTTGAGTGTACAAAAGCATAAATGAACACTGGTGGTTTGTACAATCTGAGAGTTAAAAGATTACTCAGGATTTCACAGTCTTAACAACAACTTTTTCCCTCACGGATTGCACTGATGCATCTTTAGATATTTGATGAAATCTGCTGAACAAGGATGAATCGCTGATCTTTCGGCACACACAGCGGCACGGGGCAGATAGCACAAACACACGGTATTCACATTAATCTTCTGTTTGACGTGAACGCCAATAGGTCGTCGGATTAAACGGCGGCATAAATATTTTATGTACGGCCTTATATCAGCTGAGATATATCCGCCTGCCCATGGGTATCGGTCGGGCTCTAGGTCAAACCGCGCAGCCCCAGAAAGAAATTGATTGTTTTGTATTTTTTCCTGACTGCGGAATACGATAGCGGAGATTAAATGGCAACAACACGGTGCTCACTGTTTCCTGGGTATAGCAGGCGAGGGCTCGGGTCACCAACACCGCAAGAAACCTGACTTCTTTCATCCAGCAGCCGCAAAGGCTGATGGATGCCAAAGATGTCTCCAGGCGGATTCAGCACTTTTTTACAAGTCCCAATGGGATTTCGTTTTTGGGGCTTTTTTGGAATGGTCACCTCCCATAGAGGAGACAAAAAGTGAAGAGCATTTGGTCAGTGCCCACTGACTTTGAAAACCCCCCTTGCACGCCCGACAGCAACGATAAGTTAGGTCGTTTCATGTTGTCCTGTGTTGTGTGTAGTAGATCTCTCCGTGTCCGCAGCGTAGAAGTCAATGGCAATGGTTTTGCTGCGCGGGTTTGGAGGTTGACCTGCCTGGGCAGGGGAACCGGGGCTGTTTCTCTACACATCAGCAAGTTTAGCAGCAGAAAGCTGCCAGCCTTTTCTATCTGAAGCCTCCAGCTTCCCATCACGGAGGAGTGAAAAAAATAAATCCCTGACGGCCCTCCTCCGCTCGCTTCATATGTACTGTACATACAAATACACAAACAGTGGTCATTCACACATACCAACCTTATGCACACACACACACACACACACACACACACACACACACACACACACACACACACACACACACACACACACACACACACACGCACAATCTCAAAAACAAACAGTGGCCAGTCACACATTGACACACACACACACACACACACTCTCTCTCTCTCACACGCACACTCACACAGAGGCTTGTGTGCGCGCACTCTCAAATGCACACTCACTCACTTTTCCATGGCAACAGTGGACACTGCATACCAGAGGTGCACGTGTGTGGAAGCTTAAACAAGCACTCAGTCTGGGAGAGATGGGGAAGGGGAGAGCGCCTTAGACAGACCGAACAGACCGCTCTCTTACTCTCTTTTTCTATCTCCCCATCCTTTCTATTCCTGCTATTTTTTCAGCACTCATTTCTCACCCCCCGTCCCGTCCCCCTTTGGATTTCGCCCTCTCTCTTTTTTTTCTCTCCTCGATTTGTCTTTCTTTTCATCGTTCTGTCCCTCTACTGTTTTGTTCTGTAGCTTTTGTGCTGTTATCTCTGTCGCTCTTACATGGTCACCCTGCGCACGCACACACACACACACACACGCGTTGGTTTTGCGATTGGTTGGATTGCATCGCATTGACTTGCATCCATTCCATATCACCTTGCATCAGACTTAATCGTAACTGATCTAACACTAACCTTTTACTCTAACTGTAACCTTAATTGATACATGCCTTTGAACAACCTCTACTCTAACCTTGTCCTTAACCATAACATCTTTCCCAAATTATACCCATCAATTTTACCCCAATACATGTGCTTCAAAATGTGACCTATGTCAGGAACACACACACACGCACACGCACACGCACACGCACAGACACAGACACACACACACACACACAAATCCTAACACTGCCACCACCCAAGTTGAGTGTTAAAGAAAAAGGGAGGGGGGGGGTTTGTCAATGGAGAGTAGGTTAACGGAGAAGAGAAGGAGAGTACAGACCCTCCACCCTCTCCACTCAAATCCCACAAAGACCTGCCTGTTCCCTGGTCCACTGGGCTCCATGGGTATGCATGGCCCTTCACACAGACACAGACACACACACACACACACACACACACACACACACACACACACACACACACACACACACAGCTCTAAGAACACAAAAGTGCCCCCCGCCCACAAAAAAAAAGAAGAGGGAAATAACATGCTTTTAAAATGTAAATGTACGTCCTCTCTCTGGGAGCCGTGTGCGTTCAGTGCCGTTTCAAAGTCATGCCCCAGAAGGCAGAGGGCGGCGGGGGGGAGCCGACCCAACAACAGACACGTGAACAACGGCGTCAGCAAAATCAAGTTCCTCCAGATTGGCACGCATCCCTAATGAGCGTTTAAAAAATGTTGTACCCCAGGAGCTGTTGATTTACCCCCACCAAGGTCTGTCTGTCTGTCTCTCTCTCTTTCCCCGTTTCTCTCTCTCTCTCTCTCTCTCTCTCTCTCTCTCTCTCTGACTTCCTCTCTCTCTCTCTGCCCCACTCTCTCTCTTTCTGTAATGGGCTGCCTTCATTCCTCACTGCCAGTATTCATGCACCATCTCCCCGCTGCCTTTAAAGTCTTAGCGGGGGAAGCTAAGCCGGGCATGAGTGTATATACACACACACACCATGAACACACACATGCTCCATCCACACACACCCACATCAACAGAGTCTGACAAATTCCAATCTTTCAACACACTTGTGCCAGTTATACTGTGTTTTTGTGGAGTTGTGTTGGTGTGTGTGAGTGTGTGTATAACAGCGACCTTGTGTCCTTCGTCATGAAGGACGGCCTAACCCCGGGGGTCACCATGACGATGGGGAGCCAATTACACACCAGTGTGTTTGATCAGAGCAGACGTCTAGACACACACACACACACACTCTGGAATACACACGCACTGCCTGATTCGTCGCGTTTCCGAAACCATCTCCCATCTCCCTTCAGCCAATGAGCAAAGTCGCAGCTCTCCGCTCTTTAATTTGCACGCCTGTCAGCATCTGCGAGTGTTTGCGTTTATTTCCTTTAGCCATCCGTTTAGCAGCATTTGTTTTGAAATCTGTACATAAGAGGGCGAGAGAGAGAGAGAGAGAGAGAGAGAGCGCAAGCGCCGTTTGAGGACATGAGGGACCGTGAAAGTGTCTGTTTGTGTGTTTGTTGGTCTTTCTGTGCGAGCATGTGTGTGTGTATGTACTGTATGTACATGTGGGTTTGTGTGCATGAATAAGCTTGTGTGTGTGTACAGTCCAGTGGGTGGTGGCCTCCGTGCGTGGCACTGCTGTCACAGCCTCTTAAAGAGGCGTCTCCTCGCCTGTCAGTGGCACACACCCGGTGCCGTGGCCTGCCATATCCCTTTAAAGCCCAGACACACAGATGTGGCAGCTAGATTAATGTTGCATGAACTCCGGGGACACACACACACATACATGCACGACACGTAGTGTAGTGTATACACACACTTTGGTTCAGGAGTGCGCACACACAAACGCATACACAAATCCAAATATCACACACACACACACACATACTTACTATACATACATACATAAACATATGCACATACTGTACATATTTACATTAATACATGCGTGAGTGTGGACACATGCATGGACATGTGGAGAGTTTCACATCACAACACAAGTGACAACGGCACAGCACTGAGACACAGCCACACATCCGGCACACACACACACGCAAGCAGCCTTTTAAAACGCAGAGCAAAAAAAAATAAAACGAAAAACGCTGACACACACTGAAGCGCTCCATCGCGGCGCCGTAGCAGCTCATCACCTCACGGGATGATTACAGTCTGTTTGGACCATTTTTTATTTTCTTCTTTCTTCTCTTTCTCACCCCCCCCCCCTCTCACACCCGACCAGTGTTTACCTCGCTACCTGTCTCTCTTTGTGTCTCTCCCACTCGCTCGCCATGTTCTCTCCGTCGCGCCACAGACCTCGACCTTGTGTTTTCTCTCTCACTCTCTCCCCCCTCTCCTCACCTATCTCGGTCTCTCTCTCTCTCTCTCTCCTCTCTCCTCTCTCCTCTCTCCTCTCTCCTCTCTCTCTCTCTCCCCACCCGCCCACTCTTTCTTTGTCCCTGTCGCCTCTCTCTGCTATTGCTCTTCTCTTTTCATCCTGGCTGTTCTTTGTTTCCCTCCCTCCCCCTCCATCTCCCTCTCTCCCCCTCCATCTCCCTCTCTCTCTCTCTCCATCTCTATCTCTCTCCCTCCATCTCTCTCCTGTCCTGACACCATGCTGAATGAATTACCTTATCGCCCAATGGAGCAGAAATAGCCTTTAATTGCACAGACATACCAGCGTTGTCAAACACACACACACGCATACACTGCATCCCATGTATTAAACACACACACACACACACACACACACACACACACACACACACACACACACACACACACACACACAGTCGGTGAAACACAACAGTGTAGCTTGCGTGTCTCACCAGCATGTGCCGTGTCAGTGTAGCTCAGTGTCTGTATGGTGAGTGTGTTTGCATGGTGTGTGTGTCTGCATGGTGTGTGTGTCTGCATGGTGTGTGTGTGTCTGCATGGTGTGTGCGCCCATTCTTCTGGTGTGATGACTTAGCCCAGATGCCACTGCATGAAGTCTAGGGCGGCAACTATCGATTATTTTATTAGCGATTATGCTATCCATTTGTTTTTTGAACAATCAAAAATAATTAAAATAAAACGATTATCACTCAAAGAAACAAGAAGCGCACTTTCTTTGATAATTTTTATTTGTATTCGTCAATAAATGGATGTGAAAATTAATTGAATAAATACCCCTCTCTCTCTCTCCACCACCTTTTGTTCTCTTTGTCCGTTCGCCTCCCTTTCCCTCCCATTTCTTTTAAACTTCTCTCACATTCTCTCCCTCCGCCCCTCTCTCTTCTCTCTCCTTCATTCTGTCTTTCTCCCTCCTCTCTTATCTCTGTCTCATGCTCATTCCCTCCCTCTCTCTCTCTCTCTCAGTTTCAGCGTTCTTTGTTGGTGTGGTGAAAATCCATTTATATGCCCAAAGCATTCAAGAGACCTTAACTGGAGATCATAAAAACCAGTCATAATCACATTAAGTAGTCTGCTTGAAACCTATATATACAGTCATGTAAGAAAGAAGTGTCTCCGCCGCCCTCTCAGTCACCCTGTCTCCTTCTCTCTCTGTCTCTCTTTCTCTCACTGTCTCTCTCTCTCTCTCTCTCTCTCGCTCTCTCTCTCTCTCTCTCCTCTCTCTCTCTGGCCCCTGGGCTGACAGACATCTCATTAGTGTTGTATGTCTGTCAGGAAAGCACCAGATAGAGCGGTGCCCCCGCATCTCCCTGATCTCTCCCTATGTCCATCATTCACACACGCGTGTGTGCGCGCACACACACACACACACACATAGGCTCATATTTACACACATACACATAGCCTCACGTTTACACACACACACACGGGGGCTGGGATGATGATGTTTCTGAGCGTATATATCTGGCCCAGCAACGATGCTCTGTGTTGTCCTGTGTTTCAAATCGCTGTCGCTCCCGATGGCTGTTATTTTTAATCTGCCCTTTCTCTTTCCTGCCCCCCCCCCCCTCCCTCCTTCTGTCAGCTCAGTTTATTGTGAGAAAGCTTGATGCGTGTTAAAAATGTCAGCATCAGTCGCCATGGCGAATGTAACAATCGATAAAAAAAGCCTCAACCTCTCTATCATTCCTCTTCCTCTGTCAGGTGGAGCTCAAGATGAAGAAGACAGAAGCCATCAGGTGGGAGACGCTGGAAGGAGCAGGACAGGAGCCCAGCGTCAGACACTTCACCCCCAGTCAGTACAAACCCTTTGTCTCTCTGTTCACCTCCTCTCTATACTAGGCTATTTTGTTTGGCTAATGATCCCCCCAGGATATGGATGCTGTAGTTCAAGTGGTTAACTCATCTCTGTCCCTCATTCTTTCTCTCTCTCTCTCTCTCTCTCTCTCTCTCTCTCTCTCTCTCTCTCTCTGTCTCACTTTTACCTTAGCGCTAGGTATACTCTTAGTTGCTTGTTTTAGAAGAGAATGCACGTTAGACCTCTGGTGATTAGTAGTTTTCTTGCCTACCTACAGTATGATGAATGCACTTATTGTAAGTCGCTTTGGATAAAAGCATCAGCTAAATGACTGTCTGTCTGTCTGTCTGTCTGTCTGTCTCTCTATCTCTCTGTCTGTCTATCTCTCTCTGTCTGTGTTGGCCTCATCATAACTCCTCTCTCTCTCTCGGTGGCAGTGTGTGAGGATCAATGTTGGCTTGCGTGTTACGCGATTTTAACGTAGTCCTCATTAGTCTGACAGCGGAGGCAGGGGGGGTGACAGTGAAAAATATGAGACGCGATTTGAACCCACGCAGTCCCATTACTGTCAAGATTAATACTTGAATACTTGGTGTGTTCTCTCTCTCTCTCTCTCTCTCTCTCTCTCTCTCTGTGTGAACTAAAAGGTAAGTGGGCAGTCAAACCAAGCGCATTACGTGTACTCACCCCCTCGCTGCAGGATATCCTCTTAAGTACCACTTTTTATTTGTTAAAACCCTGCCCACACCCCCACTTGGTAGAGCTGTGCAATATTGACGGCTTAAAATCTACGTTTGACATCTTTTTGCCCGGATAAGTGGACTGCGATTTTGCTACTGAATATATAATATATCATGTACTTTCAAATTATTATTTCTGAAGGGTGGAAAACAACATGCTTTTGCTTGTTTTGAATATTGTGCGAATACAGTGGTTTTCAAAGTGGGCAGGAGGTGCCGGGGGGGTGACAGTTACAAATAATAAAAAATTCAATTCATAAGATTATTGTGAGAGTTTAAACACGTTCAACCTGGCATCCCTATTTATTGGAATGTCAGAAACATTTACAAAACATTCTCAAATAGCTGATCTACACAATGGAAAAGCTATTTCAAAATAGGAGGGCTGCATCCAGAGGCTATGGCACTTTGTGTATTAGAGCAGGGGTTCCCAAACTATCCATGCCAAGGACCCACACACACACACACACACACACACACACACACACACACACACACACACACACACACACACACACACACACACACACACACACACACACACACACACACACACACACACACACACACACAGTATTATATACTGGCTGGAATAATACCCAAGGCCTTTTTTTTTTAAATGTTACGTTGTGGCTCTGCAGGAGTCTAGCCGTCTAGTTTGTTTTTCAGTAGCAAAGGACACAAAGTAGCTTTTTAGCGCTCGCACCACGGGGCCACGAAAGCTGGGAAAATGTCAGGATTTTGGCCAAAGAGCACAGGGCTTCAAACAGGTACTCCCTTTGTCACATGGCATTAACCCATTCAGACCGGGAAAGAATCTGTGTCATTTTTAGATTTCTTTGGCCACTCAAAAAATAGCATATATACGTTACATATATACTTGTAGATCTGCTATTTTTGAAAGATCGTGAAAATGTTGCAAATCTTTGAATATATATATATATTTTTTAAACATATTTGCATTTGTAACTCAAATCTTTGCTTCTGGGTATTCTACAAATGTCTTTTAAATCCTAACTTATGTTGCTATATCAGTGGTGCTCAAACTCTTTCATGTCAAGGACCACCCAAAATGATATGTATTTTGTTCCAGAGACCCCCAGAAGCAAAGATTGGAGTTTAAAAATATATATTCAAATATTTGCACAAATGTTCAAGATTTTTCAAAAATAGCAGATCTACAAGCTCATAGCGCGGCACTCTATGAGCTTGTAGATCTGCTATTTTTGAATAGCCAAAGTATAAAATATGGATAAAGTGTGTTCCCGGTTTGGATGGGTTAACAACACACAGCCCAAGACCATGCAGCTCTTCTAAAACCAATGGGCCGTCTGAAGCGCTCTTTTCAATCAGAAATAAAACGACTCTGTCCAGGGATGGTACAGTAATTACACGCAATTATTCACAATATACATAATCATCGCTGTCGGTGGAAACCTTGTATGTCCAAAGCTGTTTGAGCAATGGATCCGATTTTGTTATTTTGTCACACGCTCTTGTTAATACTTTTCATCGGTTAAATATTTATAAAACCCCACTTAACCACTTTTAACAAGTTTTCATAAATAGGGGAAATAGCAGATCTATAAGCTCACAATGCGTCCATGAGCTTATAGATGGGCTGTTTTTGCTACCTTTGTGCGACACCACAAAAATATGATGAAGTCGTGCATTAATTAAGGGCATTAATTTAGCACAAGAACAAATAAAAAAAGGTGAAATACGGAGACACACGGTTTCTGCGACAATATTTAGCATTTTTCAAGTCTAAAAAAAGGTGGGCGTGCAAATAATCATGTTTGATATTCTTACAAAATATTGCAATGTACAGTATGTATGTATTTTTCAGTGTTTCTCTGCGGCAGCTCGGCCTTGGGTCATATCCCACCAGAATGTTGTCTCCTGTACCACTCCTCCTACGCTGTCTCCCTCTCCACTTTCCGGTTGCCTCTGCTGTATAGAATAAAAAATAGCCCATAAAGAGGAAGCAGACTGTCAACTCTTGTTTAAAGTGATGTTGATAGAAACTTTGAGTTGTACAGCTACCTGGCCATGATATCCAGGTCCAAAATATGTTCCTTATCCGATGCTTCTGTGATCGAGGAACCAGAAGAACCAGAACCAGAGGGAGGGGGGGCAGGAACCAGAAGATAATCTAGGGCTAAGAACCTTGTACACAGCACCTTCAATCACTTAAAGCGCTAGGACATGTCAAAACTGTCCTCTTCTTAGTTATTAACTTTTTTTTTACCCTTGTTGCGCATATTTGTTTGCTCTTTTTTATTTATTTATTTCTAATGCTGCTACAATGCCTGAGTTGCCAAACAAAAGTGCAATTCACTCTTATGTACCTGTACACAATAAAGACCATCTTGTATGGTGAAACGGTTCAAAACCACCCTTTCAGCACATACTCTAGGTTCTACCAAAGGTCAGCATCGTTTTAAATATAAAGTGAATGCATAAATAATTAAAGCCTGTGATTTGATTGCTCGACTTTGCGACCCGGACTAACGTGAGCCGCTTGCTGTCTCCTTCTTCCACCCAAACAGGCCAGTATCCGTCATCGGCCCGCTGCACCAGGAACTGGGACAAGGTGGTGGGAGAGATCAGCGAGGAGGAGAAGAAGGACAAGCTTGAGGGAGACGCGGCGCTCAACAGCCTCTTCCAGCAGATCTACTCGGACGGCTCTGATGAGGTCAAGCGCGCCATGAACAAGTCCTTTGTGAGTACATGACGCGTGTTCGCTGTCAACGTGCAACACGTCTCCCAAAAACACAGTAGAATCCTGAGTGTTAACGTGACTCAGACAATGTACAAATAGAACCAAATTTGTACCCTCGCCGAGTTAAATATGAAACATGCACTATTGAGACAGGGAGAGCAGCAGCGTATGGTGAATTTTATCGTTGACCGGGCCAGGGGGTGGTTCGCGCAACAACGGCTGATAAGTCTATTGAGAATTAACGAGCCATTCCGGGTGGAAAACGGAAAGCTCGTCCCAAAACACACTGCCCCATTTTTTTCGCGGACCGAGGCCGCCGGTTTAGACGCGGGGCAGGGTGTTTCAGGACGACGGTTCTTCTTCTATTACATTTCTGAATGGAGAGGTGCTTGTCTCTGCGCAAAGGAGAACCAGTTTGATGGCGAAACTGGTTTCCTAATGGCCACTCATTAACAATTCGGCCGAATGCAAATTAGCCCCATTTGAAAACAAAGGCGACTTAAAGGGTGAGGAGCTGCTAATGTTGTTATGTTGATTTTTTTTTTTTTTTTCCCTGGTGGATCTGGGTTTACACAGACCGGGCCATGGCCTCGTTGGCCCCAATGACCGTACGCCCTTGAGGGAGAGTCTTGTTTTTGACATGTGTTTTGGAAGTATAAAATCATGTCCTGTTAATCTCTCTGAGGCTTTCCCATTCTGCCTGGACTCTTCACTAGTGAGGTAGAAACTGTTGAATTCTGTAGACCTAAGAAAATTCTTTAGTATCGAGAGATTTCATATCATGGTCTTGTGATGATTTTAAAGTGCCATCAACAATCATGTTGAATTTTCAAGACAATCTATAATGTTGCTACTGGTATTAGTATATTCCAGCTTGGCAACATGGCAAGATTATTTAGCTTATAAAGGTATTTTAATTCCTTATGAAATATTTGTCAAACTTTAGACCAAAGCAACACTCTTGTACTTGTTTTTGTAAGTAATTTACTTCATGCTTAATGTTTGGTTTAAACCAACGGAAAAAGTACAAAATACCTGTGTGTCTTACTGTATACACATCAACAAATAATTATCCAAAATTGTGGAATAATAGCAGACAAAGAATGTGATGAAGGTCCTTGAACTGATTCATTATTGTTGCCTTGCTGATATCAAAAGTTGGATGCTTAACAACTTCCTCCAGCTTAACGATGCAAAGTCAGAAGTTCTAGTGTTTGGCCCCTCTCTCGCCAGAGCCCAAATAGGAAAGGACCTTGGCCCACTAACCACAAATCTCAAGCCCCCTGTTAAGAACCAAGGTGTCACCTTTGATCCCGACCTTAACTTTGAACATCATATCAAGAAAGTCATTCAATCCGCATTTTATCACCTCCAAAATCAAACCATTTCTATCCATCCCTGACCTGACAAAAGTCATACATGTGTTTATCTTCTCATGTTGAGATTACTGTAACTCTCTTTATACCTGCCTCACAAAAAAATCTATTCATCGTCTTCAATTAGTGCAGAATGCTGCCGCTCGCCTTTTAACTGGGTCCAAAACATCGACCACATCACACCCATTTTAGCTTCTCTACACTGGCTCCCAATCCCTTTTAGAATTGACTTTAAAATCCTGCTCACGACATACAAGGGTAGGTCGGGTCTTGCTCCGCCTTACATATCTGATCTGCTCTCCCCCTATGTGCCAACACTCTGTCTGAGATCCTCAGGCAAAGCACTTCTAGAAAGCCAAGTTTGCAGTTTAAAGACCAAAGGAGTATCTGGCTTTCAGTACCAGAGCTCCAACACTTTAGAATGCACTGCCCTTGGAGATCAGGCTTGCTGAATCGGTCTCCTCCTTTAAATCCCTGCTGAAAACACACTTTAATAGATTAGCTTTCAGTGCTAACTCTTATTAATTTTAGTCTATCATGTTGATTGTTGAAATGTCTCTTGTTGCTTCTTGTTGTTTTTGTGTACCATGTTGTATTATTATTATTGTTAATTAACGTTAAAGACGTGTTTTAATGTCAAATGAAGAAGAGTGCGGGAGTTCTTTGTTGTTGCCCCAGGGTCTTACACACACCTGTCTTATATATATGATATATGCACAGTAAAATCTTAAGGGTTTATTTAAGTGAGTAATTAACTCCTAACTTTATACAGAGAACCCTCAAGTGAACAAAAGTTTTCTTTTTATTGAAGAATAGAAGAAAATCTTTACAATTGGCATAATCAAACCGTCCATTGCATTCTGTCAGAATAGGGTTTGTCTGCATGTCCCCACGAGCATAGACTGACCGATCACAGCTTATGGTGCATGACACCACCAAACTTAACAGTGTAACTCGCTGTTGAAGAGGACAGACATACAGTACATACCAGGCACTGCAATTAATGATATTTTAACCAATCTGTATTGTAGAGTATGTTAAAACAATATAATTAGTACATCTGCAGTGGTTGGAGGTGGTCTCCCTACTGTTCCATTGAGGAATTTAGACCCTGTTATCGGGTTGAAGGTAGTGTAGTTCGGACATCGTTGCAGTTACCTCAGAGGCCAAACGTATGGATTGAAGCTTTAAAGACTGCATGCATCCCTGGCGTATAATGTGAATGCTGCTTTGGCTTTCTGCATAACAGAAAAGACAAACGCCACTGAAGGTAATGATTAACTGTACACCTAGTCTTTGCTATCGATAGCCATTAACTATTAAAGACTATGTCATCGTCTGTTTCTCCCTCACCCCCTGCAGATGGAGTCAGGTGGTACAGTCCTGAGCACCAATTGGACAGATATAGGCAAAAGAAAAGTGGAGATGAGCCCGCCTGATGACGTCGAGTTCAAGAAGTATTGAACCACTGTCTCTTTCTCCATCTCTCTCTCTCTCTCTCTCTCTCTCTCTCTCTCTCTATCGCACACACACTCACACACACACACACACAAACACACACTCTCTTTTCATCTCCCTCCATCTCTTCTTCTCGCCTCTCTCCTCTGTCGGAAGTCCTCTCTTGGTCTTCATCCCCAACCTCAGCCATGTCCTCTTACCTCTTCTCTCCACCACGGCTGGTCACAGAGCTCCGGTGTCTCCTACCGGTAGGGCTGGGCAATATGGACAAAATAAAATATTGCAATATTTTTGACCAAATACCTTGTGGGAATGACTATTGTTGCTTTCACAACATATTTACACAGTGATAATCATCAGTAATGATTTAAAATAAGGAAGTGGGTGAAGGCAAATGATAGAACCTCCGGAATAGTTGTGTGAATTACATCACTTTAACCACTTCACTTTAACCACTTCATCACGCGACGGTGTCACATGATGATCTACGAGTTCGCAACGCGTCGCATTGCGAGCTTGTAGATCTGTGTTCTCACGATTTGAACATTTTTGCCTGTATTGACATGCCAAAAATAGGAATGCCAGGTTGAAAATTGTCAATGCAGTCTTTAAAACGACACCATCGAAGAGACGGCACCTTTGCCATATCATGATATCCAAAATCCCCAGACAATATATTGTGTCATATCGTGACACTGATATAATACTGATATATTGCCCAGCTCTACCTACTGGCGTCAGCAAGCAGGAGTGACAGTCACACCCTTATCGCTACACCAAAACCAGCAAGCCAAGCATGGAGCCCTGTGCCCTGCCACTCCTCTCCTATAAGCTCATGACCCTAAAAACCAGGACTGAGTCAACGCAATAAAGATCCTCTCAAGGAAGTCATTTCAATGGTCTTGATTGATGGGTTTATTTGATCCGATTGTCAAAGGGTGGTGATTAAATCAAAGGGAAGGTTAAGATTAAGGTGGAAGCAACAATATGGCCTCTGCGTTGTCCCAATTGTATTGTATAAAATGTATGAAAAGATTTCTCAGCGCAAGTATACGCTTACATGTCCTATTTTAAGAGCTTTGTGAAAATGTAGGTCCAAAAATAGCCCGATTCCCGAAGTCCCTCTCGGCCCCGATCGCAAGAGCACGAGTCAGAACAGTGCGCCACAGGTAGAACCTTTCTGATGGTACTGTACTGAAATGCATTGAGACTAAACTACTATTGAGGCCCTGGTTGGTTGCGGCCTTCCCCAGGAACTCACTTTGCAGGCCTACTTTCTAATAATGTAAAATGTAGACCCATATGCCTGTATGTTTGCCATCCTGTGTTTGTACCTTGATATTTTGTTATGATGCCTTTATGATGCAAGTAAAGTTGCCAGTTTGTTTGATAAGAGATGAATCCTATAAAACCTTAGTATATCACGCTACGTAAATTAGCATCCACGCTAGTGTCCCAAGTGTTACATAAACATCCCTTAAATGCAATACACAAAATACTTAGTAAATAAGTAGTAAATACAATTTACTATGTATTAAATAAACAAGTAAACAGCCCAATCACTCAATAAGAACTTTATTCAAACAATGATTTAATGATAAAGAATGTAGACAGTATATAGAGTATTATGAATAATACCTAAACCATAAAACATATAATTATTTAAAATACAATAATCTGATTTAAACAGTTGGTTCACACCATAACATCATTTTACCACCCGTTCTCGTTACCGACATGTCAACATCTTCACACTGGCGATACATGTTGGAAAATAGGTAATAATTGTAATTATAGTACTGTTGTTGAGCAGTAATTCGATCACTTCTAGTACCGTTACCGTAGCATGTTGGCTCTTCCTGCTAGTTGCTTCCTCAGGCGAGTCTGTGCTGTGGCTTCACTCAGCGGACACAGGGGCTGTGTGTCCCACAGCCGAGTTCTAGCCGCTGGCCGTCGATAGATGCGCTGTCCCCAGTCTCTTGGGACGCCCCATGGGCCAGGTTTCGCGGTAGTTTAGGCCGGGAGGGATGGAGGAAGGAGTGGATCAACAGAAGCATCTATTTGCAGACTCGAAGGCTGGTCCCACGGCATGGGGAACCACAGTATGAAGTAAACATCCGATGGTGTGAGCAACCGGATTTATTCTTTTTTAGATTTTTTTTTTAACATCTTTTCGTTTTTTTCTTTAAATTGTTACCCCCTTTTTCTACCCAATTTAGTCGTTATGCCAATGAATTCCTCCCCACACACATTTCCGTGTCGTCACTTCTGTTGTATCCTACTGACTGACCTGCCAGTGAGGAGCCCCCACCAGGAGGACGTAGAGCCTTTCTCCTACTCCTCCCGCCCAACACTCCCTGCTGACAGGTGCTGCCCCAGCCCGCAGTTACAAATGGCACCCTTCTCGCCCGGCTTCCCTCCCCCGAACACGAACACGGGCCAATTGTGTTCGCACAGGCGCCCGACAAAGCCGGATGCACCACGGTGGATTCGAACCCACAACCTCGGTGGTGGTGGGCAGGGACTTAACCACTGTGCCACCCGAGTGCAGGGCACTGGATTTCTGCCCAGAACTGACCACAGTAAACATAGCGAAACCTTAGATTACATTCTTAACCCTGGTTCTCTGATAAAGAGTGAGGTGTCTCACTATGGGGAATGCTCCAACCGTTTCGGACTGGCTATGCTAACTAGTTGGCAGCAGAGCTGGCTCTGGTTACTAGTGCTAGCCAGCAGCAGCAGCACACAAATTAAAATCCAATTTGCTTAGTTTTCCGAAGATGGCTGCCCTGGGCTCTGAAGACCTAGGCATTTATTATTATTAGGCGTTTAGTAACCTCAAATACACCTAGGTCTTTTCAAATAATTATCCAAAATAATTTAGATTTTATTTAGGGGGTATTTGAGAGATATTTGTTCGAGACACAGACCAGAGAAATACTTGGTTCATGCTTGGTTCACCTGGGTCATGTTTTGGAAGCTGGTTTTCAGATTTTTTTCCCACTTCCCCTCTCTCCTCTCCTTTCCTTTTAGGAAGTCTTTTACGAAAGTCCTGTTTTACCACCTGTATAAAAATGTAAAGATTAATAAAAAGGAATTCTTTGAAGTGTAAAAAAAAGAAAACACTCTCCTTTTAGGAAGCCTTTTACAAAAGTTCTGTTTCACCGGTTGTATAAAAGTGTAAAGATTAATAAAAAGGAAACCTTTGAAGTGTTAAAGAAAAATGTAATTGAATCTTGTTTTTGAGTTTGGTGTGGGGAAGTACTGTACACACATTTGTAACTCAAATCTTTGCTTCTGGGGATTCTACAAATGTCTTCTAAATCCTAACAGTTTAAAGAAAAATGGAGGTATGTCGCTATATATATCAATGGTTCTCAAACCTTTTCATGTCAAGGACCACCCAACATGATATGTATTTGGCCTCGGACCCCCAAATATTTTGTTCCAGGGACCCCTAGAAGCGAATATTTGAGTTAAAAATGTATATATACTGTATATATTCAAAGATTTGCACACATTTGGCAGATCTACAAGCTCATGCCAAAGAAATCTAAATGACATATGCGTTCTTTAATGGATTATGCCAGTGGCTTCAAAACATTTGCGCCCAAGGCACACCAATGGGCAAGTCAAAATCTCATGTTTTCATAGCAAAAATCTACAAGCTCAGGGACGGTACACAATTGACCACTGTATTGTGAAATGAGTGTGCAAAAAGCACTGATATAGTCAATTAAAAAAATGTAGTGGTATAAATTGCAATGAATGGTCGTGGTCACAAAACCCCTGAACTTGTCTCACAGCACACACATTTGAGAACCGCTGCCTTATGCCAGTTCCAATCACCAGTCCCAGTCTGATGGTTGATGAGATGGTCTTATAGAGTGCTCTCTATAAAGAGGCAGAGAGCAGAAGTGGGCTCCAACCCCTACATCCCCCCCAGTACCACTACCACCACCACCACCAAACAACGCAGCTACAGCTGCGGGGGAGTGAATACCCTGGCCTGGCACGGTAGCATTAATATGGATCAGGCCCCGTCAACCGCATCATCAGACCTCTCACACACAGGGTTAAATGTTGAATTTATCGCACAGCGTTTCATCTCGTGACGATCAAACGGGACCCCGCTCGTGGCAGCAGTTGGGACTCTTAGCTACCAGCTACTGCAACACCCTAGCTCACACGTACACATTGACACACATTGACACACACACACACACTTTTCCTCCACCCCACCCCGTCTGAGTAACACCACCCCCCCAACTCCCCCTACCGCCTGAAGCTGTTCCCCTGACATCAAAAGGAGCTAAGCGCTTTGCATCGTGGGTAAGATCTGGGAGCGTGACGGCTGCAGAGTCTTTAGTCTCATTAAAGAGATCCAGAGCTGCAACTCTGACATTAAAGCACTCTGGAAACTTCTCTCTGCTCAATGCTTGGGATGCCACACGTCCGCAAGAAGAGGAGAAAAAAAACTGTAAATGGTTGTGTGTGGCATAAACAGAGGGAATGAGAAGCAAATGACTTGTGTATTTTTAGTGCAGAATGTTTATCTATTATCTAAGTGGCTCCTATATGTCATGTGGAGTTGTATTAACAGATAAGCAGGGTGATGTTTGAAAGTTTACGTAAAAAAAGATTTATTTATTGACGTTGCACTTTGACATTTCTTAACTTTAAAATTGCTTTAATTTTGATGGAAATACAGTGGAGAAGAGCATTCAGGACATGTTAATGAAGAAAACGGCTTGAGTGAAGGAAACAGTTTAAACTTGAATAGACATTAGGCTGCTAAAACATTAAGCACACACAATATGCAGTTTGACACATTGCAACTCTGCCTATATAGAATACCTCTCATCTTGTACATTTATTTACATCACAAAGCAATGAATGGCAGGAAAGAAAATCAGTACAAGTGTACACAAAACCCCACTGCTTTCCACATTAATGAACAGTGTGACACAGGCCTCAACGCGCTCGACTGTAAATGGGCTTGCTGAGTGTTTGTCCGCCATTTTGCTTTTCAGTCTTCCCTCAACAGTATATAGGGTCTTAATCTATAGTTCAGTGGAACTTGAATCTTTGGTTCAGTCAGCGGTGTTGTATTTTTAATGAGCTGAGCTATACGGTACGCGGGAACAGTATATGGTTTAGCATACCTTTACATATTATGATATGTGTGGCCCAGATTCTGTTATCATGCATTTCTAATGAACAATACTGAGCGTCGACTGTTACTGTAATTCCTTGCTTCTATTCACTTGTCTTACTGTCGTGGGACGTGCCAATTTAGCACACGATACGCACAGACCTACACGGAGTACCAAGGCAGGACTTGGGACCCTGTTGAACCTCTTTGCTTACGCTCTCTCTAAAGTCTAATTTATACTTGGTTGCACACCGGTGACACGCATCGAAAATATCAGATCTACAAGCTCACAACGCGTCGCTTCACGACACATTGTGAGCTTGTAAATCGTCTATTTTCCGGTGCGTGACACGAATTGCATCCAAGGATGAATCAGGCATTAAACTCCCTTTATTTAGCCCCTCTCCAAAACTCCACATCCCTCCCTCCCTCCCTCCCTCCCACAATCTCCACTGCCCCCCCCCCCCTCCCAGAGGAGAGGTGTTGTTTGCCCTTTACAGAATGCCCAGGATGCGTCCCACCCACCAGCGGCAGGGCATGATGACGCGGCAGGCCACACGGCAGCCCTGGTAGTGGTACGGCCAGGGCTGGTAGCCTCCCAGGGGTTCGCAGATCCTCTGGCACTGGGTGTAGCTGCGGCGGCACTCTGAGCAGCAGATCCCCATGTGGTCCAGCATGGGGTCAAAGGTCATGGTGCTCTCCGAGTCCTCGCCCTCCAGACCTCTCTGGCGTGGGGAGTGAGCGGGTGGGGGGGTGGGGGGGGTTGAAAGACAGCGGTTAGTAGTTGTTGGGTTTATTTTCCCATCGTGTACACTGCATAAGCTCGCGTTCCGGCGTCGGGGACGTGTGATGCGTTGGAGGTTTAGTGGCGGAGACGGCTCATCTCAGACCAATTAAAAATACATTTCCGACAGGCGCAGGGATTTGGAGGAGGGGATGTTGTCAGATGTGGGGGTTTTTGTTGTCAAAAAAAAGAAAAAATTCCGACGTGTACGCACACTGTGCTCTAACACCCCCCACCCCCCCCTTTCTGTAGCTGTCAAAGAGTGTGTTGTGTGTGGGGGGGTTGCGGAACACGCCATTCTCTCAGGGGTAGGAAGAGAGAGAGAGAGAGAGTGGGGATTAGGGAACTGGGCCCCAGCATAAGGGATGAGAGAGGGAGGGGAGGTGTGCATGTACGTATGGGAGTCTGTGCGCGCGTGCGAGTGTGTGAGTGTGTGAGTGTGTGTGTGTGTGCATCAGCGCTTGACATGTGGGGAGAGGGAAGGGGGGTCTTGAGTAGAATTATTCACTTGTCCTCAATGGCTGAAAAGAGAGCTTTAGACGGGACTATTCTGAAAGGCTTCGTCAAACAGACAGCAGCGCACAGACACACACACACACACACACACACACACACTTTGTCACACACATTCATACAACAACAATAACAAAAAAACGCCACACCCACGAGCGCTCAGATTTGCTATGACAGGCCGGGCCCTTCGCCGTGACCCTGACATCTGTTGCCTCTCACACAGCTGTGAGAAAGGCTCGCCAGCCGTAGCATGCTCAGGTAGCGCGCTCAGATACCAAAGGACAGCTGTGTGAATATTCTAGGTGGCTGTGGGCATATAACAGAATATAACGGAATAGAATGTAAATGCGTGTACCATTTTGTGTGTGTGCGCACGCGTGAGTGCGTTTGTGTATGCTTACTATATTTGTGAGGACCAAATGTCGTGACAATAGACAATTTACCTGGTTCTCAGAAGAGAAATGGTTGTTTTGAGATTTGGGGAGCTAGGTTTACAATTAGAAAAAGATTCAGGTTGGGGCTAGGATTAGGATTATACATTTAGAAGTCAGTTATGGACGATTTATTATTAGTTGCACGCCGGCTATTTTTTATGTCAAAATGGCAAAGATTGTGAAAATGGCATTCATAAAATCGGTGTCATAAAAACTATAGTATTACAAATGTGTGTGTGACTCACTTGATAGGGGTTCTCGGGGTTGACCTCCGCCTCCACGTCTTCCTCTTCCTCAGCGGCAGGCGCCTGGGGGCGAAGGCGAGGAGGCGCCCTCCTCTTCCTCTGTCCTCCTGCATGCATCAAAGGTTCAGTGTCCTGACAGTAGTAAACCATGCAGATCTCATGGGAACCGCGCGGCTTTTGAGGACGGCCGCGGTTGTTTCCGGGAATGTTAGTTGGAGACGTTTGGATGAATAACCACATAGTTGTCGTTTTTCTCCGAATAGTCGATATTATGCATGGTTTCACGGTCAGAACTTATTCAGACCTTAGCTATTAACAACTTAAACCCTAGATTTAGTTGACCGGACTCCATATTAAGCCCCTTACTTTTCTCCCCCCTCTACACTAAATATCTTTGCCGAAAATAGCAGATTTACAAGCTCACAACATGTCGCAACGCAATGTATTGTGAGCTTGTACATCTGCTAGTTTTGTCAAATGTTTGCCCCAGACTGGGAACGGTTCATATGGTTATTGGTTAATACACTGCAACTTAGGGGTTTTCTACAAATGCATACATTTCTCTTCCTCCGACGTCAACCTGATTTTATGTACAGCCTCATCAGATTCATAAGGCTTCTTTTGGAGTTTTTGCTTCAATAATCACAAGTCATGACCTACAGTAATGCCTAAAATTACATCGGCACGTCACGTGATACCCTCGCATAGTCTCATTAGAGTTGATTCTACCGAAAGGCCATATGTTTTCATTCTGCTAATAATCTTGTTGATGGTGTCTGTTTGCATACCATTAGGGTAGGTGGGGCGGAGCCAGAAAATTGGCAGGTCTCCACACAAATCCTTGATCTTGTTGCTGAGGAAGGCAGAGTCAGAGAGCGGAGTGTCAGATGCCACCCAGATCAGAGAATCTTCTTCAAACTTGGCTGGCATCACTTCATCCTCCTGCAGACAGAAAGGGGTAAGAAGAACACAAATGAGGGGGGGGGGGGGGGGTAATATGCTAACAACTTTTCTCAAACCGACAACTAAGTAAAAAAATTACAGATAGTCCCCCCCCCACCCCACCCAACAGACAAAAAGGTCAAGGTCTTGGTTAGTAATGTTAATACTATTCCGTATTGATCATCATATATACATACATCCTACATTAAAATTGGCTTAAGGGAGGACCGGCTGGCGGGTGGACCTCTGACGTCATAAAAGGGACAAGGACTGACAGACACAAAGATCTCCATATATAGGCATATCAGTTGGATCAGTCGGTAGGTGTGAGGGCCGCGTAGCGTCCCGAACCTCTAGTAGAGTATATTTATTTTCTTTCTTTTTTTTTGAGGGGGGGAGTATTTTTTTCAAGAGGTGGATATCTTCTCCATAGTTTGTAACGAAATCTCGTTTTTACTATATTTGATGATCAGCCTGCCTAACAGACACAATATAGCCTACATGCCCTTTAACAAGAATGACATAAGCTGTGCCATGAGCTTATATATATATGTCTTGTTATGCTCCCAGTACGACACACAGGCATGTAAAAATGGAGAGGCCCTATGGTGTCTTAATAATAATAATTCATACAATTTACATTAGCTTTTCTGAGTACTCAAAGTCACAGAAACAAGCTAAAAACATGATTTGATTAGGGGGGGAAATAGTCAAAAGTTTAAAAACTATAGAGAAAAAAATGTTGAAGAAGGGGATTATGATTAGGTAGGGTAGGGAATGCAAGTCTGAAAATGTGGGTTTTGAGTGTGGTTTTAAATGTGGTGAGGGTGTCTTAAGTGGAACAGGTGAAGGAGTCTGGGCCAATGATTAGGATTTCGGATTTATTGCAGTTGAGTTTTAGGAAGTTTGATAGCATCCATGTTTTGATGTCGGTCAGGCAGGAGGTGAGGGTGGAGTGGGAGATGGCAGAGATGGTTGTGGAGGGGAGGTAGAGTTGTGTATCATGATCGGCATAACAGTGGAAACGGAGGCCATGTCTGCGAAGTATCTGTCCGAGGGGGAGCATATACAGGATGAAGAGGAGAGGGCCAAGAGCCTTTGGGGACACCATGGGGCACAGGAGATGCAGTTGTTCATGGAGACTGCCAAGGGATATCTACATAGGGATATCTATGTAGATATCCTTCTCCATCCCAGTGTTAAAAGTGATATTTTTGGTTAAAACTAACGTTTTTTGTGCAAACGTTAAATCTCTATATTGTGTAACAGGGGTCTCCCCAACTCTCCAGGTCTTGAGTAAACATAAAATAATTTTTCAGTGTGATTGCCAGTGTAATCCAGTCAGGAGAGAGTACGGTACCCATTTATCAGCTTCAGTTTTCAGTTTGTTCAGTTGCAATTTAGTCCTGAGCTGAAAATGCTTTTTCTATTTACTAAGGAGATGAGGAGAGAACAAACACTCCACAGCAATTATTACTATCAGAATATAGAGCTATTTAACAATTATTTTAACTAAGAAATATCACTTACAGCACCTTTTAAGCAACGTCTGCCAAGTCACAGCTCATTAAAGTCTGATGGACTGGAGATGGAAGATGGCCTCAATTGCTCCTTTTTTCAAGGAGGGGGAATCATCAAATAAACTAATGAGATATCCCAAAGAGAGACTCCGTAAACATACTGACACACATTAGTGTGTGTCTGTGTATCTACAGTATTACAGTATATAGAAAGTTGATGTATAAATATCCACAGCCCGCAGGTAAGATGGGAATACTGGGGGAATGGCTTTTGCCTCGGAGGTGCTTGTTCTCGAGGTTCGCGGTACACTACCCACACAGATGTTTGGGGAGTTTTATCCACTAGCCTCCCTTCAGTTCAAAATGATTTGCTCGAGGGACAAATAACAGCAAGCGTCCTTCTCCTCTGCAGGACCGATAAGGGTTTTATCAGAACCGCTCCCTCTGGAAGAGAGAGTGTGTGTGTGTTTGTGTGTGTGCGTGTGCGTGTGCGTATGTGTGTGCGTGTGCGTGTGTGTGTGTGTGTGTGTGTCTGTGTGTCTGTGTGTCTGTGTGCATGTGTGTGCATGTGTGCGTATGTGGCTGGGCACATGTGTATGTGTCTGTGTATGAGTGTATATCTATCTGCTAGTGTGTATATGTGTACATTTATCTGTATCTCTGTGCTTGTGCATGTTTGTGCGCTTATCTAAACCACAATCTCATTCTAAATGATAGCAGATGACCAGCCTGAAGCGACTATTATAAATCTCTCCATCCACACACACACAAACACACACACACACACACACACACACACACACACACACACACACACACACACACAGATGTGAAATAAATGATCGTTTATGAGTCAGAGCGAGGCAATAAGAGCAGCCCTGCATGATAACTAATTGTGTGTGTGCGTGTTTATGTGTAACTCGCCTGAGAACAATCACGTGCGCTGTGGATTTATGTGCATGCAAGGCATATGCAGACCTAAATGATTTTAATTGTGAGACGGCCTGAGTTCAACAGTCGCAGACTGTGAGTGTGTGCATATGTCATTGTGCGTGTGTGTGTGTGTGTGTGTGTGTGTGTGTGTGTGTGTGTGTGTGTGTGTGTGTGTGTGTGTGTGTGTGTGTGTGTGTGTGTGTGTGTGTGTGTGTGTGTGTGTGTGTGTGTGTGTGTGTGTGCGTGCGTGTTCTGTGAATTAACGAGCACAGTAGAAGGGTTCTGCGGTAATAATGTCTCCATAATACACACGTCTGTGCTGTGTGCTTTCCATCTGGAACCAAGACAACAGAACTGTACTAAAGCTAGGACGGACAGACAGACAGACAGACAGACAGACAGACAGACAGACAGACAGACAGACAGACAGACAGACAGACAGACAGACAAGGAGACAGACACACAATCCTACCAGGTCAAGGGTCAGGGAATCCTTGTTGAGAGCCTCTACGTCGGGCAGACGGGCTTTGACCTGAGTCTTGATGTAGCACTTCTCTCCCCCAGCAAAGCGGATGCCTGTGATTCCCTAAGGACGCCAGGACAGAATGATGAATGATTAAAGAGAGAGGTGGGGAAACTACTGGGATTTGGTCAATTTAGCTTTGTTTGTCCTTAAATTGGGACTGGTTTGAGTATATGACAGGAAAAACAATAGATAACATTATTCTTGACCACTAATGTTAAGAATGTTGTTTAGATAGCATGTTGTTTAGACAGATGCTAGGTGTGATGTTTACCTGGTATCCTAGTTTCTTTGAGGCACTACATTGTTCTCTTTGCTCTCCCCTCACACTATGTGACTGTTTGCCTTGTTGTTTGTTTACTGGGGTCATGCTTGCTTACCCTGCTTACTCTGATTTTGCACTAAGTCGCTCTGCATAAGAGTGTCTGCTAAATGCCTATATTGTAAATTGTATTAAGTTCCTCTGCAGACCTGATCATTTTGTTGGCTGGATTCGTTTTTCGCTTTTTTGTCTTGAGCCTAAAGGCTAATTTATACTTCATCCTATCCTATATTAGAATTGGCTTAAGGGAGGGCTATAACTCCCATAACCATACAGAAATCTCCATATATGGGCATAAAAGGGACATGGACTGACAGATACAGAGATCGCCATATATGGGCGTATCAGTTGGATCGGCGTGCGGTGTAGGTGTGAGGGCCGCATTGCGGCCCGAACTCTAGATGTGAGGGCCGCTATATGCGGCCCGAACCTCTAGTCTTTTTAGTCAGATTTTCGGCGAGCGCAGCACAATGAAGTAGGCTATATAGATTTCACCAAAACTTCCATGGCGAGTAGTTCAGGTCCTTCTACTTACGATCTGGAAGTCATGCACCTCTTCGGCCTCGTCGATTCCGGCACCGGTGCGGAACCTCTCCACGTTGTTGGCCGTGTCGATCTCCATGGAGCCCTCCTCCACTTTGCCATTGATGCTCATGCTGTAGTGGACATTGTACACCTGAAACACACACACATGCACACACAGTGTGATAGTTACCGTAGATGTTAGATTGGCATGTCAGGTATGAGTTCCCTGAACCTAATAACCCAACCTCAATGCACACACACACACACACACACACACACACACACACACACACACACACACACACACACACACACACACACACACACACACTCTCTCTCTCTCTCCCTGCAGTCACTCAGTCTTGTCCTGTCATCTCCTCTCATGTCTTTGACTCACACAATAGAATGTCTGTCTTCCTTTTTCTCTCCATGTCATTTCTGTTGCCCATTTCTCTCTTCTGAGTATGTTTTTTCTTTCAGTTCAAATACCTCCCTATCTTTCTCGTTCTCTCTCCCCCCCTCTCGTTCTCTCTTCCTCTGACACGCACGCACGCACAAACTTATTAGAGAGACCAAGAAACTGTCTTGTCTGCATGGTAAACAGAATGAATGCGAACACAACATTTGCCCTCTTTGGTGAGGTTAAAGAATGCTGTGATTTTTTTGTTCATGCTTTCACGAACAACCTTTTTTTTTTTTACATAATAATATTATATACCAAAATGAAGGGAATATTCATCCTTTAACTCCACACACCTCTCGACCCTGGAGCATCAGCTGGACCAGAAATGATTCATAACCACACACACAAGGCTTCCATTCATATGTCTGGCCCCAGACTGTATAACCTGGCTTTCTACGTGGAACTGTGGTATTTCATTTACATTTTTACTATTTACCTAAGCCTGCCACAGAAATAATGGTTAAACAAGCCATGGCCTGTCCCTGTCCCCAACTCACCCGTTCTCCACAAAAATCCAAATGAATAAATAAATACATGAATTAATTAATTAATTTAATAAATATTGTAGGCTGAATGAATAAACAAACACAACAAATCAAACCAAACACTTACGTGTTTGTCGTTGTTGTTCCAGAAGTAGAACGCCCCAATGGCCCCGAACAGCAGAAGGATAGCACCGGCGATAAGCACTGCGATCCCGGCCTTCAACAGGCGTCCTGTGGCGGCGGGTTTGACGGCCACTGCGGTATACGCCTGTACAGTAAACGACAAGCATTCAATTCTTTAGAAAGGGGAAAAAGATAGGTCGATCTATTGCCGTAATAATGCCATTTGGTTACAATACTAAGTGGTAAAATAGTTCCATATTTATCACAGTGTCAGATAGCCTAAAGAAAACCACTTTTTAAGTTAATAACAACAAGGCAGCTTGTGGTAGGATGGTCGATCCAGTGCAGGGAGGCTGATTGAACAGATCTCGTTTAGCCAATATGACGACCAATTGTGTATTGTTCCCATAGAGCAGTGGTTTTCAACCTTTTTCATATCAAGGTCCATTATTTATTCAGCATTTGAGCCACGGAGCACCGTTTGATGAGATTTTGCCACTCAGACCCAAAGAATATTTTGTTATCGTTGATACGATTTTGTCCACAATTCCATGCTGTAGGCTATTGATGTGGTAGGCCTACCATTAGGAGAGATAACGGGCAAACGTTGATCAAAATAACAATTCTTCAATTAAGTAATGCAGATGTTTAACAATAATTGATGAGAGCCCATTTGGTATCATTTTACACTCGCAGGAGTTAAAGATCTATAAGGGTCCATTTGGTTACCAACTCTCCATAATTTAAGCTGGGGACCACCTGGAACCCCCTCAAGGGCCACTGGTGGTCCCCGGACCACTGGTTGAGAACCACTGAAGTAGATTGTTCCCGGTGCTGGCGTGGCTCTCTCCAGTGGACACTTAACTTTGGACCCTCTCTCCTCTCCGCCTGACTGTCACACTTACCGGTGGCATGAAGTGCTGCATGTCCTCGGGCCCCGCTGAGGCGATCGGTACTTTCTCCGTGCTCCCGGCCATGTCTCCTCCGACTACGACTAAAGACTGAACACCTGAGTAGCTAGCTACACTGGGACCACTAACTCACCCCCCCCCCCCCCCAGCCGAGTCTCTCCCTCCCCTGTCCCCCCCTCTCTCTCCATGTTTTTCACCGCCCCCCCCCCTCCTTCTCAAACAGACCTGCTCATTCACAGAAGTCGTGTTTTATCACCACCAGTGTGAGTGGTGTAAAGTAACAAGTACATTTACTCAAGTACTGTACTTAAGTACAATATTTTGAGGTATTCTTACTTTACTGGAGTATTTCCAGTTTTCAGTACTTTTACTTCTACACTCCACTACATCTCAGAGGCAAATATTGTAGGCCTACTTTTACTCCACTACTATTATTTGAAAACTGTAGTTACTAGTTACTTTTGATTATTATTACAAAACATATTAATCACTTCAGCCCTATATTCATTTGAAAATAGCTGATCTACAAGCTCACATGCGACCATTGTGAGCGATTTTTATACATTTGAAAACTTGTGAAATGGGACATTCTGCATAATGAGTACTTTTAGTACTTTAAGTACATTCTGATACCAATACTTGCACATTTACTCAAGTACATTTTTAATTCCGGACTTTTACAGAGTATTTCTACATTGCCGTAGCCTATTGACACTTTTACTTAAATAAATAAAAATAACTTTTTCCACCACTGCTCATTCACAGAAGTCATGTTTTTATAACAGGCTTGTGGAAGTGACCAGGGGAAGGTATGCGTTTCTGTTTTTCACCTGCCACTCTTCTTGCCCTCGTCAGTCGTCAGGGAGGGCAGCCTGCATAATGAGTACTTTTGGCACCCCCTGCCCTGGGCAGGGGTTGCTTCACACACTGTACTTGCGTGACACTGGTTGGAATAATGGTGCAAATGAAGCTTGAACCAGCGTCGCAGATTAGAGAGAGATGGCGATAATAAAACCAGATAGCAAAACAGCTCAAGGGGTCCATGGGAAATCTGCAACGAGTTAACCTTTCGCTCTTGTGAATAATGGTTCGATTATATGGTGATTACGGCCATATATTTTCTTGATGTATGCTTATCGCCCGCGTATTCATTAGGGGAAAGAAGAAAAGGTCAGGAATTCATTAGCCTACCCGAGGAATGGATGGGCACTGGTCACTGGGCAGGCCAGGCTGCAAAACACATAAAGACTCTACGGATGGCGGACACTCTCCTCAAATCACCTTGGACAGTTCCCTCTGCGAGTACTAGCCTATACTGTTTGTTGTTGCCTCTCCCGCACACTCTCTCTCTCTCTCTCTCTCTCTCTCTCTCTCTCTGTGTCTGTTTCACTCTCTGTCTCTTTGTAACTCTCACTCACACACACACACACACACACACACACACACACACACACACACACACACACACACACACACACACACACACCATCTCACTTTCTCTTTTGCAAACTGTGCTGGAGGAGGTTAAAGGTGACCCCGGAGGAATGTGCCATGTTTTCTCCAGCTCCAGAGGCAACACGTAGGTTACAGTGTGTGCAGTGGACTGAGAAGTTAAATAACCTTCCTTCTCTCTCTCTACCTCCCCACCACAACCCATTCACTCCCTCCACGCGTTCACAGACTCCGAAGCTGCTTTTGTGTGATTAAAATTGTATTGGATCCATGTTCGTGAAGGTCAGCGAATGATAATGAGGAATTCCGCAAGGCTGCTCGGCACGTATTTGGCACAAAAGAAAAATCACTTTCTCATAGTGTGGTGCAGGGGGGAAAAAAAGTGTTCTCTGATTCTGGCGAGGAGAAATAAAACACGTTATCATTGAGGAATTTGTCAAGCCTTGGCTTACGATCCCTTTTGTGCCCTTTAGTGTTTCAGGAGACATTACACACCAGTTCTCCATAAATGTCAAGATTAAATCACATAGGCCATTTTTAAAACCCAATAAGGCTATGCCACACACACCCCAAGCATCGAATGAGAAAGAAATAGCTCAAGGAGAGTGAGGTATTGGTCTCTCCATGATTCCGTGGGGCAACAAAGTATCTGTATCTGCCATTATACTAGCCTACCTTAGCATCTGGTCAGACACAATAAATCCAATTCACAAGAGGGACTGACCTTCTCGTGGCACCTGCAAGGGCAGGAGCCCACCGCCGTGGCAACAGCGACACCTGTTGGCCGTTAACGATGACTGACGTCAGTAACATTACTGTAGGCTATACGTTAAAGGAATTCAAACGAGGCAACGTTTTCGGAACTGCAGTTTTCAAGTTTATTTTTCTCTTAGAATATTGTGATCATAAGAAATCTGTACAATTGTCATTATTGCATTCAAATAATAATAAATTCATACATTGTTATCAACTTGATACATCCTGGTTCTCCGGCCTCAAACTGAATAGTTTTGTGGGCCATTTTAAATAGTAAGCATGCTTAAAGGTCAATATTTACAATTCATATTTACATATCTTCACTTTTTAATTATTACTTTTATAAAAAATAAAGTCTCTGTATGTACAAAAAGAAATTTCCATAAGATACACTTTATGTCTAACAAATTCCCCCAAAGTGACTGAATGGACTCCCAAATGTAGATTTTACATTAAAACATTTAAAATTCCAAACACACAAAAAGCGTGTATATTACTGCATATACACATCCATGGCAACAAATAATCTCATAAGTTTTTTTTACACATGATTCTCATTGTCAATGATTCATAAATTATATATATTTTTGTTTTAAACACAGTGTACAGTTCTTCAAGTGTGTGTTTGTGTTTGTGTGTGTGTGTGTGTGTGTGTGTGTGTGTGTGTGTGTGTGTGTGTGTGTGTGTGTGTGTGTGAGATGTCAGACGTCATTGGTGGGACAGCGTGCCGGGGAGGGGGTGTAAACAGGTATGGAGACGTCGCTGATCTCCTGGTGACACTGGACCCGCGCCGGCCTCGGAGGGGTGACCAGGACGTAGTCGTACTCTGTGTGCAGCACCTTCTCGTAGACGCTCTGCAGGCCCACTGTCTTGGGGAGGTGGGCCTGGTAGAAGTTGTCCCCCCTGCGGTGGGGGTCCCGCGGCAGGGAGGCCGTCTTGGACATGCCGTTGAAGGAGGAGACCACCACGGTTGGGGCGGGGGGGATGCCCGGCGATGGCGACGGCGCGGCGTTGGCGCGCACCGCCGTGGGGCTCCAACAGCGGTCCGAGTGGCCGAGGACCTTACACTCGCTGGTGCACGCCCATAGACCTGAGAGATACAGAGGCAGACAATGTTATAGATCTGTAATCTAGAAGATCACTGGTTCTCAACGTGTGGTCCCGGGGTCCCCCATCATGGTGTCCTTGAGGGGGTTCCAGGGGGTCCCCAGCTAAATGAGTTATGGTTAGAAACCAAATGGATCCTTGTCTGTAACTCTGAGAGTGTACAAACCAAATGGTGAAATGGACCCTTACAGATCCATTTCCATTTGTACACTCTCAGAGTTAAATGAACACTGAGGATTTTACAGTATAGATTGGGGTCCCAGAGATATCAAATTGCATCAAATGGGGGTCCGTGGGCTATATGCATAACAAACTGGGGATACTTGAAATGGAATAATTTGGCCAACACACAGATCTCACTTTGATACTCCTCCATCATCAATCTTATCAATATTCAGTTCTTTGCCCTTACCATTTTGAGCCACAATGGGTGGGAGGAGGGCCCCATCTTTCTTCAGGCCAGTATCTGGTCCGCTGACGTCACTGTCACTGTCATTGAAGTCACTGTCACCCTTGCCACTGTCTTTGCCACTGAACACTGGGTCCCTGGCAGAGATGGTCGTATAGGAGTTGCCCTTCCAGATGGTGATGGGTCTCACCGCCTCCTTGCTATTCCCATAGCCAGGCAGAGTGGAGTAGCCCTGTAGACAAGACAGAGAAATAGCCTACCTCAATTAATATCACTCCCCACTATATAGTATAAATTCCTTATGTGTGCAGAACAATTACTGTATATATTTAAAACATAAATCTGAATTCTCACCTCATGCTTATTCCCCCGGGGCTTGTTGTCTGAGTCATACACACAGGGGACCTCACTGCCATCCTCTGAAGCTGAGCACATGTCACTGCTCCCTGGGTGAGCTGAGGTGAACCCCCCAGGCTGGCTGGCGTAGGAGTGCTCCTCGAACCCTTCCCCTCCCGCCGTCCCGTGGAGAGGCAGCAGCGGGTTGTCGATGTGGGTCCGACTCCGCTCTAACGTGTCCTTCTCCCCGTACGAGTCGCTGTCCTCTCCGCTCTTGTCTCGTTTGCGCCGGTTGCAGGTGGTGGCGATGAGGATGATGGCGAGCAGCAGGAGAGTGCAGCTCCCCGCGAGGACGACGATAATGACCACCGACAGGTCCCACTGTGCGTGTATGTCATCCCCCCCGCTGGTCCGGTACACGGTCCTGTCGCTCGGCGGGGCGCCCGCGACGAGGAGGAAGTGCAGCGTGGCGGTGGAGGTGAGCGCGGGCCGCCCGTTGTCGCTCACCGTGACGATGACGCTCAGGGTCTCGTCCACGTCGTGGTGGCTCAGCAGCTGATTGAGGTAGATCTCACCCGTGGCTTTGTTAACGGAGAACGCGGACGTCTCCCTGGCGGCCAGACTGTACGATAGTTCCGAGTTCGCGCCCTCGTCCGCGTCCCGCGCCTCCACCTGCGTGACGACGTAGCCCGTGGGTGCGTCGCGGGGCAGGAGCACCTCTGCAGAGCCGTTGTTGAGGGCGGGCTGCGTAACGACCGGTGCGTTGTCATTCTGGTCCACTATCCGGACATAGACGCTGGCGCTGCCTGAGAGGGGCGGGGAGCCTCCGTCGCTGGCCGTGATGCGGAGCTCCATGTGTTTCATCACCTCATAGTTAAAGCTCCTGAGCGCGTAAAGCGAGCCGCTGGCCGGGTCCAGAGACACAAAAGTTGAAATGGGAGAGCCCATGAAGTACGTGTCCGCCAGTTTGTAGTTGACCTTCCCGTTTTGCCCCAAGTCCAAGTCTCTCGCAACCACGGTGGTGATGTACGCGCCGGGAGCGTTGTTCTCCACCACGGACACGTCGTACACGGGCTTACTGAACACGGGAGCGTTGTCGTTCTCGTCCGTCAAACGAATGGTGTACTGGGTGATGGTTCTGAACGGAGGCGAGCCTAAATCCTCCGCGACTACTGTTAAATTATACTCGGGGATCTTCTCCCTGTCTAAGGGGCTAGTGCTGACGATCATAAAGCTGTCTTCGTAGGCTTGCTGCAGCCTGAAGTGGTCGTGTCCATACAGAGTGCAGTGCACCTGGCCGTTAGCGCCGCTGTCGCTGTCCGAGGTGCTGACGAGTGCAACAAAACTCTCCCTGGCCGCCGCCTCGGTGATGTACGCGATCCCCGCCGTGATGGATGTCATGGGGGTGATGGAAATCTCCGGAGCGTTGTCGTTCACGTCCTGCACCTGCACTACGATCTTACAAATCGCCGGGCTCGGGTTCTGACCCAGGTCGGTCGCCTGGACGTCGAACTCATAAGTGTTCTTACTCTCAAAGTCGATCGGGCTCTCGAGGGTGAGGCGTCCGGTTTTCCGGTCCACTCTGAAAAGTTGTCTAATCTCGGAGGGCACCTGGTGGCCGAACCCGTACACCACCTCGCCGTTCAGCCCCTCATCCGGGTCCTCTGCGTTCAGGTCCAATAACAGAGAGCCCACCGGCGCGTCCTCGGGCAGGTCCACAGAGAAACTGTTCCTGTCGAACACGGGACTGTTGTCATTATAGTCTTTCACCTTGACGTTGATGCGCGTCGTTCCGCTGTGGGATGGGTTGCCGCCATCCATAGCAACTAGATCCAGTGCGTAAGAACTCTGCGTCTCTCGGTCGAGTTCCTTCATGAGGACCAGCTCCGCATATTTAACCCCATCGGCTCTGCTGAGCACGTCGATGGAAAAGTGACTGTTGACGGAGATCTGATAGCTTTGGATGTAGTTCGCACCCACGTCCTCGTCCACGGCAAAGTCCAACGGGATCCTCGTGCCCACCGCCGTGTTCTCCGAGACCTCCAAACTCGACTCTTTTCGGGGGAACTCGGGGGAGTTGTCGTTAATGTCCTTGACCTCCACCTCGACGTGGATGAGTTTGAACTGCTCTTTGGAGAAACTGACCACGTCGAACGCGATGATGCAGTGCAGGATGTGTTTGCAGATTCTCTCCCTGTCTATCCTCTCCCCGATGGCCAGCTGCCCGTCGCTCTCCCTCAGACGGATGAAGGATGAGTTGAACTGTTTCATCATCCTGAAACTGGTCCTGGAGCCCGGGAAGGGAGAGGAGGAAATGTCCTTGGCCAAGTTTCCGATTACAGTCCCCGGCGCGTCCTCTTCAAATGTCTGAAATTTCACCGTTTTCCCCCGTGTGAGAGCCGTCAGGGCAGCCAGAAAGATGCACATCGGCACCAGACCGTTCCACCCTGTTCCTCCCATCCTTGACACTTTGACAGAGAAATTATAATAACAAATTCAATCAACTGTCCACGTTCAACCAAACTAAGTTGAAAAAAAGAAGCCTTCCCAATAATTTCTCCCTTTCTTGTCGATTCTCCGCCACAGCTTTTTTTCTTCCTATAAAGCCTATATATTATAATGCCATAGGTTTGACAATGCGCACGCTGTATGTATGCGCTCTCCTCGAGGTGTGTGCTCTCTCAGCGCGAAAGGGCTGCAGTGACGGGAGGGTTTATACGGCGCAGCATGCAAATGAGCTGCTGTGTGACCAATCCGCGCTTTGAACGGGAAATGGGGGACTTCTGAAAGACCTCTAAGCCTGTTTAGAGATTCCTGGACTGTACGGGAAAAACTTGGCACCGAAATGTGGGCTAAACGCGGGGCTTGATTTAATACAGCAATAGTTTCCGTTGCTTGTTTATGTTCCCGGGGCTGTTAAATGAGTCTGCGCACCGACACAGGGGGCACAGAGATGCGCAGTGTCCCTGAGTTAGAGGACAAAGCATTTAAATAGGAGTGTCTGCTCAGGATGCTATACACTGACTACACATTTGCCATAATAAGATTTACGCATTAAACACAGTTGTTCTGTCCCCATGCACGTGTCGTCTGTAGCTCATTGCAATATAGGGCTGGCTGGCTGGGGCCGGATGACCTGGTCTACTGATAATCAACTCCATTCAACCTCAAACCTCCATCCAGGCAGAATAAACATTAAAATAATGACACTTCAGATCAGACCGTCTGATGAAGTGTCAGTAATTTAATCTGATTCTGTCCGAGTCAGACGGTTTCAAATTAAATAACATTATGATCATTTGGCTGGATGGCTTCTAACTGTGGCAATAGCATCATTTAATTTACCATTTTATTCCCATAATCCAATATGCCATACATTTGTTCTACTTTTTGCCATGAATCAGGATCAACTTGATTCAATTAAAGTGAGTATATCCGCTATTTCCATTTAAACATTGATTCTATTCCAATCTGGACTCATCTCAGATCCTATCACGAGACGTCATGTGAGCGGGACAGGGGATAAAAAAAAATACAATTAATTCCTATGTTCCAAACCGGTTTAACATGCCAGACATGGCCTCTCTCCGTGGCCTCGCCTGCCAGAACGCAGGTGAAGACGACACGCACGCACGCGCACACACGCACGCACGCAGGCACACACTCAAGCTCATGTGCATGCATGCATGCACACACACACACACACACACACACACACACACACACACACACACACACACACACACACACACACACACACACACACACACACACACACACACACACACACACACATTGCACACACCCGTTACAAATGGGATTTGGCCGTAAATGCAGGGGGGATTTATCAGGATTTCAATAGTGAGATTATATCAAAGGCGTATGAGGGCCTCGTTAGTAGCGGCGGTATAATGGCATGGCTGGGTCTCCCTTTGCAGCCGTCCTCGGCTGTATTGTGGCCCTGAGCCGGCCTGTGGGGACCCAGGCCCCTGCTGCTTCCAAACTCCATACAGCCCTCCGCCTAACGGCAGCATAATGAGACAGCACCACATGCGGCCTTTGTCCCACCCATGCCTAAACCTGCCCTGGTCCCGAGTCTCCCGACTATGGCTCCTTTATTGGAGGGAGAGACGGGATGAATGAGGTAGCCTGGACATGAGGGGAGCTACCTCTTATTAAAATACATTTAGGGAACGGCCAGGCCCCCGTCATGGGTCTTTAAGAGATTTTCTCATTCTTTCACCATGCAGACCCATTCGACTTTCTTTCTCTCTCTCTCTCTCTCTCTCTCTCTGTCTCGCTCTCCCTCTCTCTCTCTCTCTCTCTCTCTCTCTCTCTTGCTCGCGCGGACACACACACACACACACACACACACACACACACACACACACACACACACACACACACACACACACACACACACGGCCTTAAGCTTTTTCAGAGGCAACTCTCGCCTTCCAGGAGAAGCTAATATCAGTTGGCATGTTCTTTTATATATAAAGAACCCATCTGCTACAGCAAGTCAAATAGCAGCCTTGCTCCTGAATGGACAACATCTAGTCAAATAGCATGATAATGCAAGTCTTACACCGTTTTGGGCCGACACCAAAACGGAGGTGCAAAGCGTTCAGAAGCAGCCACGTTCATTCAACGGACAGATCTTTATTAAGTTTAAATTGGTTTTAAGAGATTTGGCACAAGTTGAACGCAACGGGCGCATTCAACTATACACAATCCACTCAGCAGGGTTGTTTTATTCCGTCGTGTGAGAACCACCGTGTTTATTCTCAATTCTTTGTGTATTTAGAATACACAGAATTTGAATGATGTTCTAATACCTACCGTTCAGCATTCATACAGAGAAAGAGAGCAATCAAAAGCAAATTACACTATGAGCCTCGCCATCCGGATTAGACTCTTCCCGTGTGTGTGTGTGTGTGTGTGGGGGGGGGGGGGGGGGGGGCTTTCAGAATGTTGGACTATACTTGGCAAACCGAAGAGATATCTTTTGAAGGACACACGCACGCGCGCACGCACTCAAAATCACATCTCTCACGTGATTGTAATGTCAATCTCACTAGTCTGCACGCGAGTTCAACAATAGTAGAATTAGTGAGAGCCTCCAAATCCTAGCCATTCTTCACGAGACATTATTAGCATTTTCTTAAAGAAAAAAAGACAGACAGAAAGAAGAAGAAGCGAAAATCTTTAGAGACCCCCCTCTCTCTCTCTCCATCAGCATTGTGGTCCCATTTGCTCTAGTGATCGCAGGGTATTTGGTCCTGAGTTTGGTCGCCTGATCCTTGCCTCTCGTTGGAGCTTAAGTCATTGAGATGGAAATGAGCGATTTGGTCCCTATTGTCCGCAGGATAAGCGACCACGGAGGGAGCAGGGAGGGGCTGGGGGGGTGCACGGTGAGAAAGAGAAGGATCTGGCGAGGGGTGTCTAAATAATCGATCTTGGAGCTGTTGGACACCCTCATGCGCGCCCCTTCAATCCCCATCTAACCTTTGGTTAACTCGCGTGCCATCACAAGCGCACCACTCTAATTAGTTCCCCGGCACTAATTATGCAATTATTGCTCTCCAGTGTCTCCACACCGGAGAATCGCACTCGAGGATCTGTCTACATAATGGCCCATCTCCTCAGACCATTGATAGATATGATTAAAGAGTGAATGCGCCGTTCAGCTCGACAGAAGAGACAAGAGCACTTCAGCAACCTGTGTCATGGCCTATACTATAATATAGCTGGTCTCCGAGAGAGGATCACACTCACTCCATTTAAAGGGACCATTCATGGATTTCACATTGAAGTGAAATGCGCTAATTGACCTATTATAAATTGTGTAGTGAAATTGTTTTAAATAGGCCTATAAGACGTTGCTTCACTACTCCAACACGTTAATCTCTCAAGACAGATACAGCAGCCAAAATGTCCCCCCCCCCTTTTTGCCGATGGGTTCCCAGATTGCCAACACGTAGACTGTTTGGACAGAATTCTTAATGTCTTTTAGAGGCAACTAAATTATATTCTATGTGATTTGCGCTTTACGTGCATGTCAACCAAAACGGTACAACTGCTTTAACTTGAAGTGAAAGGAGTCAATGTGGCTCCTATGGGCTAAACGAAACCACACAACAACAGCTATTATTGACTGGCTCCAGAACGTCACCAGATTGCCAACGTCCAGTTGCATTAAACATTCTTTCTCTTTTCTCTGTCTCATTCTCTCCTTAGTTAACTTCGGTTCAGATCCATCACCATACGGCCCATCTGTCGATTGATAGCTGCAACACTTTGAATAAATTCCTCCCAGCAAACAAAACAGTTAACATCTCATGAATGCAGCTTTTTACACCCCCAGACACAGATTGAGGGAAACTTTGGGGCTGCGGAGTGACTACAGCAAAGAAATCTGTCTCCTGACACTCCCACTTCGCTTACACTTCATTACCGGTATTGTGCTTGGTAGCGGGCAATCTGTGCGGCCGTCAACGCCGGGCCACGCCAGCTTTCTAATGACTTTCCGATGATGATTTAAGGGTCCTTCTCTCCCTTCCCCCCCCCTGAACTCCTCCTTCCCTCCTCCCATCTCGCCTTGTTTCTTTCACTCCCTTTACTCTGCTTTGAATCTCATCAGCTTTTGTCCAGCCGTTTTTCGCTTGGCCTCCCTGCCTCCATTCGCATGGCATTCTGGAGCGGGGATGCAGGAGGAGGTCAGGGGTGGGCACACATAAAGATTCTCACATCAAGCCCCAATAAAAGGAATGGCCTAAGTTATAGTCGGCCGGGGAACAACTTTAGCCCATACATCAGTCTATATAGTGGGAGAATCCAGGGGGAAGGGATACGGTTGAATTCGGGAGGTCTCTCTATGTCCTGTCCTGTCCTGGGATGCTGTATGAATGCACAATGTCCATAAGCCTGTTCTGTTCCAACTGTGCGGTTGCTTGAGAGACTCCAGTTTAGTCTGATTTTCTGTTGGCGGAAAAAAGACAAAAGGGGGGATAAAAGTTGGAGCTGCTGTTAAATCAGTAGTGGATAGTAACTAAGTACATTTACTCAAGTACTGTACTTTGTAGTTTTGAGGTATCTTTTACTTTACTGGAGTATTTCCAATTGTCAGTACTTCTACTCCACTACATCTCAGAGGCAAACATTGTACTGCTATATTTTCAAAAGATTTTATATATTTGAAAACTTGAAATGGGACATTCTGCATAACGAGTAGCCTATACTTTTACTTTTGGTAGGCTACTTTAAGTTCATTTTGATGGCAATACTTTTGTACTTTTACTCAAGTACATTTTGAATTCCGGAATTGTACTTGTAAACAGAGTATTTCTTTATTGCAGTATTGATACTTTTACTTAAGTAAAACATTTGAGTACTTTTTCCACCACTGGCGTTAATAAACGGCTGTGGAGGATGGTTCACCACCCGTGCAGGGCTTGCGCGCGCGCGAGCGAGCGCGTTTTACGCGTGCACATACCTGATGGTTGCAGTGAGCCAGATTGTGCCCTGGCTGCTTGGATGAACAGATGGGGTGGACGAGTTAAGAAAAGCGTGGAGGGAGGTTGGGAGCGACAGGCGGACGTCTGGATGTATCACTCCAGTGAAGTTATGTGTGTGACCCTCCACCTTATAGCTATACATAAGAAACATACGGATGTAGCATTCTCCTCTCATTAATATGTGAAAGTCTGTTGAGCAGTGGTGGAATTTAAGTAGCCTTAGTAGGTATTTACTCATTCTGCACTTCAGTAAAAAATTTAGGTACTTTTGCTTATATATTTATATATTTTTGACACTTTACTTCTATCTCAGAGGCAAATATTATACTTTCTAATTCACTTTAATTGACAGCTTTAGTGATTAGTTATTGTACCTTAGATGAATACAAAACATATTTAATATGAATATTATGCTAGACTATTATGCTTATTACAGTATTATAGGTTAGGTTAGCAGTCCCACCTAAGACTGCAATGAATGCATCATTAATTACAATCCAATATTGTGGCTTGTTGTAGCTATCCTCAGCTATTTTAAATACTAATACCCGTTGTACTTATAGATTATTCAAGACAACATTTTGAACAGGACTTTTACTTGTAACAAAGTATTTCTACATTGTGGTATTATACTTTTTGTATTAGCTATCGGAGTAATTCCACCACTATATAGCGCTCTGCGGGATAATTGATTGTTTGAAGCTCACTGTAACGTGTAACCTCTCAGGCAAGGTGGACAAATAGTTTGATGTATTGCCATTGTGGAAAAGGAAATAAGGAGCTTTTCACCTGCGTATGAGGGTGTACCATCCATCAGTTAGTCGTTTGGTTTGATCATATCTTAATCAAATACAGGTTAATTAAAATAACTTGTTTTGCTCATCATACTTTAGTTTCACATTATGGTGTATTGCCTGCTTCGACCAACGATCCCCATGCATGCACACAATGGTGTGTAAAGTAACTAAGTAGCTTACTAAAGTACACATTTGAGGTACTTTTACTTTACTGGAACCTGGAGTATTTCCAATTTTCAATAATTGTACTTCTACTCCACTACATCTCAGAGGCAAATATTGTAGCCTACTTTTTACTCCATTGCAATTATTTGAAAACTTTAGTTGCTAGTTACTTTGCAGATATAAATTATTATATTATAAAACATACATTAACCACTTTAGCCCTATTTTATACATAGGCTATTTGAAAATAGCAGATCTACTAGATCTGCTATTTTCAAACATTTTAGTACTTTTGTACTTTTACTCTAACATTATGAACACAGGCCTTTTACTTGGAACAGAGTATTTTTACACTGTGATATTGCTACTTTTTATTAAGTTAATATCTGAGTACTTCTTCCTCCATTGCATGCACAGTAGGCTATCCTCATTAATTAAGCCCCGAGAGTGCATGTACACAATTGACCCAAATGGGCCAGTTAAATTCACATTGATGATTTTACCTGTGTGTCTTGTTAGGTCATGCTAATAGCATGTCAAATTACCAGCGAGTGCTATAGCTGTGGGTGTCGTCTCCATGTGAGAAACAGGCACGGGCTGTGGACGGACCCCCTGCTGAAGTGATGGATTGTGAAAAGCTTCAAATCAGCCGTTTATCTCTGCGTGCTAGGAGTCATTTTTCATGATTATCACACTATAATAGTCGAACTTTGGGTCATATTTCGGCTCATCAGTAGCTTGGTGGAGCTATACAGATGAATGATGTCCCACTGGAGTGAAAGCTTTGATGCCTGCAGTCGTATATATTAGATCAACTTTGGGCACTAACCCACTTTTGAAGAGAGGCTATATGAGTCATCACTATCACTCGCTGCCTGCATAAAGTTTACATTATACTTCATGGCAAGACGGTGTGTGTGGCTGTTGTGAGCTTATGTAGATCTGCTTTTCTCGGCGCGCAGCACCGTCGTACGACGAAGTATATACTATGCATACCAGTCTTAACGGTTTCTCTCTCATCTTTTCCGGCTTCCACTCACTCACATATCGAGCGGCGGTGGTGGAAAGTAACTGAATATATTTACTCAAGTACAATTTTGAGGTACTTTTACTTTACTGGAGTATTTCAAATTTTCAATACTCTTATTTCTACTCCATAGTAATAATCTCAGAGGCAAATATTGTACTTTTTACTTTGCAGAATGCTTTGCAGAACATACATTAACCACTTCAGACCTTTTTAAACGTTGGCTATTTGAACATATGATCTACAAGCTCACAACCCATTGACATGTTGTGAGCTTGTAGATCTGCTATTTTCAAAAGATTGTATATGATACCTTGTGAAACGGGACATTCTGCAAAAAGGTAAAGGTAGCCTAGTTTAAGTATATTTTGATGCCAATACTTTTGTACTTTTATTCAAGTAATTTTGTATTTACTGTAGGCCTACTTTTACTTGTAACCGAGTGTTTCTACATAGCATTGATTGATTGATTGATTGATGTACTTTTATTTAGTAAGACATGAGAATCACAGTACATGGAAGTACAAATTCACAATACAAGGTCTACTAAACTGGAAGACTCATTAAGCACGTAGCTTTTTTAAGATGAGAACCCCATGCACACAAATCATGATGACATATAAGAGACAGACAGATATACACACTACTATACAGAATGTCATACAATCAGCTTTCAGGTTACTGGTATGAAGAGAGAAAAAAATATATACAAAAGAAGAAAAAGAAAAGGGGGGGTAGGGGGGGTAGGTTAAGACTTAGACAGGGGCCATTTTCGAATTGCAGCCTCCTGAAGGTGTATCTTTAGGGCAGTTTTGAAAGTGAGTAGGGTTTTACACTCCTTTACTCCTTTTGGTAGGGCATTCCACATGATACTTTACTTATGTAAAGAAATTGAGTACTTTTTCCACCACTGGCTGGGTGAACGAAGTTGTCCAATATTTATTTCTCTTTCAAGTCCCTGGAAGATTATTTTGAATCCCCCCTCCCCCCTCCGGGCTTTATTAATTGGACTAGAGGACGGTGTCCTATAGATAATACAGGTGCCCATGCAGCTGCACCTCAACCTCACATAACATCGTTAAAATCCTCCCTGTTTACGAAGTCATCCTCCATAAACTAGAGAATTCTCTTTGAACATTAGAGAGCACACGCCTCATAAAGAGCAATGCATAATGCGATGGCACGCCGCGCGCGCACTCACGCACACGCCCACATGCACCACCCATACACTCATGTGCACGCACAACTGCACGGAGTGCACGCATAAATCATAGGCATAAATACACCACGCACGCGCGCGCGCGCACACACACACACACACACACACACACACACACACACACACACACACACACACACACACACACACACACACACACACACACACACACACACACACACACACACACACACACACACACACGCATGCGCACAACAAACCCAGGCCAGCATTATGCGAGCAACATGTCCCCTCTTGCCAGAGACACTTTGAACGAAAGGCGCTGATATTCCCGTGGGAGTAAACAAGCGACTGAAGACAAATAACTTAGTCTATATGCAACAAAACGCCCCGCACCCAGAAACCTGCACATATCATCTCTCCATATACACACTGTAGGCCTTAATCAATATTTCAACAGCCATGCCTTGATTGAATTCGTGCTGACCGCTTGGGGCCTTAATGAGGCAAAGATACAAAAACAATGCATGTGCTCAACCAACAACACAAACAACTTCAAGAGCAAAGTAGGATCAACAATTATCTTTCTGATCTCTATTATAGCCTCCACAGTATGGTGTCGCGCACCAACATAACAAAACAATAGTGGATCTTCAAGCTACAATGTAGCCTATATAAATCCTGCTTTAACAGCCCCTCAAAAGGCATATTGTGACTCAGTCAGTGACCAAACGTCAACATGTGCCTTGAAGTCAAAATTGTCCCAAAAAGTGAACATAATATGTCTCTAGGGAGTGAGACAGTGTTGGCGTGGCACAACCACATGTAATGCGCTCCACGTCGCAAGCCTTCACTCACACACTATTGTTTGTTCTTCTCAGAACACTTTGAATTGCATTTTTATGTGCAACATGCATTATGCATGGAAATATTGATCGAAGTATTGACAGAAGTTGTTAAAAACGTCGAAACAAAAGGGCACAGGGGGTATAAATTCATCCGAGAAGATAAAGTTATGTGGGACTGTCACTGCACATACATTTCTCTCCTCTCCTCTCCTCTCCTCTGCTCTGCCATGCATCAAAAAGAAAAACATTAATGTAAACAGACTGTTAGATATGATCATTACACATATGTGCATGCATGCGCAACACAAGAGCAGGCAATAGGCTACCCAATTATCCCTGTTCACAACGCGGGAAATAGTCAAATTAGTATAGCCTATATGTATTGGGTCTGGGAAGAATATCTCATAGATTACAATATTAAAAAATAGAGGAAACATTTTCTGCCGCGAATTCCTCACAGACCCCCTTGCAACACAACCCTGCCATATCAAAGCTCTCCCCGTGGAAGCGTTGTTCTTGAGAATAAATGCAATGAAATAAAAAAAAGGGGGCCGCGCGCCTGCTTCATCTTAAAGCAGTTTGTGTGTGTCACGCGGGGAGAAGGGGGGAAATGGGTGAAACTTTTCAAATTCTGGCTTTGTTTGCCAAAGAACAGAAGGCTGGCAAAGTTTTTATAGACGCAACCCACCAAGTTCTGCCTCATTAGATAGAATAGCTGTTCTATATTCAGGGTCTCTGTGGGGCTGAACTGGGTTTGTTCCGCCATTAGATGCTAGGTCATGGGTGGGTTAGGTTAGGGTATAGGATAGGGGGCCATAGGGGCCCAGACAGGCGCGTCACAAAACCTGGAACTGGCCGAGCGCAAAGCCAGAGGGGAAGGGATCTCGCATAGGCCTAATATAGAGCAGTGGTTCTCAAAATGTTCAAGTCAAGGACCCCCTAATCCCTCAAGACAGATCCAGTCCCAAAAATTGTGTTTGGCAGACCCCCATTGGAAACTATTTTGTGCCATGAACTTCCATAAAGGAAGATTTATGTTGTTAAACATTTTCAAAGTGATTCATAATTAATTGAAAAGTGATAATATAGGGTTCAATTGTTCCTCAATTTGCTTGGGACCCCCGACAACCCCCTCAGGGACCCCTGGGGGTCCCCAGATCCCACCCTGGAAACCACATGGAATAGGATGGTCTCCCCTATTGTCCTTGAGTACATTAGCCAAGTATGTTCCATTGCTGAGGTTATCATAGTCATATTGCTGTCCATTGTAGTTGATTTTTATTATCTCTGGAAATGCTTGTAGATGTGTTGGTTGTTCGTTTGAGACCAGCTGCCACCCCCTGTAAAAACCTGCTTCCCATTGCGCTGTTACAAATGGTTATGGACTGTCACAGACAGGCCCAGATGGGCTTTTATGATGCCCAACTGTACAGGAGAGATAACGATAACGTGGATATTGTTTGAGCGCCTGAAATCGTTCAGTTGTGCAGTTCTAAACGGCACCCAGTCTCATATAGGGCTATATGATGATATAATGCCATGGGTGTTCCACAATATATTGGAATTAATTACCACTGGTTATTTTTATAGCATCCTCTCCAACATCTCAAGTGTGCTAATAATAGGGGGCGCGAATGTTTTTGAAAATCCACTGAAAAGATCTCGTTGTCCTCCCAAAAATAAGATTAGAGGATTTGGGAAGCTCTCTCGAAGTAGCTGTTTAAAGTGTGTGTCCTAGTTTCCTCTTGATATGCCTTTGATTGCACAATAAAACCCACTGAAAGGCTGTTTTCGTTTAGGCATATGTTGGTGGTATACTATTTAATTGATAGCTTAAAATGTTATTTGTTTGTTTGTTTATTTATTTTCAAAGCGTACATAGCCAACACTGCACTTCTCATTAGGTCTAATAATGCAAATGGTATTGGGGATATTAGAGGTGTTTAGCAGTCCTTGTGTGAAAGACATGGGTATTTTGTTGGGCAGATGGACGCAGCTCCGGGGTTGCCCTCACCCCTGACCCCCCACAGATGTCCTCACCGAACCACAAGGAGTGGAAAATCACTAATACACCGGAACCGACTTGTCAATAACGAGGACAATTAAGCGAACTCTCGCTTGGCAGTGGCGCTCGTTGCTGCGTGAAATACGCAGCGATTACCGCAGGGATGAAAGGGGCTAAAAAGGCCATGCGGTGTCCCCTGTATGAGCTGGCGGTGTGACCGATGGCCGCTGCCTGAATAGAACTATGGTGGTCATACATAAATTAAGAGGTTAAGTGAGCCAGCAATGAATGGAGCCCAGGCACAAATGTTTGCATTTATTAAAGATGGAGCAACAGCCCTGTGCATAAATCGTGCAGCCTATATATATTGCCTTTTTCACCATTGTGTTTCAGCAGACCGACAACATTATTTCGAAATTCCATCTAAGTTTAATCTAGGTTATTATTAGCCATATGGCATATTAGCCACTGACTGCATGAGGCATCCGACAGGCTGCCAATCAAACGTAATAGCCCAGACAGAAGATATGATGATTATTGGACGTTATTGAGTCAGCCCAGTAGGCCTAATAAAATCACCGAGGGAGTGTCTGTCCTTATTTTAACTGGCCAACAATGTTCACTTCAGCCTTTATTCCACACTTCATTATAGACATCATAGACTTAAATGTGAATGAGCCTTGTGTTACACAGAACAAACATTCCCACTAAAGATGGGAGGAATCCCGCCCGGAGAGGAATGCAAGAGGCAGGTGTAAATTTAAACTGTTAACGGGGCGCATCAAACGCATCAAAGGAGCGCCGTGCTGCGTCATTCTACTAGTTAGTCTATGGAAGACAAAAGCCATCAGAGAGCTTTCCTCACTAAACGGTGCTGAATGGTTTCAAGCAGCAGGAGTTTATATTGTGGCCCCAAACCCCCGTGGACTGAACTAGGCTAACCAGCCAGAGCATGCGGCCTATAGTCTCTAACTAGACAGATGAACGGTCTATTATTGCCCATTGCCATTTAACAATTCATGACTCATATGTCTTCAGGCTAAATAGATTATAGATAGATAGAAGCACTCAAGACAAGAGAATGAACTCTTTGGGAACGCCATGGGAAACAAGAGCAACTCTTTATTATTGTTTATAATATAATATCTATAAATGCATTATTACACACCCACAAGCCCAAGGGAATTTGTGTAATGTAATGGAATAGCACCTCATCTCCCAATTTCTGGTCTGTCTGTCTGTGTCTGTGTCTCTGTCTGTCTGTCTGTCTGTCTGTCTGTCTGTCTGTCTGTCTGTCTGTCTGTCTGTCTGTCTGTCTGTCTGTCTGTCTGTCTGTCTGTCTGTCTGTCTGTCTGTCTGTCTGTCTGTCTGTCTGTCTGTCTGTCTGTCTATCTATCTATCTATCTATCTATCTATCTATCTATCTATCTATCTATCTATCTATCTATCTATCTATCTATCTATCTATCTATCTATCTATGTATCTGTCCATCTGTCCATCTATCCATCTATCCCTCGATCGATTATCGAGGGATGACGTAAAATCTGTCTGTCTGTCTGTCTGTCTATGTATATAGGCAAATACCTATACATCTATCTTAGTTTTGAGCTATACTAACAGATATCTACCACTAAAAAATGTACATCCTATTTGAATGGCTGTCAGCAGTCCAGGCAGTGTTGGTGAACATCAACAACTTGCTATTAATAATACAAACTAGAGATCCATACCAGCTGACCATGAACTGCAGTTTAACTAAAATTTACATGAGTTCTGCACCATAAAATAAATGTATTCATATCCTCCAGGAAATCCTCTTTGATATTGCCAACCTTTTCCATAATATGCCCTACTGTATTTTGTAAGGAGACGTATAATACACGGTAAAATCCTTTAGTGCTACTTTAACTTGGCAGAGTAAAAATAGACCCAAATGGACACATAAGTGTAACTGAGGATTATTGTTTTACTCTGTTTGAATTCACAGATGGTGGGGAGGGACAAACTCTTGTTTTTGCCAATGGGAGCCAAGTTAGTGAATATACTCAGTAATATAGACCAAGTTGTCCTAAGGCGTTGGAATAACATATGAATGATGAAATTCAGTGCCTGCTTCCCTTAAAACATAATAGTATACTATACACATCCCACTAGGCACAGAGGAAATGGAGAGGTTTGAGGATGTGTGTGTGTTATATACGTATGCATGCATGCATTATGTGTCGTTGGGCGCACGATTTTCCCCTGAGGGCACGCAGAGCGTTGCGTGTGCGAATATGTATGCCCATTTATCGTAGGTAGCTACGTGTGTGTGTGTGTGTGTGTGTGTGTGTGTGTGTGTGTGTGTGTGTGTGTGCGGCTGTGCGCGTGCATGCATGCGTGGGTGTGTGCGTGCGTTTGCGTGCATGCGTGTGTGTGGGTATGTGTGAGTGTGTGTGTGCGTGTGCCGTCTGAATAAAAGGCAGATTATGGAAATGAGTTTGTGTGACCACACGATACCTCATGCAGAGATTATGATGTTGAGCGCCACCACATTGCTGCTGCTGTATTTTACCCACTCACTGGAGACCAGAGGAAAACCAGTGCAATGTTTACAACAGTTGGAAAGCAACTTTGTGGCCTTCTCTTGCCCTTTGGAGAGTGGCTGGATAAGTGACAGCCACTGTGTGTGACACATTGGCATTGCAGCCCGTGTTCCTGTGTGTGTGTGTGTGTGTGTGTGTGTGTGTGTGTGTGTGTGTGTGTGTGTGTGTGTGTGTGTGTGTGTGTGTGTGTGTGTGTGTGTGTGTGTGTGTGTGTGTGTGTGTGTGTGTGTGTGTGTGTGTGTGTGTGTGTGTGTGTGTGTGTGCGCGCGCGCACGTGTGCATCTGTCTGTCTGTGTCTGTCTCTGCAGATTGTCAGGGGGATAACAAACAAGGGGCTCCTCTCCTCTCCTCTCCTCTCCTGTCCTGCCCTGTCCTGGCTGTCAGTCATTTCATCCGTGGGGTTGCAGGAGGCTGCAGAGTAGGGCTGCAACTATCGATTATTTCCGTAGCGATCATCGTTCAGTGACAACATTTTTATGCATGCAACGACATGGACAGCAGAGGTGGACCATGTCGAGTCGTGCCTCGATTTTATGTATCGTCTACTAACAAACCCTGAACCTATCCCTAACCGTAACTCACAAAAAGCAATCCCTAAACCATAAATCTAAACATTGAAATGCAATGGACCTAAAATGTAATGTTTTTGGGGTCCATTAACATTGATGCTAAACGTTTCTGCAGAAATGTACAGTGACAACATTTCCTCTGGCGATTGAGTTGGCAAAAACAGCAATCTTTTGAAATACGTGTAAACTTTTCGCCTATGCCCAAAACAGGGATAGATTATTAATTGATTATTTTATTAAATGATCCATTATCGGTTATTTTTCATAGTCAATTACTTTACGATTAACTGTAGCAAGGCAACCCTACTCCAGAGCCCGCATTCGTGGCCTACATTTGCGACACTGTGGAGAATGGAAATGAGCCCAAGTTATTTCTCGCACAAACGACTGTCTGATTTTAATTAACAATCACAGTGGTGGTGATGAAAACAGTGCTCTGTCTATATCTCACAGCAACGACACCCCACATCCTGCCCTCTGAAACAGAGAAAAAGAGAGTGCTGAAATTCATAATTTAACTGAATGCCCACGAGCTGCTTCGAGGAGCCGTGATCTCAACACGCCTTCGTCAGGTGTCTGTGGGTGTTTCCTCACACATTCACAAATGAGCCTACACACACTATATACCCACACACTCACACAGCATATGGCCTTACATGCACATACACACATAGAAGTGAACACACACACACGCACACGCACACGCACGCACACACACACACACACACACAACACACAACACACACACACACACACACACACACACACACACACACACACACACACACACACACACACACACACACACACACGTGCAAGGACAAAGTTATTCCAATCCATATTTAATTGCATGTTTTTCTCCCCAAACATGCGGGATAATTGAGTTCCGTGTTTGTGGCATGGCTCCCTTCCTCTCTCACTCCCTCTCCCCCCCTCTCTCTTTACCTCTCCCTCTCCCCCTCTCTCTCCTTCTCTCACTCCCTAGCTCCTTCTCTCTCCCTCCCTCCCTCCCCCATCTCCCTCCCTTCCTCCCTCTCTCGCTCTCTCTCTCTCTCTCCCTCCCCCTGCCTCCCTCTCTCTCTCTCTCTCTCTCTCTCTCACACTCTGTACTATATATGTGTCATATAGCAACACAGACTACATTTATACCATATTCTGTCAAACAATGTAGTGCATTTGTGCGTATTCATTTGGAAATAATAACGGTGACAACTGCTTGAGAGACAGAGGGGGGCTGGGAAGGGAGAAGGGACTCATTTTGAACATGTACCCACTAACGAGCTGTATTGTGCTCCAGGCGATGTGTATGATGGCTTGAAGCCGCTCTGTGTGTGTGTGTGTGTGTGTGTGTGTGTGTGTGTGTGTGTGTGTGTGTGTGTGTGTGTGTGTGTGTGTGTGTGCGCGCGTGCGTGTGTGTGCGTGCGTGTTTGCGTGTGTGTGTGCGTGCGTGCATCTATCCTTATTGGCAGCTGAGGGATCTTAGTCATCTTATTTTTATGTGCTCGTCCTTCTCTTTTCCTCTCGTCTCTCTCTCTCCCCTATCCCCTTTCCTAAGTTCTTCCCTTGTCCGCCTTTTCCTCTCTCCTCTCCTCTCTGCTCCACAATATTTCACTTTGAGGAGTGGGCTTGCATGGATCTGTCGTGGCCCAAACTCTTTGTTCCATGCCATTGTTACGAGTGTTACTGCATTATCCATCTCCATTCCACTCTGCTCACTTCACTTCACCTCAAGCAGTTACAACTTATGGACCATAGACACCCACAGACACACAAGGACACACGGACACACGCGTGCGTGTGCGCACACACACACACACAAGGGC